>NC_068372.1:2508884-3108884 GCF_023724105.1 Carassius gibelio
TGTTTCGCCTTGAAAAAGGAAGTTGCTGTAACTCAGACATACAATGTCCAATCTGCCCCAAACTTCACATGTTGGATAAGACTCTTGACCTGAACAGATCTACATGGCAATATTCAGTTATAGTCATAGCGCCACCTATTGGCAACAGGAAGTTACATATTTTACACTGCGACAAACTACTCCTAGAAATTTTATGACATCAATGTCTTTTTTGTGGTCAGTCTAATCTAAAGACATGTGTGATGTTTAGTTGTGAAGATCTTGAGTTTTTGTTAAAAGGTGTGTCCATGGCGCCGTGATGAAGTTCGATGTCTCGCCATGGGAATAAAAGATGTTATAACTCAGGCATAAAATGTCTGATCTTGCCCAAACTTCACTTGTATGGTAAGGGTCCTGGCCTGAACAGATCTGAAGGCCAATATTCCATCGAGTGTGGCAAAATGGCTCGATAGCGCCACCTATACTCTTTTAACGGAGTGCGTATACACTTTAAACGGAGTGCGCCTCGAGCTATGTTTCACGTACATGTACATAAATCGGTACACACATGTAACACAACAATATCTACGAAAAAGTCTCTTGGTACGAAATCCAAATCCCAACAGGAAGTCAGTTATTTCGAATTTTCTCTGCAAAATTAGTGTTGTTTTGGCCATTTTCAGGGGTTGTACTTTAACGAACTCCTCCTAGATATTTATTCAGATCAACACCAAACTTGGTCAGTGTAATCTAAAGCCTTTTGCGATCTTAAATTGCGAAGATCTTGAGGTTTCGTTAAAGGGCGTGTCCATGGCGGCCTGACAAATTTAGTTGTTTCGCCATGAAATAGGATGTTGTTGTAACTCAGGCATAAAATGTCCAATCCTCCCCAAACCTCACATGTTCGATAAAAGTCCTGCCCTGAACACAACTGAAGGCCAATATTCCATTATAATGATAGCGCCACCTGCTGGCAACAGGAAGATTGGCACATATATGGAATAACTTTGATATATTCCACTTACATTTATGAGTTTAAATGCATATTTCTCACCGCTCACCTATTTACTAAAGCCACTCTCTGCCGGTGAGCCCGGGTGCGAGGGCCCGTTCATCGCTGCTTGCAGCTTTAATTATTATTATTATTCTTCTTCTCCAAAATGAATCGCATTTTTGAGGGCCTAAACATGCTCGAAAAGTCATGAAACTTTGCACACACCTCAGAACTGGCGAAAATTTACGTCTGATATGGGTTTCAGAAGTGGGTGTGGCAAAATGGCTCAACAGCGCCACCTATACACGTTCAACGGTGTGCGCCTCGAGCTACGTTTCATGTACATGTATGAAAATCGGTATACACATGTAACTCTCCAATACCTACAAAAAAGTCTCTTGGAGCAAAATCCGAAACCCAACAGGAAGTCGGTTATTACTAATATTATGAGCAAATTTTGTGTCATTTTTGTCATTTCCATGGGTTGTATTTTAACGAACTCCTCCTAGAGATTCATTCAGATCAACACCAAATTTGGTATGCCTAATCTGAAGGCCTTTGCGATGTTAAATTGCGAAGCTTTTGAGTTTTTGTTAATGGGCGTGTCCGTGGCGGCCTGGCGAATTTCGATGATTCGCCATGAAAAATGAAGTTGCTATAACTCAGACATACAATGACCAATCTGCCCCAAACTTCACATGTTTGATGAGACTCCTGACCTGAACAGATTGACATGCCCATATTCAGTTATAGTCATAGCGCCACCTACTGGCAACAGGAAGTGACATATTTTACACTTCGATGAACTACTCCTAGAAATTGTATGACATCAATGTATTTTTTGTGGTCAGTCTAATCTAAAGCCCTGTGCGATGTTAAGTTGTGAAGATCTTGAGTTTTCGTTAAAAGGCGTGTCCATGGCGCCGTCACAAAGTTCGATGTCTCGCCATGGGAATAAAAGATGTTATAGCTCAGGCATAAAATGTCCGATCTTCCCCAAACTTCACATGTGTGATAAGAGTCCTGGCCTGAACACATCTGAAGGCCAAAATTCCATCAGGTGTGGCAAAATGGCTCGATAGCGGTATACACATGTAACACACCAATACCTACAAAAAAGTCTCTTGGTACGAAATCCGAATCCCAACAGGAAGTCGGTTATTTAGAATTTTCTCTGCAATATTGGCGTTGTTTTTGCCATTTTCAGGGGTTGTACTTTAACGAACTCCTCCTACAGATTTATTCAGATCAACACCAAACCTGGTCAGTGTAATCTTAAGCCCTTTGCGATGTTAAATTGCGAAGATCTTTAGATTTCGTTAAAGGGCGTGTCCATGGTGGCCTGACAAATTTCGATGTTTCGCCATGAAAAAGGAAGTTGCTGTAACTCAGACATACAATGTCCAATGTGCCCCAAACTTCACATGTTAGATAAAACTTCTGCCCTTAACAGATCTACATGCCCACATTCAGTTATAGTCATAGAGCCACCTATTGGCAACAGGAAGTGACATGTTTTACGCTGCGACAAACTACTCCTATAATTTTTTTGAGATTAACATATATTTTGTGGTCAGTCTAATCTAAAGGCCTGTGCAATGTTAACTTTTGGAGATCTTGAGTTTTTGTTAAAGGCCGTTTCCATGGCGCCATTACAAAATTTGATGTCTTGCCACAGCAAGAGAAGTTGTTGTAACTCAAGCATAAAATGTTCAATCTTCCCCAAACTTCACATGTTCGATAAGAGTCCTGGCCTGAACTAATCTGAAGGCAAATATACCATTATAATGATAGCGCCACCTGCTGGCAACGGTAAGATTGGCACATATATGGGATATACTTTGATATATTCCACTTATATTTAGGACATTAAATGCATATTTCTCAATGTTCACCTTTTTACTAAAGCAACACGATGGCGGTGAGCCCGGGTGCGAGGGCCCGTTCATCGCTGCTTGCAGCTTTAATTAGGGCCCGAGCACCGATGGTGTGAGGACCCTATTGTATCTGCTCTGTTTATTAGGGCCCGAGCACCGATGGTGTGAGGACCCTCTTGGAATTGCTCCGTTTATTATTATTATTATTAGGGCCCGAGCACCGATGGTGTGAGGACCCTCTTGGAATTGCTCCGTTTATTATTATTATTATTATTATTATTATTATTAGGGCCCGAGCACCGATGGTGTGAGGACCCTCTTGGAATTGCTCCGTTTATTATTATTATTATTATTATTATTATTATTATTATTATTATTATTCTTCTTCTCCAAAATGAATCGGATTTTTGAGGGCCTAAACATGCTCGAAAAGTCATGAAACTTTGCACACACCTCAGAACTGGCGAAAATTTACGTCTGATATGGGTTTCAGAAGTGGGTGTGGCAAAATGGCTCAACAGCGCCACCTATACACGTTCAACGGTGTGCGCCTCGAGCTACGTTTCATGTACATGTATGAAAATCGGTATACTCATGTAACTCTCCAATACCTACAAAAAAGTCTCTTGGAGCAAAATCCGAAACCCAACAGGAAGTCGGTTATTACTAATAAAATGAGCAAATTTTGTGTCATTTTTGTCATTTCCATGCGTTGTATTTTAACGAACTCCTCCTAGAGATTAATTCAGATCAACACCAAATTTGGTATGGCTAATCTGAAGGCCTTTGCGATGTTAAATTGCGAAGCTTTTGAGTTTTCGTTAATGGGCGTGTCCGTGGCGGCCTGGCGAATTTCGATGACTCGCCATGAAACAGGAAATTGCTATAACTCAGACATACAATGACCAGTCTGCCCCAAACTTCACATGTTTGATGAGATTCCTGACCTGAACAGATTGACATGCCCATATTCAGTTATAGTCATAGCGCCACCTATTGGCAACAGGAAGTGACATATTTTACACTGCGATGAACTACTCCTAGAAATTTTATGACATCAATGTATTTTTTGTGGTCAGTCTAATCTAAAGGCCTGTGCGATGTTAAGTTGTGAAGATCTTGAGTTTTCGTTAAAAGGCGTGTCCATGGCGCCGTCGCGAAGTTCGATGTCTCGCCATGGGAATAAAATATGTTATAACTCAGGCATAAAATGTCCGATCTTCCCCAAACTGCACATGTGTGATAAGAGTCCTGGCCTGAACACATCTGAAGGCCAAAATTCCATCAGGTGTGGCAAAATGGCTCGATAGCGCCACCTATACACTTTCAACAGAGTGCGCCTCGAGCTATGTTTCACATACATGTACAAAAATCGGTATACATATGTAACACACCAATACCTACAAAAAAGTCTCTTGGTACAAAATCCGAATCCCAACAGGAAGTCGGTTATTTAGAATTTTCTCTGCAAAATTGGCGTTGTTTTTGCCATTTTCAGGGGTTGTACTTTAACGAACTCCTCCTAGAGATTTATTCAGATCAACACCAAACTTGGTAAGTTAAATCTAAAGGCCTTTGCGATGTTAAATTGCGAAGATCTTGAGGTTTTGTTAAAGGGCGTGACCATGGCGGCCTGGCAAATTTCGATGTTTCGCCATGAAAAAGGAGGTTGCTGTAACTCGGACATACAATGTCCAATCTGCCCCAAACTTCACATGTTAGATAAGACTTCTGCACTTAACAGATCTACATGCCCATATTCAGTTATAGTCATAGCGCCACCTGCTGGCAACAGGAAGTCACATGTTTTACACTGCGACAAACTACTCCTAGAAATCTTTTGACATTAATGTATTTTTTGTGGTCAGTCTAATCTAAAGGTCTGTGCAATGTTAAATTGTGGAGAACTTGAGTTTTTGTTAAAGGACGTGTCCATGGCACCATGACAAAATTTGATGTCTCGTCACAGCAAGAGAAGTTGTTGTAACTCAGGCATAAAATGTTCGATCTCCCCCAAACTTCACATGTTAGATAAGAATTCTGCCCTGAACACATCTGAAGGCCAATATTCCATTATAATGATAGCGCCACCTGCTGGCAACAGGAGGACTGGTACAAATAAATGACTTTGACATATTCCACTTATTTTTAAGTCTTTAAATGCATATTTCTCACCGTTCACCTTTTTACTAAAGCCAAACGATGGCGGTGAGCCCGGGTGCGAGGGCCCGTTCATCGCTGCTTGCAGCTTTAATTATTATTATTATTCTTCTTCTCCAAAATGAATCGCATTTTTGAGGGCCTAAACATGCTTGAAAAGTCATGAAACTTTGCACACACCTCAGAACTGGCGAAAATTTACGTCTGATATGGGTTTCAGAAGTGGGTGTGGCAAAATGGCTCAACAGCGCCACCTATACACGTTCAACGGTGTGCGCCTCGAGCTACGTTTCATGTACATGTATGAAAATCGGTACACACATGTAACTCTCCAATACCTACAAAAAAGTCTCTTGGAGCAAAATCCGAAACCCAACAGGAAGTCGGTTATTACTAATATTATGAGCAAATTTTGTGTCATTTTTGTCATTTCCATGCGTTGTATTTTAACGAACTCCTCCTAGAGATTCATTCAGATCAACACCAAATTTGGTATGCCTAATCTGAAGGCCTTTGCGATGTTAAATTGCGAAGCTTTTGAGTTTTCGTTAATGGGCGTGTCCGTGGTGGCCTGGCGAATTTCGATGATTCGCC
The DNA here is from genome assembly GCF_023724105.1 of Carassius gibelio. Taxonomy (NCBI): domain Eukaryota; kingdom Metazoa; phylum Chordata; class Actinopteri; order Cypriniformes; family Cyprinidae; genus Carassius; species Carassius gibelio. Next base: position 2,514,489 of record NC_068372.1, read on the forward strand.
ATGAAACAGGAAGTTGCTATAACTCAGACATACAATGACCAATCTGCCCCAAACTTCACATGTTTGATGAGACTCCTGACCTGAACAGATTGACATGCCCATATACAGTTAGAGTAATAGCGCCACCTATTGGCAACAGGAAGTGAGATATTTTACACTGCGATGAACTACTCCTAGAAATTTTATGACATCAATGTATTTTTTGTGGTCAGTGTAATCTAAAGGCCTGTGCGATGTTAAGTTGTGAAGATCTTGAGTTTTCGTTAAAAGGCGTGTCCATGGCGCCGTCACGAAGTTCGATGTCTCGCCATGGGAATAAAATATATTATAACTCAGGCATAAAATGTCCGATGTTCCCCAAACTGCACATGTGTGATAAGAGTCCTGGCCTGAACACATCTGAAGGCCAAAATTCCATCAGATGTGGCAAAATGGCTCGATAGCGCCACCTATACACATTCAACAGAGTGCTCCTCGAGCTATGTTTCACGTACATGTACAAAAATCGGTATACACATGTAACACAGCAATACCTACAAAAAAGTCTCTTGGTACGAAATCCTAATCCAAACAGGAAGTCAGTTATTTAGAATTTTCTCTGCAAAATTGGCATTGTTTTTGCCATTTTCAGGGGTTGTACTTTAACGAACTCCTCCTAGAGATTTATTCAGATCAACACCAAACCTGGTCAGTGTAATCTTAAGCCTTTTGCGATGTTAAATTGCGAAGATCTTTAGATTTCGTTAAAGGGCGTGTCCATGGCGGCCTGGCAAATTTCGATGTTTCGCCATGAAAAAGGAAGTTGCTGTAACTCAGACATACAATGTCCAATCTGCCCCAAACTTCACATGTTAGATAAAACTTCTGCCCTTAACAGATCTACATGCCCACATTCAGTTATAGTCATAGCGCCACCTATTGGCAACAGGAAGTGACATGTTTTACGCTGCGACAAACTACTCCCATAATTTTTTTGAGATTAACATATATTTTGTGGTCAGTCTAATCTAAAGGCCTGTGCAATGTTAACTTTTGGAGATCTTGAGTTTTTGTTAAAGGGCGTTTCCATGGCGCCATGACAAAATTTGATGTCTTGCCACAGCAAGAGTAGTTGTTGTAACTCAAGCATAAAATGTTCAATCTTCCCCAAACTTCACATGTTTGATAAGAGTCCTGGCCTGAACACATCTGAAGGCCATTATTCCATTATAATGATAGCGTCACCTGCTGGCAACGGTAAGATTGGCACATATATGGGATACACTTTGATATATTCCACTTATATTTAGGACATTAAATGCATATTTCTCAACGTTCACCTTTTTACTAAAGCCACACGATGGCGATGAGCCCGGGTGCGAGGGCCCGTTCATCGCTGCTTGCAGCTTTAATTATTATTATTCTTATTCTTCCGCTTCTCCAAAATGAATCGCATTTTTGAGGGCTTAAACATGCTCAAAAAGTCATGAAACTTTGCACACGCGTCAAACCAGGTGAAAATTTTCGTCTGATATAGGATTCAGAAGAGGGTGTGGCAAAATGGCTCGACAGCGCCACCTATACGAAGAAAATCAACAGCCTTCGAGCTATGTTTCACGTACATGCACGAAAATTGGCACACATATGTAACACACCAATACCTACAAAAAAGACTCTTGGACCAAAATTCTAAAACCAACAGGAAGTCGGTTATTTGTAATATTATGAGCAAATTTTGTGTAATTTTGGTAATTTCCATATGTTGCATTTTAACGAACTCCTCCTAGAGATTTCTTCAAATCAACACCAAATTTGGTATGCCTAATCTAAAGGCCTTTGTGATGTTAAATTGCGAAGATCTTGAGTTTTCGTTGAAGGGCGTGTCCGTGGCGGCCTGGCGAATTTCGATGATTCGCCATGAAAAATGAAGTTGCTATAACTCAGACATACAATGTCCAATCTGCCCCAAACTTTACATGTTTGATGAGACTCCGAACCTGAACAGATTGACATGCCCATATTCAGTTATAGTCATAGCGCCACCTATTGGCAACAGGAAGTGACATATTTTACGCTGCGACAAACTACTCCTAGAAATTTTATGACATCAATGTCTTTTTTCTGGTCAGTCTAATCTAAAGGCCTGTGCGATGTTCAGTTGTGAAGATCTTGAGTTTTCTTTAAAAGGCGTGTTCATGGCGCTGCGACGAAGTTTGATGTCTCGCCATGGGAATAAAAGATGTTATAACTCAGGCATAAAATATTCGATCTTCCCCAAACTTCACATGTGTGATAAGAGTCCTGGCCTGAACAGATCTGAAGGCCAATATTCCACCGGGTGTGGCAGAATGGCTCTATAGCGCCACCTATACACTTTCAACGGAGTGCGCCTCGAGCTATGTTTCACGTACATGTACAAAAATTGGTACACACATGTAACACTCCAACACCTACAAAAAAGTCTCTTGGTACGAAATCCGGATCCCAACAGGAAGTCGGTTATTTTGAATTTTCCCTTCAAAATTGGTGTTGTTTTTGCCATTTTCAGGGGTTGTACTTTAACGAACTCCTCCTAGAGATTTATTCAGATCAACACAAAACTTGGTCAGTGTAATCTAAAGCCCTTTGCGATAATAAATTGCGAAGGACTTGAGGTTTCGTTAAAGGGCAGGTCCATGGCGGCCTGACAAATCTTGATGTTTCGCCATGAAAAAGGAAGTTGCTGTAACTCAGACATACAATGTCCAATCTGCCCCAAACTTCACATGTTGGATAAGACTCTTGACCTGAACAGATCTACATGCCAATATTCAGTTATAGTCATAGCGCCACCTATTGGCAACAGGAAGTTACATATTTTACGCTGCGACAAACTACTCCTAGAAATTTTATGACATCAATGTCTTTTTTGTGGTCAGTCTAATCTAAAGACCTGTGTGATGTTTAGTTGTGAAGATCTCGAGTTTTTGTTAAAAGGCGTGTCCATGGCGCCGTGATGAAGTTCGATGTCTCGCCATGGGAATAAAAGATGTTATAACTCAGGCATAAAATGTCAGATTTTGCCCAAACTTCACATGTGTGATAAGGTTCCTGGCCTAAACAGATCTTAAGGCCAATATTCCATAGAGTGTGGCAAAATGGCTCGATAGCGCCACCTATACACTTTCAACGGAGTGCGTATACACTTTAAACGGAGTGCGCCTCGAGCTATGTTCCATGTACATGTACAAAAATCGGTACACACATGTAACACACCAATATCTACGAAAAAGTCTCTTGGTATGAAACCAGAAGCCCAACAGGAAGTCAGTTATTTAGAATTTTCTCTGCAAAATTAGTGTTGTTTTGGCCATTTTCAGGGGTTGTACTTTAACGAACTCCTCCTAGAGATTTATTCAGATCAACACCAAACTTGGTCAGTGTAATCTAAAGCCTTTTGCGATCTCAAATTGCGAAGATCTTGAGGTTTCGTTAAAGGGCGTGTCCATGGCTGCCTGACAAATTTCGATGTTTCGCCATGAAATAGGATGTTGTTCTAACTCATAAAATGGCATAAAATGTCCAATCCTCCCCAAACCTCACATGTTCGATAAAAGTCCTGGCCTGAACACATCTGAAGGCCAATATTCCATTATAATGATAGCGCCACCTAATGGCAACAGGAAGATTGGCACATATATGGAATAAACATTGATATATTCTACTTATATTTATGAGTTTAAACGCATATTTCTCACCGTTCACCTATTAACTAAAGCCACTCGCTGCCGGTGAGTCTGGGTGCGAGGGCCCGTTCATCGCTGCTTGCAGCTTTAATTATTATTATTATTATTATTATTATTATTATTATTATTATTATTATTATTATTATTATTATTATTATTATTATTCTCCAAAATGAATCGCATTTTTAAGGGCCTAAACATGCTCGAAAAGTCATGAAACTTTGCACACACCTCAGAACTGGTGAAAATTTACGTCTGATATGGGTTTCAGAAGTGGGTGTGGCAAAATGGCTCAACAGCGCCACCTATACACATTCAACGGTGTGCGCCTCGAGCTACGTTTCATGTACATGTATGAAAATCAGTATACACATGTAACTCTCCAATACCTACAAAAAAGTCTCTTGGAGCAAAATCCGAAACCCAACAGGAAGTCAGTTAAAACTAATATTATGAGCAAATTTTGTGTCATTTTTGTCATTTCCATGCGTTGTATTTTAACGAACTCCTCCTAGAGATTCATTCAGATCAACACCAAATTTGGTATGCCTAATCTGAAGGCCTTTGCGATGTTAAATTGCAAAGCTTTTGAGTTTTCGTTAATGGGCGTGTCCGTGGCGGCCTGGCGAATTTCGATGATTCGCCATGAAACAGGAAGTTGCTATAACTCAGACATACAATGACCAATCTGCCCCAAACTTCACATGTTTGATGAGACTCCTGACCTGAACAGATTGACATGCCCATATTCAGTTATAGTCATAGCGCCACCTATTGGCAACAGGAAGTGACATATTTTACACTGCGATGAATTACTCCTAGAAATTTTATGACCTCAATGTATTTTATGTGGTCAGTCTAATCTAAAGGCCTGTGCGATGTTAAGTTGTGAAGATCTTGAGTTTTCGTTAAAAGGCGTGTCCATGGCGCCATCACGAAGTTCGATGTCTCGCCATGGGAATAAAAGATGTTATAACTCAGGCATAAAATGTCCGATCTTCCCCAAACTGCACATGTGTGATAAGAGTCCTGGCCTGAACACATCTGAAGGCCAAAATTCCATCAGGTGTGGCAAAATGGCTCGATAGCGCCACCTATACACTTTCAACAGAGTGCGCCTCGAGCTATGTTTCACGTACATGTACAAAAATCGGTATACACATGTAACACACCAATACCTACAAAAAAGTCTCTTGGTATGCAATCCGAATCCCAACAGGAAGTCGGTTATTTAGAATTTTCTCTGCAAAATTGGCGTTGTTTTTGCCATTTTCAGGGGTTGTACTTTAACGAACTCCTCCTAGAGATTTATTCAGATCAACACCAAACCTGGTCAGTGTAATCTTAAGCCCTTTGCGATGTTAAATTGCGAAGATCTTTAGATTTCGTTAAAGGGCGTGTCCATGGCGGCCTGACAAATTTCGATGTTTCGCCATGAAAAAGGAAGTTGCTGTAACTCAGACATACAATGTCCAATCTGCCCCAAACTTCACATGTTAGATAAAACTTCTGCCTTTAACAGATCTACTTGCCCACATTCAGTTATAGTCATAGCGCCACCTATTGGCAACAGGAAGTGACATGTTTTACACTGCGACAAAATACTCCTATAATTTTTTTGAGATTAACATATATTTTGTGGTCAATCTAATCTAAAGGCCTGTGCAGTGTTAACTTTTGGAGATCTTGAGTTTTTGTTAAAGGGCGTTTCCATGGCGCCATGACAAAATTTGATGTCTTGCCACAGCAAGAGAAGTTGTTGTAACTCAAGCAAAAAATGTTCAATCTTCCCCAAACTTCACATGTTTGATAAGAGTCCTGGCCTGAACACATCTGAAGGCCAATATTCCATTATAATGATAGCGCCACCTGCTGGCAACGGTAAGATTGGCACATATATGGGATATACTTTGATATATTCCACTTATATTTAGGACATTAAATGCATATTTCTCACTGTTCACCTTTTTACTAAAGCCACTCGCTGGCGGTGAGCCCGGGTGCGAGGGCCCGTTCATCGCTGCTTGCAGCTTTAATTATTATTAGGGCTCAAGCCCAAAGGGCGAGAGGCCTATTGTTTTCCTTAGGATTATTTATTATTATTATTATTATTATTATTATTAGGGCTCAAGCCTGGAGGGCGAGAGCCCTATTGTTTTCCTTAGGATTATTTTTTATTATTATTATTATTATTATTTTTTTCTAACGTTACGGGGGCTTTTGGGGTCCTTAACATGCTCGAAAACTCTTGAAAATTGGCACACAGATTGGAACCTGCGGCCATTAGGGTCAGGCAGAGACTGATACACGGGCGTGGCACAGGGGCTCTACAGCGCCCCCTGGAATACTGAGGGCCATATATCACACATACTTGCACGTAGACACATGAAACTTGGTACACATGTAGATCTCATTAAACCAAACAACTTTCGTACTGCATGTCATAGGCTCCGCCCAACAGGAAGTTGGCTATTTAGGGTTTATTATTCATATTTTTGGTCAAAGTTGTGGGGGCTTTTGGGGTCCCTAACATACTCAAAAACTCTTGAAAATTTGCACACACTTTGGAATCTGTGCCCTTTAGGAGCCTGCAGAGGCTGGGACCCGGGCGTGGCACAGGGACTCTACGGCGCCCCCTGGAACACAGTCATAAATGTTGATGTATAGCTCACACATACTTGCACATATTCATATGAAACTCAGTACACATATAGATCTCATTGTGCCAAACAATTTTCGTATTGCATGTCATTGGGCTCCGCCCAACAGGAAGTCAGCTATTTAGAGTTATGTAAAAAGCGCATGCTCTGGAATTTGATATACTTGTCATAGGTTTTTTACTCGTTTACCACCAAACTTGGTCAACATGATCTCGAGACATTGGGGATGAAAAATTGCCAGGGGATTTTTGATATCTCGAACGGTTTGCTCGTGGCGAGGCGTTGAAATTATGGCGAGAATTGAGAAACAGGAAGTGTCTAATACCATCCAGATACATTTCCTGATTTCAATCAAACTTCATCAGATTATTCATTGTATGATGTCGATCACATATATGTGACTATTAGGAGTCAAAGTTATAGCGCCACCAACTGGCAGCAGGAAGTGTGTCATTTTCAAAATGCTTGGAATTCAGCATCTTATTTTTACTCGATTTGCTTCAAACTTCATCAGAATAATGTTAAAACACAGCCGATATAAATCTGCTGGGGGGATATTGATATCTAAAAAATATTGTTGCCGTGGCAACATGTCAAACTGGAATACTTCTCAGGTGATTTTGAGGCATATAACATGCTTAGAATTTCATCAAACTCAGAACACATATCAGTATTAGTGACAGCTAGACACTGGCAAAAGTTCATAAGAGGGTGTGGAAGAGGCACTCTATAGCGCCACCTTTTGTCAAAAGTGGGGGGGTTAGTTTTAGCTACAAACACCAAACTCAGTACAAAAATTGTTCTTTTTAAGACGGACAACTTTCTAATTCACAGTCATCAGCTACGACCAACAGGAAGTCGGCTATTTTGATTTGAATGTGGATTTTTTTTACATTTAGCTGTGAATTAATGCATACTGCTCAGAGGAGAGTAACACTATACACACCAAACTTTGTCTACATGTTGAAAAAACATTGAGGAACTTAAATTGTGAATGGGTTTTGGATAGCTTGGATGGTTTAGTGGTGGTGATTTTTTTAAATGACAGTAAAAATGGAATTATTAATTTTCCTGCATTTTTAAATTCCAAACACTTCAAAACCTTTTTTCATACAGAAAAAAAAGTCATTCTGAGGAAATATGCATAGTTTCATGACTTTACAACACTGTATGGATAACAGAAAATTAAAAAAACTGTCAGACATCTGATCTCACTCTATCCCCCTGTTTGAGTGTGTGTGCTTAGACTACCATTGTCTGAGAGAAATAGCGCCCCTACAGGTGCAATTCCCGCAAAAAAAAAGGAGGAGACTCTCTTTTATTTTCACTTTTAAATCGGTTAAAATACAAATAAATACTTGGATTTAATTCACACTGACAAGCTAAACCAACATATATGATTATTACCATGTCAGGGCTCATTAATAATTGATGTGTGGTCAGTGATACGTGAGAAACACGAGAGATGAATCACCGCTCTGAGCAGGAGCGTGTGGAATGATGAGCTCAGAAAAAACAAGTTTATTCTTGTTTTATAGCTATTAAAAATAAAGTATTGCAGCGATATCACACAATTCACCAAGAACACACCAAGAGCTAAATTCAGATGTTTTTGAACTGTTTGTGTGAAAACGAAATATTCGCGGCTGCCTATCTGAAATCACCGCCTCCGACCAGCGTGTACAGTGTCACTAGTTCAAAACAAACTAATTTGTTCTTGTTTAAGAGCTTTTTCAAATAAAATATTGCCATAAATGCACACAATACACCCATTATAACACAGCAAGCTAAATGCAGGTGTTTGTGACCCGTTTATGTGTGCAAGACTATTTGAAAGCGCGACTGGCAGAATAACGTATCTCTCGAGCTGCAGGGTTCTGCCTTTCGTCGTACGAACGAACACATCACGGACAAGATTATTTCAAAATACATAATAGCTTGGCTAATATAAACGAAAACAGCCACGTGAACATAAACTTTTGAGAAATAAATCTGAAGTGGATCTACTCGGTTTGAATATTAAGTGACCGCATTTACCTGCTTCTGTCTTCAATTTGAATCTATATATATAAAAAAGGAAACTCATTCGTCTTGGCTGCTTTTTTTAAATGTCTGTGCGTATTTATTTATTTACTTTTTTATACATTTTGTATAATTTCATAGTTTATGTATTATAATTATAAAAACATAAATACATTTAGCCACTTACATAGAAATATCTTAGGCCTTATCCTTTTCTGACAGTTTTAGGGATTTTTAAAAATCCTAAAAAACCTTATTTGTGCTGCAAATAATAATTTCAAACTCATCTGATACTGACCTATGACATCCTGTGACATGATATTTATTTGAATTTACATAATCTCATGGATGTAACAGTAAATCTGTTCAGCTCACAGATCAAGACTAAGATGTAATGCAAGCAGAACTTTCACAAATGCTTATAGGTCAATAAAATCATTATTAAAAAAACTTATAAATCATTTAAGGATTTGATAACACTGTAAAATAATGTCTAATTTGTTAACATTAGTAAATGCATTGGTAACACTTTATAATAACTGCACTCATTAGTAAATAGTCAGTTTATGCTTTATAAAGCCTTGTTTTAACATTAATAGTCAATACTAAGCAGTTTATAAATACAGCTATAAATAGCTTGTTCTTGATTTATAAGCACATATTTATTTCAATATGCAATAAAAGTAAACTGTACACTTGAAATATATATATATATATATATATATATATATATATATATATATATATATATATATATATATATAGTAGGAGACACGTTGGGGATGGTAAAGGTTTTGTCCACTTGGTGGTGCTGTGGTTATGTTTAATTATATATATATATATATATATATATATATATATGAAATTTGAACATGCACAATTATCACTTTTTAAAAACTACAAAAAAAAATTTGTTTGGACTACAACAAGCATTTTCCGGGATTTGTGATATCACAAATATTGACGAATGGGATGTGAATTGGTTGAGCTGCACTAAAAAAAGGCAACGAGTGTGATATACACGTAGTTGACCATGAAGACTGGAAGAGAAAAAAATAACTATGAAGGAACTTTTCCTTTACTGATAAAATGAGCCAAAAAAGACATTTCACTCAGACTGAAAAAAAAAAAACAAAATTATTAGATCCTCATGAGAAATATTCAAAATTAGATCACTACAGTAATTACAAAGTAAAGACATGACCACTGGACAGCAAAATGCTTACTGGGTCAGAAGGGTCAGAAAGAAAAAAAAACAGATGGAGAAGAACAGAAACACCTAAATTGCAAAAGAATTAAAGTTAAGAATTAGGTGTGACACTATAATGGAGCATTTAGTCTAGAGTGCCACCATTTTCCAGAACTGCAACTTTCCTGGACTCTCAGAATTACAATGTGTCAGGTTCTGAGAGATGTAAAAGATCCCCAAAAAAAAGGACTTAATTAGAATAACATGATGTACTGTGGAATACTATATATTAAGAATTTATATATTGGCTTTATGAACGGAATATTTTGAGTGATTCTTGAAGGACTAGCATCCCCTCCTCTTGAACGACGGTTTGAGGAATATATCTTCCAGATAGTACCGCGACTCCCTATATGCAGAGTATGCAGTCTTCATAGGGCACCAACTTCCAGAGGGGACACCATCCCAGTTGCTAAAAAAAAAAAAAAACATTCACCATTCTCCCATCCGTGCTCGCGATCACTCGCACCTCATGTTTGCGGCTCAATTTTTGAATTTTGGATGGACATCAGCCCGGGTAAAGGACATAAGCAATCAGGCACAGAGAAAAGAAAATTAGAGAAAGTAAAAAAAAAAAAAAAAAAAAAAACAGGCATAAATTTGGCTTGACATTGGACATTCGAGAGTCTCAAATTTAGGGACCGTCTCTAAAGTTATATGTGATCTTGTTATACACTTTTCTAACATCAGTAGCATTTGAAGAGTATGACTTACAGTCATAAAAACAACTGTAATTGTTCATCTACGTGACAGCTATAATGCACAATAAAATAAAATGTTTGATGTTTATTAAAACAAACTGTAAGTCATATGTAAATTATGCTACTTTTTCACATGGACTCAAAAGCAAATTTGAAGCTCAATAGCATTTGAGGAGAAAGACTTGCAGTCATAAAACAATTTTAATGTGTTAATTTAGGTGTCAGCTACAATGCACACCTTATACATATTTTGTATATATTAAAATAAAGTGTTACTAAAGTTATATATATTGTTCTGTGTATGTGATTTCAAAGTCTAGATGGGTCGGATTAACCCTTTAACTGCCGTCTCCCTTAAAACTTGATTGCCAGAGGGTTACTGTAAATGCTTATGCCCGCTGGGCACAGTTTTCCCGATGCCACGGTGGTGGCGTTGCACTGACGGCTTGAGCCCGCCATCGCTGCTTGCAGCTATATTTATTATTATTATTATTATTTTTTTCCAACGTCTCGGGGGCTTTTGGGGCCCTTAACGTGCTTAAAAAGTCTTGAAAATTGGCACACAGATTGGAACCTGCGGCCATTAGGGCCGGGCAGAGACTGATACACGGGCGTGGCACAGGGGCTCTACAGCGCCCCCTGGAATATGGAGGGCCATATATCATACATTCTTGCTCGTAGACGAATGAAACTCGGTACACATATAAATCTCATCAATCCAAACAACTTTTGTATTGCATATCATAGGCTCCGCCCAACAGGAAGTTGGCTATTTAGGGTTTAGTATTCAAATTTTTCGTCAAAGTTGTGGGGGCTTTTGGGGTCCTTAACATACTCAAAAACTCTTGAAAATTTGCGCACACTTTGGAATCTGTGGCCTTTAGTAGCCTGCAGAGGCTGGGACCCGGGCGTGGCACAGGGGCTCTACGGCGCCCCCTGGAACACAGTCAGAAATGTTGATGTATAGCTCACACATACTTGCACATATTCATATGAAACTCAGTACACATATAGATCTCATCGTGCCGAACAACTTTCGTATTGCATGTCATAGGCTCCACCCAACAGGAAGTCAGCTATTTAGAGTTATGTAAAAAGCGCATGCTCTGGAATTTGAAATACTTGTCATAGGTTTTTTTCTCGATTGCCGCCAAACTTGGTCAACATGATCTCAAGACACTGGGGATGAAAAATTGCCAGGGGATTTTTGATATCTCGAACGGTTTGCTCGTGGCGAGGCGTTGAAATTATGGCGAGAAATGAGAAACAGGAAGTGTCTAATACCGTCCACATACATTTCCTGATTTTAATCAAACTTCATCAGATTATTCGTTGTATGATGTCGATCGCATATATGTGACTATTAGGAGTCAAAGTTATAGCGCCACCAACTGGCAGAAGGAAGTGTGTCATTTTCAAAATGATTTGAATTCAGCATCTTATTATTACTCGATTTGCTTCAAACTTCATCAGAATAATGTTAAAACACAGCCGATATAAATCTGCAAGGGGGATATTGATATCTAAAAAATTGTTGGCGTGGCAACATGTCAAACTGGAATACTTCTCAGGTGATTTTGAGGCAAATAACATACTTAGAATTTCACAAAACTCTGAACACACATCAGTATTTCTGATAGGAACTTAAATTGTGAATGGATTTTGGATAGCTTGAATGATTTTGCAGTGGTGATTTTTTTAAATGACCTTACAAAGGGAATCATTATTGTATTTTTAAATTGCAGCTTCCAAACACGTCAAAGAATTTTTTCATACAGATGAAAAAGTCATTCTGAGGAAATATGCATAGTTTAACGACTTTACAACACTGTATGGATAACAGAAAATTAAAAAACTGTCAGACATCTCATCTCACTCTGTCCCTCTGTTTTAGTATATGTGCTTCAGACTTCCATTGTCTGAGAGAAATTGCGCCCCTACAGGTTCAATTCCCGAACTTTTACTTTCACTTTTAAATCGGTTAAAATACAAATAAATACTTGGATTTAATTCACACTGACAAGCTAAACCAACATATATGATTATTATCAGGTCAGGGCTCATTAATAATTGATGTGTGGTCAGTGATACGTGAGAAACACGAGAGATTAATCACTGCTCTGAGCAAGAGCGTGTGGAATGACGAGCTCAGAAAAAACGAGTTTATTCTTGTTTTATAGCTTTTAAAAATAAATTATTACAGCGATATCACACAATCAACCAATTAGAACACACCAAGAGCTAAATTCAGATGTTTTTGAACTGTTTGTGTGAAAATGAAATATTTGTGGCTGCCTATCTGAAATCACGCCTCCGATCAGCGCGTACAGTGTCGAGCTCAAAACAAACGAATTTATTCTTGTTTAAGAGCTTTTTTAAATAAAATATTACCACAAATGCACACAATAAACCCATTGTAACACTACAAGAGCTAAATGCAGGTGTTTGTGACCTGTTTAAGTGTGCAAGACTATTTGAAAGCGCGACTGGCAGAATAACATATCTCTCGAGCTGCAGGTTTCTGTCTTTCGTCGTACGAACGAACACATAACGGACAAGATTATTTCAAAATACATAATAGCTTGGCGAATATAAACGAAAACAGCCACGTGAACATAAACTGGATCTACTGGATTTGAATATTAAAGTGACCACATTTACCACTTGCTTCTGTCTTCAATTTTTATCTATATAAAAAAGGAAACTCATTCGACTTGGCTGCTTTTTTAATGTGTGCGTATTTATTTATTTACCTTTTTATACATTTTGTATAATTTCATAGTTTGTGTATTACAATTATGAAAACAAAAATAAATTTAGCCACTCACATAGAAATAGCTTAGGCCTTAACCTTTTTCTGTCAGTTTTAGGGATTTTTAAAAATCCTAAAAAAAACTTATTTGTGCTGCAAATAATAATTTCAAACTCATTTGATACTGACCTATGACATCCTGTGACATTATATTTATTTGAATTTACATAATCTCATAGATGTAACAGTAAATCTGTTCAGCTCACAGATCAATACTAAGCTGTAATGCAAGCAGAACTTTCACAAATGCTTATGAGTCATTTAAGGATTTGATAACACTGTAAAATAATGTCTAATTTGTTAACATTAGCAAATTCATTGATAACACTTTATAATAACTGCACTCATTAGTAAATAGTCAGTTCATGCTTTATAAAGCCTTGTCCCAATATTAATAGTCAGTAGTAAGCAGTTTATAAATACAGCTATAAATAGCTTGTCCTTGGTTTATAAGCACATTTATTAAAAAGGAGAGTAAAGGGTCAGTTATCTTCCTATGAAAAATAAAAGATAAAAATAAACAAACAACAACACAGATTGATACAGAACTCAGAAATTTTATTGTGGATTTATGATAAAATCAGCCTGTAAATGAATTCATACTCCTCCTCATACTACTCCATACTCCTTTTTCAACATGATGCCAATATACTGAGATGTTAAATTGTGAATGGGTTTAGGATAGCTTAAATGGTGTTGCCATAGAGATTTATTAAAGTAACATAAAAAATACAATAGTTATTTTACTATATCTTTAAAATTTTTCATTCTAACTCTTCATAATTTTTTATATAAGTAGAAGTCCTCATTTGAAGGAAGCACAGTAAGTTTCATAGCTTTATCATTTTCAAGAGCCAGCATAAAATTAAAACTATCCTAACTTATAAATCAAGCTTGCAATTCTTAGTACCAATAATGGCCACCAGAGGGAGCTATAGGATTACTTTAAAATAATTATTGGAGAAACGAGTATGATTTAAATAATTTATAGAAATCTTTCAAATAAAATAATATGTATTTTAGGAATTTTACTGATAAAATGACCCTCACTTAATTAGAATAACAAGCTGAAGTATTGTGAACTGTATATTAAGAATAATTCTTAATAGGCTTTATGGACAGACACTTTTTAAGTGACTCTTGAAGGTTCAGCACCACATCCTCTTTTACCACTGTTTAAAGAATTAATCTTACAGAACAGGTGTGAATGAATTTTGGATAGCTTGAATGGTTTTGTCGTGGTGATTTTTTGAAATAATAGTAAAAAAGGAACCAGTAAAAAAAAGTGCAGCTTCTAAACACTTCAAAAAAATGTACACATAGAAGACAAGTCATTCTGAGGAAATATGCATAGTTTCATGACTATACAACATTATATGGATGACAGAAAATTAAAAAACATACATCTGATGTCACTCTGTCCCTCTGTCACTGTGTGTGTGTGTGTGTGTGTGTGTTAAGTGAATTAGGTGTGAAACTATCAGTGAGCATTTAGTCTCCAGCGCCAACATTTTACAGAACTGCCACTTTCCTGGAGTCTCAGAATTACAATGTGTCAGGTTCTGAGAGATCTAAGATTCCAAAAAATTATTTAATTAGAATACCATGAAGTATTGTGAAATACTATATATTAAGACTTTATATATAGGCTTAATGAACCGATTAGAGTGACTCGTGAAGGACCAGCACCACCTTCTCTTGTCCGATGGTTTGAGGAATATATCTTCCAGAATCTGGGATTAAGATTTAGGAGCTCATTTTTATTCCACCTCCTTTCCTGAAAGTCTGTCTTGCAGAATTGACTAAAAATTAATCTTCACATTAATTCCTAATTCTTTTGCAATTCTTTTGTCAGTTCTTCTTGACCTGTTTTTCTCTTCCAGCTTTCCTGGACTATTGTATAGCACTCATAAATGATTAAATAAAAAATAATGGTAGTTATTAAGATTGATATGGTTTGGAATTGGTAAAATGTGCTTGGAAAAAAATCACAATAAAACAATGTTTTAATGTTTAAGTTTGGAATATTAACTGACATGAATGAATGCTATATAAATATTGTTCATGTTAACATAATGTTTATAAATGAAATCTTATTGTAAAGTGTTACTAAAGTTATATATATATATATATATATATATATATATATATATTGTTCTGTGAATGTGATTTTAAAGTCTAGATGATTCGGATTAACCCTTTAACTGCCATATCAAGTTCAAGTTCTAGTTCAAGTTCAATTTATTTGTATAGCGCATTTACAACAGCCTCTTGGCTGACCAAAGTGCTTTAACATAAGAGCAAGAATATTACACATACATAAAAATAGACCAGACAAAAAATTTAAAACCACCCATTTCAAAATGTAGCATAACACAGTAGTCAGTACACTAAGGAAAATAAAAAAGTTTTTAGCAAAGATTTAAAAATAGACAAGGAAGGGGCCAGTCTGATCTCTAAAGGCAGGGTATTCCAGAGTCGTGGCCCAGCCACTGCAAATGCACGCTCCCCTCTACGCTCCCCTCTATCCTTTAAAACCTCACTGCCAGAGGGATATTGTGAATGCATGTGCCCGCTGGGCACAGTTTACCTGATGCCACCGGGGTGGTGATGGCATTGGTGGCTTGAGCCCGCCATCGCTGCTTGCAGCTATATTTAGGGCTCAAGCCCAAAGGGCGAGAGGCCTATTGTTTTCCTTAGGATTATTTTTTATTATTATTATTATTATTATTATTATTATTATTATTATTATTATTTTTTTCCAACGTCTCGGGGGCTTTTGGGGCCCTTAACGTGCTTAAAAAGTCTTGAAAATTGGCACACAGATTGGAACCTGCGGCCATTAGGGCCGGGCAGAGACTGATACACGGGCGTGGCACAGGGGCTCTACAGCGCCCCCTGGAATATGGAGGGCCATATATCATACATTCTTGCTCGTAGACGAATGAAACTCGGTACACATATAAATCTCATCAATCCAAACAACTTTTGTATTGCATATCATAGGCTCCGCCCAACAGGAAGTTGGCTATTTAGGGTTTAGTATTCAAATTTTTCGTCAAAGTTGTGGGGGCTTTTGGGGTCCTTAACATACTCAAAAACTCTTGAAAATTTGCGCACACTTTGGAATCTGTGGCCTTTAGGAGCCTGCAGAGGCTGGGACCCGGGCGTGGCACAGGGGCTCTATGGCGCCCCCTGGAACACAGTCATAAATGTTGATGTATAGCTCACACATACTTGCACATATTCATATTAAACTCAGTACACATATAGATCTCATCGTGCCGAACAACTTTCGTATTGCATGTCATAGGCTCCACCCAACAGGAAGTCAGCTATTTAGAGTTATGTAAAAAGCGCATGCTCTGGAATTTGAAATACTTGTCATAGGTTTTTTTCTCGATTGCCGCCAAACTTGGTCAACATGATCTCAAGACATTGGGGATGAAAAATTGCCAGGGGATTTTTGATATCTCGAACGGTTTGCTCGTGGCGAGGCGTTGAAATTATGGCGAGAAATGAGAAACAGGAAGTGTCTAATACCGTCCACATACATTTCCTGATTTTAATCAAACTTCATCAGATTATTCGTTGTATGATGTCGATCGCATATATGTGACTATTAGGAGTCAAAGTTATAGCGCCACCAACTGGCAGAAGGAAGTGTGTCATTTTCAAAATGATTTGAATTCAGCATCTTATTATTACTCGATTTGCTTCAAACTTAATCAGAATAATGTTAAAACACAGCCGATATAAATCTGCAAGGGGGATATTGATATCTAAAAAATTGTTGGCGTGGCAACATGTCAAACTGGAATACTTCTCAGGTGATTTTGAGGCAAATAACATACTTAGAATTTCACAAATCTCTGAACACACATCAGTATTTCTGATAGGAACTTAAATTGTGAATGGATTTTGGATAGCTTGAATGGTTTTGCCGTGGTGATTTTTTTAAATGACCTTACAAAGGGAATCATTATTGTATTTTTAAATTGCAGCTTCCAAACACGTCAAATAATTTTTTCATACAGATGAAAAAGTCATTCTGAGGAAATATGCATAGTTTCACGACTTTACAACACTGTATGGATAACAGAAAACTAAAAAACTGTCAGACATCTCATCTCACTCTGTCCCTCTGTTTGAGTATATGTGCTTCAGACTTCCATTGTCTGAGAGAAATTGCGCCCCTACAGGTTCAATTCCCGGACTTTTACTTTCACTTTTAAATCGGTTAAAAATACAAACAAATACTTAGATTTAATTCACACTGACAAGCTAAACCAACATATCTGATTATTACCGGTTCAGGGCTCATGGATAAATTATTTCTGGCCAGAGATACGTGAGAAATAGGAGAGATGAATCACCGCTGTCACCACGAGCGTCTGGAGTAAAGAGCTCAGAGAAAACGAATTTATTCCTGTTTTAAAGCTTTTAAAAATAAATTATTACAGCGATATCACACAATCAACCAATTAGAACACACCAAGAGCTAAATTCAGATGTTTTTGAACTGTTTGTGTGAAAATGAAATATTTGTGGCTGCCTATCTGAAATCACGCCTCCGATCAGCGCGTACAGTGTCGAGCTCAAAACAAACGAATTTATTCTTGTTTAAGAGCTTTTTTAAATAAAATATTACCACAAATGCACACAATAAACCCATTGTAACACTACAAGAGCTAAATGCAGGTGTTTGTGACTCGTTTAAGTGTGCAAGACTATTTGAAAGCGACTGGCAGAATAACATATATCTCGAGCTGCAGGTTTCTGCCTTTCGTCGTAAGAACGAACACATCTCGGACAAGATTATTTCAAAACACAAAATAGCTAAGCGAATATAAACGAAAACAGCCACGTGAACATAAACGGTTGAGAAATATATCTGAAGTGGATCTACTGGATTTGAATATTAAGTGACCGCATATACCAGCTGCTTCTGTCTTCAATTTTAATCTATATAAAAAATAAATTCATTCATCTTGGCTGCTTTTTTAATGTGTGTACGTATTTATTTATTATTTTGCTCTAACAAGAATTAATCTATATTTAATTAAATCAATTACATTTTATTTTACATTTGATTTGTCCATTTCTGCATCTAAACGCCTAAAAACCTAAAACATGCTCTATTATACTATTGTTAGCAATTCCTTTATCGTCCAATTTATCTGGTGTACACACTTTTATTTTCATAATAAACTTGTTTGTTAGATTATACACAGTTACAGTGGTCTATAATAAATATTAACAGGTTTTATTCAAGCTGTTTAGAATGATTGCAGTAGGCTAATTTTTTTAAATGTAAATCCAAAAAAAAAAAAATTAATAAAAAACATTGGAAAACAATAACTGTTGTACTTTTTTATACATTTTGTATAATTTCATAGTTTATGCATTATAGTTATGAAAGCAAATAAATGTAGCCACTCACATAGAAATAGGCTTTATCCTTTTCTGACAGTTTTAGGGATTTTTAAAAATCCTAAAAAACCTTATTTGTGCTGCAAATAATAATTTCAAACTCAAAAAGTAAATAGTCAGTTCATGCTTTATAAAGCCTTGTCCCAATATTAATAGTCAGTAGTAAGCAGTTTATAAATACAGCTATAAATAGCTTGTTTTTGGTTTATAAGCACATTTATTAAAAAGGAGAGTAAAGGATCAGTTATCTTCCTATGAAAAATAAAAAAATAAAAATAAACAAACAACAACACAGATTGATACAGAACTCAGAAATTCTATTGTGGATTTATGATAAAATCAGCCTGTACATGATTTCATACTCCTCCAAGAAGACACAAGTAGTTCACACCAAACTTTTTTTAACATGAAGCCAATATACTGAGATGTTAAATTGTGAATGGGTTTAGGATAGCTTAAATGGCGTGGCCATAGCGATTTATTAAAGTAACATAAAAAAATACAATAGTTATTTTACTATATCTTTAAATTTTTTCATTCCAAACTCTTCATAATTTTTTATATACGTAGAAGTCATCATTTGAAGGAAGCACAGTAAGTTTCATAGCTTTATCATTTTCAAGAGCCAGCATAAAATTAAAACTATCATAACTTATAAATGAAGCTTGCAATTCTTAGTACCAATAATGGCCACCAGATGGAGGTATAGGATTACTTTTAAATAATTATTGTAGAAACAAGTATGATTTAAATCATTTATAGAAATCTTTCAAAGAAAAATAATATGAATTTTATGTATTTTACTGATAAAATGACCCTCACTTAATTAGAATAACAAGCTGAAATATTGTGAACTGTATATTAAGAATAATTCTTTATAGGCTTTATGGACAGACACGTTTTGAGTGACTCTTGAAGGATCAGCACCACATCCTCTTTTACCACTTTTTAAAGAATTTATCTTACAGAACAGATGCAAATTTGTTTTGGATAGCTTGAATGGTTTTGTCGTGGTGATTTTTTGAAATAACAGTAAAAAAGTAACCAGTAAATGTCTTTTATTTTTTTAAAGTGCAGCTTCTAAACACTTCTAAAAAATTTACACATAGAAGACAAGTCATTCTGAGGAAATATGCATAGTTTCATGACTATACAACACTATATGGATGATAGAAAATTAAAAAACTATCATACATCTGATGTCACTCTGTCCCTCTGTCACAGTGGGTAGTGTGTGTGTGTGTGTGTGTGTGTGTGTGTGTGTGTGTGTGTGTGTGTGTGCGTGTTTGTTTGTGTGTGTGTTAAGTGAATTAGGTGTGAAACTATCAGGGAGCATTTAGTCTCCAGCGCCAACATTTTACAGAACTGCCACTTTCCTGGAGTCTCAGAATTACAATGTGTCAGGTTCTGAGAGATCTAAGATTCCAAAAAATGATTTAATTAGAATACCATGAAGTTTTGTGAAATACTAAATATTAAGGCTTTATATATAGGCTTTATGAACAGATTAGAGTGACTCGTGAAGGACCAGCACCACCTCCTCTTGTTCGATGGTTTGAGGAATATATCTTCCAGAATCCG
The DNA here is from genome assembly GCF_023724105.1 of Carassius gibelio. Lineage (NCBI taxonomy): Eukaryota > Metazoa > Chordata > Actinopteri > Cypriniformes > Cyprinidae > Carassius > Carassius gibelio. Next base: position 2,534,651 of record NC_068372.1, read on the forward strand.
GGATTAAGATTTAGGAGCTCATTTTTATTCCACCTCCTTTCCTGAAAAGTCTGTCTTGCAGAATTGACTAAAAATTTATCTTCACATTAATTCCTAATTATTTTGCAATTCTTTTTGTCAGTTCTTCTTGACCTGTTTTTCTCTTCCAGCTTTCCTGGACTATTGTATAGCACTCATAAATGATTAAATAAAAAATAATGGTAGTTATTAAGATTTATATGGTTTGGAATTGGTAAAATGTGCTTGGAAAAAAATCACAATAAAACATTGTTGAATGAATGCTATATAAATATTGTTCATGTTAACATAATGTTTATAAATGGAATCTTATTGTAAAGTGTTACTAAAGTTATATATATATATATATATATATATATATATATATATATATATATATATATATATATATATATATATATATATATATATATATATATATTGTTCTGTGAATGTGATTCTAAAGTCTAAATGATTCGGATTAACCCTTTAACTGCCATATCCCTTAAAACCTCACAGCCAGAGGGATATTGTGAATGCATGTGGCCGCTGGGCACAGTTTACCTGATGCCACCGGGGTGGCGATGGCATTGGTGGCTTGAGCCCGCCATCGCTGCTTGCAGCTATATTTATTATTATTATTATACTTCTCCAAAATGAATCGCATTTTTGAGGGCCTAAACATACTCAAAAAGTCATGAAACTTTGCACACACCTCAGAACTGGCGAAAATTTACATCTGATATGGGTTTCAGAAGTGGGTGTGGCAAAATGGCTCGACAGCGCCACCTATACACGTTCAAAGGTGTGCGCCTCGAGCTATGTTTCACGTATATGTATGAAAATCGGTACACATGTGTAACTCTCCAGTACCTACAAAAAAGTCTCTTAGAGCAAAATTCTAAACCCAACAGGAAGTCGGTTATTTTTAATATTATGAGCAAATTTTGTGTCATTTTTGCCATTTCCATGCGTTGTATTTTAACGAACTCCTCCTACAGACTTATTCAGATCAACACCAAGTTTGGTATGCCTAATCTAAAGGCCTTTGCGATGTTAAATTGCGAAGCTTTTGAGTTTTCGTTAATGGGCGTGTCCGTGGCGGCCTGGTGAATTTCAATGATTCGCCATGAAATAGGAAGTTGCTATAACTCAGACATACAATGACCAATCTGCCCCAAACTTCACATGTTTGATGAGTCTCCTGACCTGAACAGATTGACATGCCCATATTCAGTTATAGTCATAACGCCACCTATTGGCAACAGGAAGTGACATATTTTACACTGCGATGAACTACTCCTAGAAATTTTATGACATCAATGTATTTTTTGTGGTCAGTCTAATCTAAAGGCCTGTGCGATGTTAAGTTTTCAAGATCTTGAGTTTTCGTTAAAAGGCGTAACCATGGCGCCGTCACGAAGTTCGATGTCTCGCCATGGGAATAAAAGATGTTATAACTCAGGCATAAAATGTCCGATCTTCCCCAAACTTCACATGTGTGATAAGAGTCCTGGCCTGAACACATGTGAAGGCCAAAATTCCATCAGGTGTGGCAAAATGGCTCGATAGCGCCACCTATACATTTTCAACAGAGTGCGCCTCGAGCTATGTTTCACGTACATGTACAAACATCGGTATACACATGTAACACACCAATACCTACAAAAAAGTCTCTTGGTACGAAATCCGAATCCCAACAGGAAGTCGGTTTTTTAGAATTTTCTCTGCAAAATTGGTGTTGTTTTTGCCATTTTCAGGGGTTGTACTTTAACGAACTCCTCCTAGAGACTTATTCAGATCAACACCAAACCTGGTCAGTGTAATCTTAAGCCCTTTGCGATGTTAAATTGCGAAGATCTTTAGATTTCGTTAAAGGGCGTGTCCATGGTGGCCTGACAAATTTCGATGTTTCGCCATGAAAAAGGAAGTTGCTGTAACTCAGACATACAATGTCCAGTCTGCCCCAAACTTCACATGTTAGATAAGACTTCTGCCCTTAACAGATCTACATGCCCACTTTCAGTTAAAGTCATAGCGCCACCTATTGGCAACAGGAAGTGACATGTTTTACGCTGCGACAAACTACTCCTATAATTTTTGTGGTCAGTCTAATCTAAAGGCCTGTGCAATGTTAACTTTTGGAGATCTTGAGTTTTTGTTAAAGGGCGTTTCCATGGCGCCATGACAAAATTTGATGTCTTGCCACAGCAAGAGAAGTTGTTGTAACTCAAGCATAAAATGTTCAATCTTCCCCAAACTTCAAATGTTTGATAAGAGTCCTGGCCTGAACACATCTGTAGGCCAATATTCCATTATAATGATAGCCCCACCTGCTGGCAACGGTAAGATTGGCACATATATGGGATATACTTTGATATATTCCACTTATATTTAGGACATTAAATGCATATTTCTCAACATTCACCTTTTTACTAGAGCAACACGATGGCGGTGAGCCCGGGTGCGAGGGCCCGTTCATCGCTGCTTGCAGCTTTAATTAGGGCCCGAGCACCGATGGTGTGAGGACCCTCTTGGAATTGCTCCGTTTATTATTATTATATTATTATTATTATTATTATTCTCTAAGATGAATCGCATTTTTGAGGGCCTAAACATGCTCGAAAAGTCATGAAAGTTTGCACACACCTCAGAACTGGCGAAAATTTACGTCTGATATGGGTTTCAGAAGTGGGTGTGGCAAAATGGCTCAACAGCGCCACCTATACACGTTCAACGGTGTGCGCCTCGAGCTACGTTTCATGTACATGTATGAAAATCGGTATACACATGTAACTCTCCAATACCTACAAAAAAGTCTCTTGGAGAAAAATCTGAAACCCAACAGGAAGTCGGTTATTTATAATATTATGAGCAAATTTTGTGTCATTTTTGTCAATTCCATGCGTTGTATTTTAACGAACTCCTCCTAGAGATTAATTCAGATCAACACCAAATTTGGTATGCCTAATCTAAAGGCCTTTGCGATGTTAAATTGCGAAGCTTTTGAGTTTTCGTTGAAGGGCCTGTGTGTGGCGGCCTGGTGAATTTCGATGATTCGCCATGAAACAGGAAGTTGCTATAACTCAGACATACAATGACCAATCTGCCCCAAACTTCACATGTTTGATGAGACTCCTGTCCTGAACGGTTTGACATGACCATATTCAGTTATAGTCATAGCGCCACCTATTGGCAACAGGAAGTGACATATTTTACGCTGCGACAAACTACTCCTAGAAATTTTTGACATCAATGTCTTTTTTGTCGTCAGTCTAATCTAAAGGCCTGTACGATGTTAAATTGAGAAGATCTTGAGTTTTCGTTAAAGGGCGTGTCCATGGCGCCATGTCAAAGTTCGATGTCTCGCCATGGGAGTAGAAGTTGTTGTAACTCAGTCATAAAATATCAGATCTTGCCCAAACTTCAAATGTTTGATAAGAGTACTGACCTGAACACATCTGGAGGCTAATATTCCATTGGGTGTGGCAAAATGGCTCGATAGCGCCACCTATACATTTTTAATGGAGTGCGCCTCGAGCTACATGTCATCTACATGTACGAAAATCGGTAAACATATGTAACACACCAATAGCTACAAAAAAGTATCTTGGTACGAAACCCGAATCCCAACAGGAAGTCGGTTATTTTTAATTTTCCCTGCAAAATTGGTGTTGTTTTTGTCATTTTCAGGGGTTGTATTTTAACGAACTCCTCCTAGAGATTTATTCAGATCAACACCAAACTTGGTCAGTGTAATCTAAAGCCCTTTGCCATGTTAAATTGCGAAGGAATTGAGGTTTCGTTAAAGGGCGTGTCCATGGCGGCCTGACAAATTTCGATGATTCGCCATGAAAAATGATGGTGCTATAACTCACACATACAATGTCCAATCCGCCCCAAACTTCAAATTTTTGATAAGACTCTACACCTGAACAGATCTACATGCCAATATTCAGTTATAGTCATAGCGCCACCTATTGGCAACTGGAAGTGACATATTTTACACTGTGACAAACTACTCCTAGAAATTTTATGACATCAATGTCTTTTTTGTGGTCAGTCTAATCTAAAGACCTGTGTGATGTTTAGTTGTGAAGATCTTGAGTTTTTGTTAAAAGGCATGTCCATGTCGCCATGACGAAGTTCGATGTCTCGCCATGGGAATAAAAGATGTTATAACTCAGGCATAAAATGTCCGATCTTGCCCAAACTTCACATGTGTGATAAGGGTCCTGGCTTGAACACATCTGAAGGCCAATATTCCATTATAACGATAGCGCCACCTGCTGGCAAAAGGAAGATTGGCACACATATGGAATAAACTTTGATATATTGCACTTATATTTATGAGTTTAAATGCATATTTCTCAACATTCGCCTTTTTACTAAAGCCACACGATGGCGGTGAGCCCGGGTGCGAGGGCCCGTTCATCGCTGCTTGCAGCTTTAATTAGGGCCCGAGCACCGAGGTGCGAGGACCCTCTTGTATCTGCTTTGTTTTTAGGGCCCGAGCACCGATGGTGTGAGGACCCTCTTGTATCTGCTTTGTTTATTATTATTATTATTATTATTATTATTATTATTATTATTATTCTTCTTCTTCTCCCGAATGAATCGCATTTTTGAGGGCTTTAACATGCTCAAAAAGTCATGAAACTTTGCACACGCGTCAAACCTGGTGAAAATTTTCGTCTGATATAGGATTCAGAAGAGGGTGTGGCAAAATGGCTCGACAGCGCCACCTATACCAAGAAAATCAAAAGCCTTCCAGCTATGTTTCACGTACATGCACGAAAATTGGCACACATATGTAACACACCAATACCTACAAAAAAGACTCTTGGAGCGAAATTCTAAACCCAACAGGAAGTCGGTTATTTTTAATATCATGAGCATATTTTGTGTAATTTTGGTCATTTCCATGTGTTGTATTTTAACGAACTCCTCCTAGAGAGTTCTTCAAATCAACACCAAATTTGGTATGCCTAATCTAAAGGCCTTTGTGATGTTAAATTGCGAAGATCTTGAGTTTTCGTTGAAGGGCGTGTCCGTGGCGGCCTGGCGAATTTCGATGATTCGCCATGAAAAATGAAGTTGCTATAACTCACACATACAATGTCCAATCTGCCCCAAACTTCACATGTTTGATGAGACTCCGAACCTGAACAGATTGACATGCCCATAGTCAGTTATAGTCATAGCGCCACCTATTGGCAACAGGAAGTGACATATTTTACGCTGCGACGAACTACTCCTAGAAATTTTATGACATCAATGTATTTTTTGTGGTCAGTCTAATCTAAAGGCCTGTGCGATGTTCAGTTGTGAAGATCTTGAGTTTTCGTTAAAAGGCTTGTTCATGGCGCCACGACGAAGTTCGATGTCTCGCCATGGGAATAAAAGATGTTATAACTCAGGCATAAAATGTCCGATCTTCCCCAAACTTCACATGTGTGATAAGAGTCCTGGCCGGAACAGATCTGCAGGCCAATAGTCCACCGGGTGTGGCAGAATGGCTCGATAGCGCCACCTATACACTTTCAACGGAGTGCGCCTCGAGCTATGTTTCACGTACATGTACAAAAATTGGTACACACATGTAACTCACCAATATCTACAAAAAAAAGTCTCTTGGTACGAAATCCGAATCCCAACAGGAAGTCGGTTATTTTGAATTATCCCTTCAAAATTGGTGTTGTTTTTGCCATTTTCTGGGGTTGTACTTTAACGAACTCCTCCTAGAGATTTATTCAGATCAACACCAAACTTGGTCAGTGTAATCTAAAGCCACTTGCGATGTTAAATTGTGAAGGACTTGAGGTTTCGTTAAAGGGCGTGTCCATGGCGGCCTGACAAATTTCGATGTTTCGCCATGAAAAAAGAAGTTGATGTTACTCAGACATACAATGTCCAATCTGCCCCAAACTTCACATGTTGGATGAGACTCTTGACCTGAACAGATCGACATGCTCATATTCAGTTATAGTCATAGCGCCACCTGTTGGCAACAGGGAATGACATATTTTACACTGTGACAGACTATTTCTAGAAATTTTATGACATCAATGTCTTTTTTGTGATCAGTCTAATCTAAAGACCTGTGTGATGTTTAGTTGTGAAGATCTTGAGTTTTTGTTAAAAGGCGTGTCCATGGCGCCGTGACGAAGTTCGATGTCTTGCCATGGGAATAAAAGATGTTATAACTCAGGCATAAAATGTCCGATCTTCCCCAAACTTCACGTGTGTGATAAGGGTCCTGGCCTGAACACATATGAAGGCAAATATTCCATTGGGTGTGGCAAAATGGCTCGATAGCGCCACCTATACACTTTCAACGGAGTGCATATGCACTTTCAACGGAGTGTGCCTCGAGCTATGTTTCACGTACATGTACAAAAATCGGTACACACATGTAACACACCAATACCTATAAAAAACTCTCTTGGTACGAAATCCAAATCCCAACAGGAAGTCAGTTATTTATAATTTTCTCTGCAAAATTGGCGTTGTTTTTGCCATTTTCAGGGGTTTGTACTTTAACGAACTCCTCCTAGAGATTTATTCAGATCAACACCAAACCTGGTCAGTGTAATATTAAGCCCTTTGCGATGTTAAATTGCGAAGATCTTTAGATTTCATTAAAGGGCGTGTCCATGGCGGCCTGACAAATTTCGATGTTTCGCCATGAAAAAGGAAGTTGCTGTAACTCAGACATACAATGTCCAATCTGCCCCAAACTTCACATATTAGATAAAACTTCTGCCCTTAACAGATCTACATGCCCACATTCAGTTATAGTCATAGCGCCACCTATTGGCAACAGGAAGTGACATGTTTTACGCTGCGACAAACTACTCCTATAATTTTTTTGGGATTAACATATATTTTGTGGTCAGTCTAATCTAAAGGCCTGTGCAATGTTAACTTTTGGAGATCTTGAGTTTTTGTTAAAGGGCGTTTCCATGGCGCCATGACGAAATTTGATGTCTTGCCACAGCAAGAGAAGTTGTTGTAACTCAACCATAAAATGTTCAATCTTCTCCAAACTTCACATGTTTGATAAGAGTCCTGGCCTGAACACATCTGAAGGCCAATATTCCATTATAATGATAGCGCCACCTGCTGGCAACGGTAAGATTGGCACATATATGGGATATACTTTGATATATTCCACTTATATTTATGACATTAAATGCATATTTCTCACCGTTCACCTTTTTACTAAAGCAACTCGCTGGTGGTGAGCCCGGGTGCGAGGGCCCGTTCATCGCTGCTTGCAGCTTTACTTATTATTATTATTATTATTATTATTATTATTATTATTCTCCAAAATGAATCGCATTTTTGAGGGCCTAAACATGCTCGAAAAGTCATGAAACTTTGCACACACCTCAGAACTGGCGAAAATTTACGTCTGATATGGGTTTCAGAAGTGGGTGTGGCAAAATGGCTCAACAGCGCCACCTATACACGTTCAACAGTGTGCGCCTCGAGCTACGTTTCATGTACATGTATGAAAATCGGTATACACATGTAACTCTCCAATACCTACAAAAAAGTATCTTGGAGCAAAATCCAAAATCCAACAAGAAGTCGGTTATTTCTAATATTATGAGCAAATTTTGTGTCATTTTTGTCATTTCCATGCGTTGTATTTTAACAAACTCCTCCTAGAGATTCATTCAGATCAACACCAAATTTGGCATGCCTAATCTGAAGGCCTTTGCGATGTTAAATTGCGAAGCTTTTGAGTTTTCGTTAATGGGCGTGTCCGTGGCGGCCTGGCGAATTTTGATGATTCGCCATGAAACAGGAAGTTGCTATAACTCAGACATACAATGACCAATCTGCCCCAAACTTCACATGTTTGATGAGACTCCTGACCTGAACAGATTAACATGCCTATATTCAGTTCTAGTCATAGCGCCACCTATTGGCAACAGGAAGTGACATATTTTACACTGCGATGAACTGTTCCTAGAAATTTTATGACATCAATGTCTTTTTTGTGGTCAGTCTAATCTAAAGGCCTGTGCGATGTTAAGTTGAGAAGATCTTGAGTTTTCATTAAAAGGCGTGTCCATGGCGCCGTCACGAAGTTCGATGTCTCGCCATGGGAATAAAAGATGTTATAACTCAGGCATAAAATGTCCGATCTTCCCCAAACTGCACTTGTGTGATAAGAGTCCTGGCCTGAACACACCCGAAGGCCAAAATTCCACCGGGTGTGGCAAAATGGCTCGATAGCGCCACCTATACACTTTCAACAGAGTGCGCCTCGAGCTATGTTTCACGTACATGTACAAAAATCGGTATACACATGTAACACACCAATACCTACAAAAAAGTATCTTGGTACGAAATCCGAATCCCAACAGGAAGTCGGATATTTAGAATTTTCTCTGCAAAATTGGCGTTGTTTTTGCCATTTTCAGGGGTTGTACTTTAACGAACTCCTCCTAGAGATTTATTCAGATCAACACCAAACCTGGTCAGTGTAATTGTAAGCCCTTTGCGATGTTAAATTGCGAAGATTTTTAGATTTCGTTAAAGGGCGTGTCCATGGCGGCCTGACAAATTTCGATGTTTCGCCATGAAAAAAGAAGTTGCTGTAACTCAGACATACAATGTCCAGTCTGCCTCAAACTTCACATGTTAGATAAAACTTCTGCCCTTAACAGATCTACATGCCCACATTCAGTTATAGTCAAAGCGCCACCTATTGGCAACAGGAAGTGACATGTTTTACGCTGCGACAAACTACTCCTATAATTTTTTTGAGATTAACATATATTTTGTGGTCAGTCTAATCTAAAGGCCTGTGCAATGTTAACTTTTGGAGATCTTGAGTTTTTGTTAAAAGGCGTTTCCATGGCGCCATGACAAAATTTGATGTCTTGCCACAGCAAGAGAAGTTGTTGTAACTCAAGCATAAAATGTTCAATCTTCCCCATACTTCACATGTTTGATAAGAGTCCTGGCCTGAACACATCTGAAGGTCAATGTTCCATTATAATGATAGCGCCACCTGCTGGCAACGGTAAGATTGGCACATATATGGGATATACTTTGATATACTCCACTTATATTTAGGACATTAAATGCATATTTCTCAACGTTCACCTTTTTAATAAAGCCACACGATGGCGGTGAGCCCGGGTGCGAGGTCCCGTGTATCGCTGCTTGCAGCTTTAATTAGGGCCCGAGCACCGAGGTGCGAGGACCCTCTTGTATCTGCTTTGTTTATTATTATTATTATTATTATTATTATTATTATTATTAGGGCCCGAGCACCGATGGTGTGAGGACCCTCTTGGAATTGCTCCGTTTATTATTAGGGCCCGAGCACCGATGGTGTGAGGACCCTCTTGGAATTGCTCCATTTATTATTATTATTATTATTATTATTATTATTATTATTATTATTATTATTATTATTATTATTCTCCAAAATGAATCGCATTTTTTAGGGCCTAAACATGCTCGAAAAGTCATGAAACTTTGCACACACCTCAGAACCGGCGAAAATTTACGTCTGATATGGGTTTCAGAAGTGGGTGTGGCAAAATGGCTCAACAGCGCCACCTATACACGTTCAACGGTGTGCGCCTCAAGCTACGTTTAATATACATGTATGAAAATCGGTATACACTTGTAACTCTCCAATACCTACAAAAAAGTCTCTTGGAGCAAAATCCGAAACCCAACAGGAAGTCAGTTATTTCTAATATTATGAGCAAATTTTGTGTCATTTTTGTCATTTCCATGCGTTGTATTTTAACGAACTCCTCCTAGAGATTCATTCAGATAAACACCAAATTTGGTATGCCTAATCTGAAGGCCTTTGCGATGTTAAATTGCGAAGCTTTTGAGTTTTCGTTAATTGGCGTGTCCGTGGCGGCCTGGCGAATTTTGATGATTCGCCATGAAACAGGAAGTTGCTATAACTCAGACATACAATGACCAATCTGCCCCAAACTTCACATGTTTGATGAGACTCCTGACCTGAACAGATTGACATGCCCATATTCAGTTATAGTCATAGCGCCACCTATTGGCAACAGGAAGTGACATATTTTACACTGCGATGAACTACTCCTAGAAATTTTATGACATCAATGTATTTTTTGTGGTCAGTCTAATCTAAAGGCCTGTGCGATGTTAAGTTGTGAAGATCTTGAGTTTTCGTTAAAAGGCGTGTCCATGGCGCCGTCACGAAGTTCGATGTCTCGCCATGGGAATAAAAGATGTTATAACTCAGGCATAAAATGTCCGATCTTCCCCAAACTGCACATGTGTGATAAGAGTCCTGGCCTGAACACATCTGAAGGCCAAAATTCCATCAGGTGTGGCAAAATGGCTCGATAGCGCCACCTATACACTTTCAACAGAGTGCGCCTCGAGCTATGTTTCACGTACATGTACAAAAATCGGTATACACATGTAACACACCAATACCTACAAAAAAGTCTTATGGTATGAAATCCGAATCCCAACAGGAAGTCGGTTATTTAGAATTTTCTCTGCAAAATTGGTGTTGTTTTTGCCATTTTCAGGGGTTGTACTTTAACGAACTCCTCCTAGAGATTTATTCAGATCAACACCAAACCTGGTCAGTGTAATCTTAAGCCCTTTGCGATGTTAAATTGCGAAGATCTTTAGATTTCGTTAAAGGGCGTGTCCATGGCGGCCTGACAAATTTCGATGTTTCGCCATGAAAAAGGAAGTTGCTGTAACTCAGACATACAATGTCCAATCTGCCCCAAACTTCACATGTTAGATAAAACTTCTGCCCTTAACAGATCTACATGCCCACATTCAGTTATAGTCATAGCGCCACCTATTGGCAACAGGAAGTGACATGTTTTACGCTGCGACAAACTACTCCTATAAATTTTTTGAGATTAACATATATTTTGTGGTCAGTCTAATCTAAAGGCATGTGCAATGTTAACTTTTGGAGATCTTGAGTTTTTGTTAAAGTGTGTTTCCATGGCGCCATGACAAAATTTGATGTCTTGCCACAGCAAGAGAAGTTGTTGTAACTCAAGCATAAAATGTTCAATCTTCCCCAAACTTCACATGTTTGATAAGAGTCCTGGCCTGAACACATCTGAAGGCCAATATTCCATTATAATGATAGCGCCACCTGCTGGCAACGGTAAGATTGGCACATATATGGGTTATACTTTGATATATTCAACTTATATTTAGGACATTAAATGCATATTTCTCAACGTTCACCTTTTTACTAAAACCACACGATGGCGGTGAGCCCGGGTGCGAGGGCCCGTTCATCGCTGCTTGCAGCTTTAATTAGGGCCCGAGCACCGAGGTGCGAGGACCCTCTTGTATCTGCTTTGTTTTTTATTCTTCTTCTTCTTCTTCTTCTTCTCCCGAATGAATCGCATTTTTGAGGGCTTTAACATGCTCAAAAAGTCATGATACTTTGCACACGCGTCAAACCTGGTGAAAATTTTCGTCTGATATAGGATTCAGAAGAGGGTGTGGCAAAATGGCTCGACAGCGCCACCTATACCAAGAAAATCAACAGCCTTCCAGCTATGTTTCACGTACATGCACGAAAATTGGCACACATATGTAACACACCAATACCTACAAAAAAGACTCTTGGAGCGAAATTGTAAACCCAACAGGAAGTCGGTTATTTTTAATATTATGAGCATATTTTGTGTAATTTTGGTCATTTCCATGTGTTGTATTTTAACGAACTCCTCCTAGAGAGTTCTTCAAATCAACACCAAATTTGGTATGCCTAATCTAAAGGCCTTTGCGATGTTAAATTGCGAAGATCTTGAGTTTTCGTCGAAGGGCGTGTCCGTGGCTGCCTGGCGAATTTCGATGATTCGCCATGAAAAATGAAGTTGCTATAACTCACACATACAATGTCCAATCTGCCCCAAACTTCACATGTTTGATGAGACTCTGAAGCTGAAAAGATTGACATGCCCATATTCAGTTATAGTCATAGCGCCACCTATTGGCAACAGGAAGTGACATATTTTACGCTGCGACGAACTACTCCTAGAAATGTTATGCCATCAATGTCTTTTTTTTGGTCAGTCTAGTCTAAAGGCCTGTGCGATGTTCAGTTGTGAAGATCTTGAGTTTTCGTTAAAAGGCATGTCCACGGCACCATGGCGAAGTTCGATGTCTCGCCATGGGAATAAAAGATGTTATAACTCAGGCATAAAATGTCCGATCTTCCCCAAACTTCACATGTGTGATAAGAGTCCTGACCTGAACAGATCTGAAGGCCAATATTCCACAGGGTGTGGCAGAATGGCTCGATAGCGCCACCTATACACTTTCAACGGAGTGCGCCTCGAGCTATGTTTCACGTACATGTACAAAAATTGGTACACACATGTAACTCACCAATATCTACAAAAAAGTCTCTTGGTACGAAATCCGAATCCAAACAGAAGGTCGGTTATTTTGAATTTTCCCTGCAAAACTGGTGTTGTTTTTGCCATTTTCAGGGGTTGTACTTTAACGTACTCCTCCTAGAGATTTATTCAGATCAACACCAAACTTAGTCAGTGTAATCTAAAGCCATTTGCGATGTTAAATTGCGAAGGAATTGAGGTTTCTTTAAAGGGCGTGTCCATGGCGGCCTGACAAATTTCGATGTTTCGCCATGAAAAAGGAAGTTGCTGTAACTCAGACATACAATGTCCAATCTGCCCCAAACTTCACATGTTGGATGAGACTCTTGACCTGAACAGATCTACATGCCCATATTCAGTTATAGTCATAGCGCCACCTATTGGCAACAGGAAGTGACATATTTTACACTGTGACAGATTATTTCTAGAAATTTTATGACATCAATGTCTTTTTTGTGGTCAGTCTAATCTAAAGACCTGTGTGATGTTTAGTTGTGAAGATCTTGATTTTTTGTTAAAAGGCGTGTCCATGGCGCCGTGACGAAGTTCGATGTCTCGTCATGGGAATAAAAGATGTTAAAACTCAGGCATAAAGTGTCCGATCTTGCCCAAACTTCACATGTGTGATAAGGGTCCTGGCCTGAACAGATCTGAAGGCCAATATTCCAGAGGGTGTGGCAAAATGGCTCGATAGCGCCACCTATAAACTTTCAACGGAGTGCATATGCACATTCAGTGGAGTGCTCCTCGAGCTATTTTTCACGTAGATGTACAAAAATCAGTACACACATGTAACACACCAATATCTACAAAAAAGCCTCTTGGTACGAAATCCGAATCCCAACAGGAAGTCGGTTATTTAGAATTTTCTCTGCAAAATTGGCGCTGTTTTTGACATTTTCAGGGGTTGTACTTTAACGAACTCCTCCTAGAGATTTATTCAGATCTACAGCAAACTTGGTCAATTAAATCTAAAGGCCTTTACGATGTTAAATTGCGAAGATCTTGAGGTTTCGTTAAAGGGCGTGTCCATGGCGGCCTGTCAAATTTCGATGTTTCGCCATGAAAAAGAAGTTCCTGTAACTCAGTCATACAATGTCCAATCTGCCCCAAACTTCACATGTTAGATAAGATTTCTGCCCTTAACAGATCTACATGCCCATATTCAGTCATAGTGCCACCTGCTGGCAACAGGAAGTGACATGTTTTACGCTGCGACAAACTACTCCTAGAAATAGTATGACATTAATGTTTTTTTTTTTTTTTTTGTGGTCAGTCTAATCTAAAGACCTGTGCAATGCTAAATTATGGAGATCTTGTTTTTTTTTTTTAAAAGGCGTGTCCATGGCGCCATGACAAAATTTGTTGTCTCGCCACAGTAAAGGAAGTTGTTGTAACTCAGGCATAAAATGTAGGAACTTCCCCAAACTTCACATGTTCGATAAGAGTCCTGCCCTGAACACAACTGAAGGCCAATATTCCATTATAATGATAGTGCCACCTGCTGGCAACAGGAAGATTGGCACATATATGGAATAACTTTGATATATTCCACTTATATTTATGAGTTTAAATGCATGTTTCTCACCGCTCACCTATTTACTAAAGCCACTCGCTGCCGGTGAGCCCGGGTGCGAGGGCCCGTTCATTGCTGCTTGCAGCTTTAATTAGGGCCCGAGCACCGATGGTGTGAGGACCCTCTTGTTTCTGTGTTGTTTATTATTAGGGCTCAAGCCCAAAGGGCGAGAGGCCTATTGTTTTCCTTAGGATTATTTTTTATTATTATTATTATTATTATTATTATTTTCCAACGTCTCGGGGGCTTTTGGGGCCCTTAACGTGCTTAAAAAGTCTTGAAAATTGGCACACAGATTGGAACCTGCGGCCATTAGGGCCGGGCAGAGACTGATACATGGGCGTGGCACAGGGGCTCTACAGCGCCCCCTGGAATATGGAGGGCCATATATCATACATTCTTGCTCGTAGACGTATGAAACTCGGTACACATATAAATCTCATCAATCCAAACAACTTTTGTATTGCATATCATAGGCTCCGCCCAACAGGAAGTTTGCTATTTAGGGTTTAGTATTCAAATTTTTCGTCAAAGTTGTGGGGGCTTTGGGGGTCCTTAACATACTCAAAAACTCTTGAAAATTTGCGCACACTTTGGAAGCTGTGGCCTTTAGGAGCCTGCAGAGGCTGGGACCCGGGCGTGGCACAGGGGCTCTACGGCGCCCCCTGGAACACAGTCAGAAATGTTGATGTATAGCTCACACATACTTGCACATATTCATATGAAACTCAGTACACATATAGATCTCATCGTGCCGAACAACTTTCGTATTGCATGTCATAGGCTCCACCCAACAGGAAGTCAGCTATTTAGAGTTATGTAAAAAGCGCATGCTCTGGAATTTGAAATACTTGTCATAGGTTTTTTTCTCGATTGCCGCCAAACTCGGTCAACATGATCTCAAGACACTGGGGATGAAAAATTGCCAGGGGATTTTTGATATCTCGAACGGTTTGCTCGTGGCGAGGCGTTGAAATTATGGCGATAAATTAGAAACAGGAAGTGTCTAATACCATCCACATACATTTCCTGATTTTAATCAAACTTCATCAGATTATTCGTTGTATGATGTCGATCGCATATATGTGACTATTAGGAGTCAAAGTTATAGCGCCACCAACTGGCAGAAGGAAGTGTGTCATTTTCAAAATGATTTGAATTCAGCATCTTATTATTACTCGATTTGCTTCAAACTTCATCAGAATAATGTTAAAACACAGCTGATATAAATCTGCAAGGGGGATATTGATATCTAAAAAATTGTTGCCGTGGCAACATGTCAAACTGGAATACTTCTCAGGTGATTTTGAGGCATATAACATGCTTAGAATTTCATCAAACTCAGAACACATATCAGTATTAGTGACAGCTAGACACTGGCAAAAGTTCATAAGAGGGCGTGGAATAGGCACTCTATAGCGCCACCTTTTGTCAAAAGTGGGGGGGTTAGTTTTAGCTACAGACACCAAACTCAGTACAAAAATTGTTCTTATCAAGACGGACAACTTTCTAATTCACAGTCATCAGCTACGACCAACAGGAAGTCGGCTATTTTGATTTGAATGTGGATTATTTTTTACATTTAGCCGTGAATTAATGCATACTGCTCAGAGGAGAGTAACACTATACACACCAAACTTGGTCTACATGTTGAAAAAACATTGAGGAACTTAAATTGTGAATGGGTTTTGGATAGCTTGGATGGTTTTGTCGTGGTGATTTTTTTAAATGACAATAAAGATGGAATTATTAATTTTCCTGCATTTTTAAATTCCAAACACTTCAAAACCTTTTTTCATACAGAAAAAAAAGTTATTCTGAGTAAATATGCATAGTTTCATGACTTTACAACACTGTATGGATAACAGAAAATTAAAAAAATGTCAGACATCTCATCTCACTCTGTCCATCTGTTTGAGTGTGTGTGCTTAGACTTCCATTGTCTGAGAGAAATAGCGCCCCTACAGGTGCAGTTACCGGACTAAAAAAGGGAGGAGACTGTCTTTTGGTTTCGATTTTAAATCGGTTAAAATACAAATAAATACTTGGATTTAATTCACAGTGACAAGCTAAACCAACATATATGATTATTATCAGGTCAGGGCTCATTAATAATTGATGTGTGGTCAGTGATACGTGAGAAACAGGAGAGATTAATCACCGCTCTGAGCAGGAGCGTGTGGAATGATGAGCTCAGAAAAAACGAGTTTATTCTTGTTTTATAGCTATTAAAAATAAAGTATTGCAGCGATATCACACAATTCACCAATTAGAGCACACCAAGAGCTAAATTAAGATGTTTTTGAACTGTTTGTGTGAAAATGAAATATTCGCGGCTGTCTATCTGAAATCATTGCCTCCGATCAGCGCGCACAGTGTCACAAGTTCAAAACTAACGAATTTATTCTTGTTTAAGAGCTTTTTAAAATAAATTATTGCCATAAATGCACACAATACATCCATTATAACACAACACGAGCTAAATGCAGGTGTTTGTGACCCGTTTAAGTGTGCAAGACTATTTGAAAGCGCGACTGGCAGAATAACATATCTCTGGAGCTGCAGGATTCTGCCTTTCGTCGTAAGAACGAACACATCACGGACAAGATTATTTCAAAATACATAATAGCTTGGCGAATATAAACGAAAACAGCCACGTGAACATAAACTGTTGAGAATTAAATCTGAAGTGGATCTACTGGATTTTAATATTAAGTGACCGCATATACCAGCTGCTTCTGTCTTCAATTTTAATCTATATAAAAAAATTAAACTCATTCATCTTGGCTGCTTTTTTAATGTGTGTACGTATTTATTTATTATTTTGCTCTAACAAGACTTAATCTATATTTAATTAAATCAATTACATTTTATTTTACATTTGATTTGTCCATTTCTGCATCTAAACGCCTAAAAACCTAAAACATGCTCTATTATACTATTGTTAGCAATTTCTTTATCGTCCAAGTTATCTGGTGTACACGCTTTTATTTTCATAATAAACTCGTTTGTTAGATTATACACAGTTATAGTGGTCTATAATAAATATTGACAGGTTTTATTCAAGATGTTTAGAATGATCGCCGTAGGCTAATTTTTTAAAATGTAAATCCAAAAAAAAAAAAAAAAAAAAAAAAAAAAAAATTAAATAAATTAAAAACATTGGAAAAGAATAACTTGTACTTTTTTATACATTTTGTATAGTTTCATAGTTTATGCATTATAGTTATAAAAACAAACAAATTTAGCCACTCACATAGAAATCTTAGGCCTTATCCTTTTCTGACAGTTTTAGGGATTTTTAAAAATCCTAAAAAACCTTATTTGTGCTGCAAATAATAATTTCAAACTAATTTGATACTGACCTCTGACATCCTGTGACATGATATTTATTTGAATTTACATAATCTCATGGATGTAACAGTAAATCTGTTCAGCTCACAGATCAAGACTAAGCTCTAATGCAAGCAGAACTTTCACAAATGCTTTTAGGTCAATAAAATCATTACAAAACACTTATAAATCATTTAAGGGATTTGATAACACTGTAAAATAATGTCTAATTTGTTAAGATTAGCAAATGCATTGATAACACTTTATAATAACTGCACTCATTAGTAAATAGTCAGTTCATGCTTCATAAAGCCTTGTCCCAATATTAATAGTCAGTAGTAAGCAGTTTATAAATACAGCTATAAATAGCTTGTTCTTGGTTTATAAGCACATTTATTAAAAAGGAGAGTAAAGGGTCAGTTATCTTCCTATGAAAAAAATAAATAAAAAATAAACAAACAACAACAATGATTGATACAGAACTCATAAATGTTATTGTGGATTTATGATAAACTCAGCCTGTAAATGAATTCATTCTCCTCCAAGAAGACACAAGTAGTTCACACCAAACTGTTTTAACATGAAGCCATATACTGAAGATGTTAAATTGCGAATGGGTTTAGGATACCTTAAATGGTGTGGCCATAGCGATTTATTAAAGTAACATAAAAAAAATACAATAGTAATTTTACTATATCTTTAAAATTTTTAATTCCAACTCTTCATAATTTTTTATATACGTAGAAGTCATCATTTGAAGGAAGCACAGTAAGTTTCATAGCTTTATCATTTTCAAGAGCCAGCATAAATTTAAAACTATCATAACATATAAATCAAGCTTGCAATTCTTAGTACCAATAATGGCCACCAGATGGAGCTATAGGATTACTTTTAAATAATTATTGTAGAAACAAGTATGATTTAAATCATTTATAGAAATCTTTCAAAGAAAAATAATATGAATTTTATGTATTTTACTGATAAAATGACATTCACTTAATTAGAATAACAAGCTGAAGTATTGTGAACTGTATATTAAGAATAATTCTTTATAGGCTTTATGGACAGATACGTTTTGAGTGACTTGAAGGATCAGCACCACATCCTCTTTTACCAGTT
Organism: Carassius gibelio; assembly: GCF_023724105.1. Taxonomy (NCBI): domain Eukaryota; kingdom Metazoa; phylum Chordata; class Actinopteri; order Cypriniformes; family Cyprinidae; genus Carassius; species Carassius gibelio. Next base: position 2,553,089 of record NC_068372.1, read on the forward strand.
TAAAGAATGTATCTTACAGTACAGGTGCGGATGAATTTTGAATGGCTTGAATGGTTTTGTCGTGGTGATTTTTTAAAATATTAGTAAAAAAGTAACCAGTAAATGTCTTTTATTTTTTTAAGTGCAGCTTCTAAACACTTTAAAAAAATGTACACATAGAAGACAAGTCATTCTGAGGAAATATGCATAGTTTCATGACTATACAACACTATATGGATGATAGAAAATTAAAAAACTATCATACATCTGATGTCACTCTGTCCCTCTGTCACTGTGGGTAATGTGTGTGTGTGTGTGTGTGTGTGTGTGTTAAGTGAATTAGTTGTGAAACTATCAGGGAGCATTTAGTCTCCAGTGCCAACATTTTACAGAACTGCCACTTTCCTGGAGTCTCAGAATTACAATGTGTCAGGTTCTGAGAAATCAAAGATTCCAAAAAATGATTTAATTAGAATACCATGAAGTATTGTGAAATACTACATATTAAGACTTTATATATAGGCTTTATGAACAGATTAGAGTGACTCGTGAAGGACCAGCACCACCTCCTCTTGTCCGATGGTTTGAGGAATATATTTTCCTGAATCCGGGGTTAAGATTTAGGAGCTCATTTTTATTCCACCTCCTTTCCTGAAAGTCTGTCTTGCAGAATTTACTAAAAATTAATCTTCACATTAATTCCTAATTATTTTGCAATTATTTTTGTCAGTTCTTCTTGACCTGTTTTTTTTTTTCTTCTTCTTTTCTGACCTCATGACCCTGTCAGCATTTTTGTACAATGGTCAAATCTTAACTTATCCATTTCTGTATTGCATTTGTGTTTGATATTTCTCATGGGTATTTCATAATTTTCGACTTTGAGTTAAAAACGTTTGAGTTAAAACTCTTTTTTAGCGCATTTCATCTGTAAAAGAAATCATGCCTAATGATTCTGCACATGAATATAAGGAGTTTTTCTCTTCCAGCTTTCCTGGACTATTGTATAGCACTCATAAATGATTAAATAAAAAATAATGGTAGTTATTAAGATTGATATGGCTTGGAATTGGTAAAATGTGCTTGGAAAAAAAATCACAATAAAACAATGTTTTAATGTTTAAGTTTGGAATATTAAATGACATGAATGAATGCTATATAAATATTGTTCATGTTAACATAATGTTTATAAATGAAATCTTATTGTAAAGTGTTACTAAATATATATATATATATATATATATATATATATATATATATATATATATATATATATATATATATATATATTGTTCTGTGAATGTGATTTTAAAGTCTAGATGATTCGGATTAACCCTTTAACCGCCATACCCTTTAAAACCTCACTGCCAGAGGGATATTGTGAATGCATGTGCCCGCTGGGCACAGTTTACCTGATGCCACCGGGGTGGCGATGGCATTGGTGGCTTGAGCCCGCCATCGCTGCTTGCAGCTATATTTATTATTATTATTATTATTTTTCTGAAACTTTCTCGAAAAGTCATGAAACTTGGCACACACGTCAGAGCTGGAAAAATATTAGGTATGCAATGGTTTGCTAAGGTGGGTGTGGCAAAATGGCTCGACAGCGCCACCTATAAATTTTTAACGAAGTGCATCTTGAGCTACGTTTCACGTACTTGTATGAAAATCGGTACACACATGTAACACACCAATATCTACAAAAAAGTCTCTTGGTACGAAATCCAAATTCCAACAGGAAGTCAGTTATTATTTTTTTTCTCATCCAAAATTTTGTCATTTTTGCCATTTCCGGAGGTTGTACTTTAACGAACTCCTCCTAGAGATTTATTCAGATCAACACCAAAGTTTGTCAGTGTAATCTAAAGGCCTTTGCGATGTTAAATTGCGAAGATCTAGAGTTTTCGTTTGAGGGCGTGTCTGTGGCGGCTTGGCGAATTTCGATGTTTCGCCATGAAAAATGAAGTTGCTATAACTTAGACATAAAATGTCCAATCTGCACCAAACTTCACATGTTTGATAAGACTCCTGACCTGAACAGATCAACATTCCCAAATTTAGTTATAGTCATAGCGCCACCTGCTGGCAACAGGAAGTGAATGCCTTACGCTGCAATGAACTACTCCTAGAAATCTAATAAAATCTAAATTGTGTTATGGTCAGTTTAATCTAAAGGCCTTTGCGATAGTGAATTGTGATTATCTTGAGTTTTCGATAAAGGGTGTGTCCTTGGCGACGTGACAAAGTTTGATGTCTCGCCATGAGAATAAAATTTGTAACTCAGGCATAAAATGTCTGATCTTCCCCAAACTTCAGATGTTTGATAAGAGTCCTGACCTGAACAGATCTGCAGGCCAATATTCCACCGGGTGTGGCAGGATGGCTCTATAGCGCCACCTATACACTTTCAACGGAGTGCGCCTCGAGCTATGTTTCACGTACATGTACAAAAATTGGTACACACATGTAACACACCAATACCTACAAAAAAGTATCTTGGTACGAAATCCGGATCCCAACAGGAAGTCGGTTATTTTGAATTTTCTCTGCAAAATTGGTGTTGTTTTTGCCATTTTCAGGGGTTGTACTTTAACGAACTCCTCCTAGAGATTTATTCAGATCAACACCAAACTTGGTCAGTGTAATCTAAAGCCCTTTGCGATAATAAATTGCGAAGGACTTGAGGTTTCGTTAAAGGGCGGGTCCATGGCGGCCTGACAAATTTCGATGTTTCGCCATGAAAAAGGAAGTTGCTGTAACTCAGACATACAATGTCCAATCTGCCCCAAACTTCACATGTTGGATAAGACTCTTGACCTGAACAGATCTACATGCCAATATTCAGTTATAGTCATAGCGCCACCTATTGGCAACAGGAAGTTACATATTCTACACTGTGACAAACTACTCCTATAATTTTTTTGAGATTTACATATATTTTGTGGTCAGTCTAATCTAAAGGCCTGTGCAATGTTAACTTTTGGAGATCTTGAGTTTTTGTTAAAGGGCGTTTCCATGGCGCCATGACAAAATTTGATGTCTTGCCACAGCAAGAGAAGTTGTTGTAACTCAAGCATAAAATGTTCAATCTTTCCCAAACTTCACTTGTTTGATAAGAGTCCTTGCCTGAACACATCTGAAGGCCAATATTCCATTATAATGATAGCGCCACCTGCTGGCAACGGTAAGATTGGCACATATATGGGATATACTTTGATATATTCCACTTTTATTTAGGACATTAAATGCATATTTCTCACCGTTCACCTATTTACTAAAGCCACTCGCTGCCGGTGAGCCCGGGTGCGAGGGCCCGTTCATCGCTGCTTGCAGCTTTAATGTTCCAGATATAATTGTTTGTGCTCTGTTTTAACACTGGGTTTTGTTATATTTGACTGAAACTGGTCTTTTAAAATCTGTTTGCATGAAATTTAACTTTGAAATATTTTAAATGTTGCCCCGCCTTTTACTTCTCAAACCTTGTATTTTCTAAGATATAATGCTGAGAAAACACGGAGGAACTTTGTGCTTCGCGAGTTACCCATCGTGGGTTGGGCACTCAGCGACCTACTCCTTTAAACTATCCACTGCGCATGCGCAAAGCAAGCAAGACGTCACCGTGGGAAATAATTAGACCTACTACACAAATAAAGAAAAGTTGAGACAATGTAAATTTGATCCATTATTTCGTTTTGGTTTCCTTGCTTATTATATTTCCCGTTTCGAGCTGAAAGCTATGAAACAAATGTCAGTTTGTCATATTTGGTTCATACAGAAAAACAGAAAAACTAAATATTGATTCGTTATTTCATTTTTGGTTTGCCAGATTAAATGGAATAATTGAATGATCGGATGATACACGGACCCTCCAAGATGGCGTCTTGCTAAGTTTGCTTTTATCAAGCTCTGCTGATAAATCATCATTTAACAGCCAAACTACACTTTTTACAATCCCGTTCCGGGTATTTGATTACATAAATACTTCACACTTGTCTCTTGATAACTTAAAGATGAAATCTTCTGCAGACAAAAGAAAAGAAAAAGAAATGTCTCGCGCTTCACGCGTGTCCGAGAATGTGAGCTTCCACAACTATTCGTCTCCCGCTGAGATCCTCTTATCTACTCCACCCCCGGAGAGCCCAGGTAAGCCCCCTTCAAAGAAAGGCAAAGCAGAAGACGACACCGTGATTTCCACTCTCTCACAGCTGATAAATAATCGCTCGGATGCTCTGGAGAAAATGGTGGGTGAAAACGCTCTCAAAATTGAAGGGCTAAAAAAGACTGCGGTCAAGCCAGCCGCACTTCAGAAAAACACCGTCAAGCCAGCCGCGAGTGAAATTTAGATGCGCGTGTATTACTATAATTACGGCAATAGCAGGAACAACAGAGAGGGAATGCGCTTTCAGAGCGCTTTTCATCTATACGTTCAGATTTGATATATGACGACCTTTTTTGCCCATCTGTTCTAATATTCGTGTAACTTATTGTTTTCCTTGACTGCTCTGTATTACTATAATTTTCAGCCTTTCAAAGCATTACAATTATTAGTAGAAAACGAGATATGGGACATTCATTGATTTAGAAGACACTTTTTTATGATGAGAAAGAAGCAATTAAAGGTCAGTTCTTAAAGAAGACATCCCATACTATATCCATACCTCACATAAAACCATTTTACTGGAGCCTTTTCGAGATATAGGATAATATTACACTTTACAAGTTTTTTAAGATCCCATTTCTAACAAGTAGAAAAAAACAATGGTCAGTTCTTATAAGGGACATCGCATACTATATGCAAACTTCATATCAAACCATTCTACTGCAGCATTTTGGAGATATTGGACATTAGTACACTTTAAAGGGTTATAAAGATCATATTTCTAATAAATAGAAAAAAACAATGGTCAGTTCTTATCAGGGACGTCCCATACTATATACACAAAAAATCATTTTGCTGCAGCATTTTTGAGATATGGGTCCATATGGCGATTTAGAGGGCTATAAAGACCCCTATAGCGGAGTACAAAACTTTTTATCCACAGGAAGAAGGAGGCGGAAACCGGCCATCAATCAAATTAAGCTTTTAATAACAAAATAAACACAAAACACTGCGACAGCCCTTCACGGACGACTGTCGCTTGCAAAAACCAAACACAAACTAAAATCCTGGCCTGGCCTGGCCCTCTCTCGTTGTTCACTGTCGTCGCCCCTCTTTTGTATCCTTCCATCTCCACCGCGGGACGCGAGACCGGTGAGTGGAGCAGGCGTCGCTCATTTCCAGTCACTCCACTGGCCTCGTTCCGTTCTCATGGCTCGCGGCCCTGCCCCACTCATCACAACCCTATTTCTAATAAGTAGAAAAAAACAAAGGTCAGTTCTTATCAGGGACGTCACATACTATATGCACCCTTCATATGAAAGCATTTTACTGCAGCATTTTTGAGATATGGGACAATACAATGATTTAGAGGGCGATAAAGACACCATTTCTAATAAGTAGAAAAAAAACAATAGTCAGTTCTTATCAGGGACATCCCATACTATATGCACACTTCATATGAAACCATTTTACTGCAGCATTTTTAAGATATGGGGCAATACAATAATTTAGAGGGCGATAAAGACACCATTTATAATAAGTAGAAAAAAAACAATTGTCAGTTCTTATAAAGCACATGCCATACTATATGCACACCTCATATCAAACCATTTTAATGCAGCATGTTTGAGATATGGGTCCATATGGCAATTTAAAGGGCTATAAAGACCCCATTTCTAATAAGTAGAAAAAAATAATGGTCAGTTCTCATCAGTGACGTCCCATACTATGAGCACATCTCATATCAAACCATTTTACTGCAGCATTTTCCAGAAATTGGAAATTATTACACTTTAACGTGCTGTAAAGATCCCATTTCTAATAAGTAGAAAAAAAAACAATGGTCAGTTCTTATAAAGAACATACCATACTATATGCACACCTCATATCAAACCATTTTACTGGAGCATTTTCGAGATATGGGACATTATTACACTTTAAAGGGCTATAAAGATCCCATTTCTAATAAGTAGAAAAAAACAATGGTATGTTCCTATAAGGGATGTCCCATACTATATGCACCCTTCATATGAAACCATTTTACTGCAGCATTTTTGAGATATGGGTCCAAATGGTGATTTGGAGGGCTATAAAGACATCATTTCTGATAAGTAGAAAAAAACAATGGTCAGTTCTTAAAAAGGACATGCCATACTATATGCACACCTCATATCAAACCATTTTACTGCAGCATTTTTTAGATATGGGACAATATCTAATTTAGAGGGCTATAAAGACAACATTTCTAATAAGTAGAAAAAAACAATAGTCAGTTCTTATCAGGGATGTCCCATACTATATGCACCCTTCCTATGAAACCATTTTACTGCAGCATTTTTAAGATACGAGACATTTTTACACTTTAAAGGGCTGTAAAGATCCCATTTCTAATAAGTAGAAAAAAACAAAAGTCAGTTCTTATCAGGGACATCCCATACTATATGCACACCTCATATCAAACCATTTTACTGCAGCATTTTCGAGATATGGGACATTATTACACTTTAAAGGGCTATAAAGATCCCATTTGTAATAAGTAGAAAAAAAGAATAGTGAATTTTTATCAGGGACGTCCCATACTATATGCGCACCTCATATCAAACCCTTTTACTGCAGCATTTTTGAGATATGGGTCCAAATGGTGATTTAGAGGGCTATAAAGACCCCATTTCTAATAAGTAGAAAAAAACAATGGTCAGTTCTTATAAAGGACATGCCATACTATATGCACACCCCATATCAAACAATTTTACTGCAGCATTTTAAGATATGGGACAATACAATGATTTAGAGGGCTATAAAGATCCCATTTCTAATAAGTAGAAAAAAACAATAGTCAGTTCTTATCAGGGACGTCCCATACTATATGCACACCTCATAACAAACCATTTTACTGCAGCATTTTCGAGATATGGGACATTATTACAATTGAAAGGGCTATAAAGATCCCATTTCTAATAAGTAGAAAAAAAGAATAGTCAGTTCTTATCAAGGATGACCCATTCCATATGCACACCTCATATCAAACCATTTTACTGCAGCATTTTCAAGATATGGGACATTATTACACTTTAAAGGGCTATAAAGATCCCATTTCTAATAAGTAGAAAAAAACAATGGTCAGTTCTTATAAAGGACATGCCATACTATATGCACACCCCATATCAAACCATTTTACTGCAGCATTTTCGAGATATGGGACATTATTACACTTTAACGGGCTGTAAAGATCCCATTTCTAATAAGTAGAAAAAAACAATGGTCAGTTCTTATAAAGGACATGCCATACTATATGCACACCCCATATCAAACCATTTTACTGCAGCATTTTTCAGATAAGGGACAATACAATGATTTAGAGGGCTATAAAGATCCCATTTCTAATAAGTAGAAAAAAACAGTGGTCAGTTCTTATAAAGGACATGCCATACTATATGCACACCTCATATCAAACCATTTTACTGCAGTATTTTCGAGATATGGGACATTTTTACACTTTAAAGGGCTATAAAGATCCCATTTCTAATAAGTAGAAAAAAACAAAAGTCAGTTCTTATCAGGGACATCCCATACTATATGCACACCTCATATCAAACCATTTTACTGCAGCATTTTCAAGATATGGGACATTATTACAATTTAAAGGGCTATAAAGATCCCATTTCTAATAAGTAGAAAAAAACAACAGTAAGTTCTTATTAGGGATGTCCCATACTATATGCACACCTCATATCAAACCCTTTTACTGCAGCATTTTTGAGATATGGGTCCAAATAGTGATTTAGAGGGCTATAAAGACACCATTTCTAATAAGTAGAAACAAATAATGGTCAGTTCTTATCAGTGTAGGGACATCCCATACTATATGCACACATAATGGTTTGATATAAAACCCAGTTTACTGCAGCATCAATGAGATATGGACCTATATTGTGCTTTAGGGGGCTATAAAGATAAAGGGTATATTCACTTCAGATGCTCATAGAGAAATGTAATGTTTTCTAAAATCTATGAGTAAATCCATGGAAAACATTTTACTGTATGGTTTTTTTAAGAGCTAACAAGTATTTCACATATAGAGTTATAAAACATTACATTTATCTATTCCAATAATAATAATAATAATAATAATAAACAATTGTCATAAGGGACATCTCCAAATATGTGCAGCCATTATAAAAAAACATTTCAGTTTACCAATCTGGAACTGCATGCATTCAGAGTCAGTTCTGAGACTTTGCATAACTTTGAGACATGTAGAAATGTCAGCTTATAAAAGTAGAGGAAAACGATGCCCATTTCATGCAAGGCACCTCCTACTTTATTAGCATAGCTAAAATCAAATCTGGGTACTTTGGCAGTTTGGACTTACATGTATTCTAATTCAACAAAATGCTATTTAACTACATAAGTAGGAACACTTACTATTTTTAAAAGGCACAAAATAATACTACCTTCGTGCAGAGTTCAGTGTCAATCCTGCTCCAGCAAACCTTTCTTTAACTATGAATTGTTCCTGACTCTTAATTAGATTAGGGTTGGAACTGAACTTTAAGTGAGATTTCCAGAAACAAGACTGGGGATACGCTATGATCCATTCATCCATTGAATGCAAGCTACTCTAAACTTTCACAGAGCAAAGACTCCATATTTGGTGTTTAGAAAGTGTGTGAAGTATAGTGTGACAGACAAGTGTGTGTGACTTCATATTTGCTGATAGAATAGGGAGTGCCTTGCATGCAAAGGCCATTATTTTTATCTACTGTATGTATTTAACCTGATGTTTATATAAACCTCAAAACTGGGAAAAATATCCAGTCTTTAATATATATATAATGTAGCTCATATTCTATCAGCACAGATAATCTGAAGTCTGATATATATATATATATATATATATATATATATATATATATATATATATATATATATATATATATATATATAATTTGCATGTATGCAACAAACTGCCAAAGTACACAGACTTCAGATTATCTATGCTGATAGAATATGAGCTACTTTGTAAGAAAAGGCCATTATTTCTTTTAAGTATTTGAAAAAAACATTTCTATAGGTTGCAAAAAATGAGGAAATATTAAAACGTATTTGAGGGTTTTGTTCTATATGAATGCATGCTTCTACAAACTGCCACAGTACACAGACTTCACATTAGGTGTGCTGAAAATGTAGGAGGAACTTTAGAAGGAATGGCCTTTTTTAAACTTATTTGAAATAGTTCTCAAAACTGGAATTTCTGAGGATTTTCTTGATTTTTAACCCCAAATTGCTATGGTAAAATATCTTTATACACCAAATACTTCAGTAAAATAGTTTTATATAAGGTGTGCTTGTGGGATTTCCCATGTACTAACTGATCATTGTATTCTTCTACTTATTAGAAATGGGGTCTTTCTAGGCCTCTGAAACAGAATACATTTCAGAAAAACAGAAAAACATCTCTGCAAAATGCTAGAAATGCAGTAAAACTTTTTTATATAAGGTGTGAATATAGTATGGCACCTCCAATATACAAACTGAATATTTTTTTTTTTCAACTTATTAGAAATGGGGGTTCCACTTTATATTGTGTCCCTAATACCTGTGTACTTAGTAATTAGATGTGTATGTAGTATGTAACCACAGTATAAGTACACATTGGTATATAGTATCTATAGCTCTAATGTTTGTGTAACTACATATTTGTAATAACCCATTGAATGGTATGTGTAAGTACAAATGTGTAACAGGACTAATAGCAATATTCAATTTATTATGTAATTACCCCTATGTTACACTGCAGTGGCAAGTAAATTAGGCTTTACATATAAAATGTGGTTGGTGTCCACAATGTTGGTTGCACTTTATTTTACAGTACGTGTACTAACATGTACTTAAAGTGTACTTACAGTGTATTTATCTAAGAAAGTTCTGGTAATACAAGGTAACTACATGGGGTAGGGTTAGGTTTAGGGGTAGGTTCAGGGTTAGTACCTAGTTATTACATAGTTATTATAAGTACTATAATAAGTACATAGTATGTACATGAGGAACAGGACTGTAAAATAAAGTGCTACCACAATGTTGCACTTTAAATGAAGTCGACAGTTCCTGAGGAGTTACCATGTAAGTACACTGGTATTAAAGTGGTGCACCAACTCCTCCCACTTTACAGAACCCTAAACCCACCCATCTCCACCCCCTGGATCAAATGGTTCAAATTACTCTTATACATATTGTTGTTACAAAATGTAGATTTACATGTCCTGTTATACATTTGTACTTGCACAAACCATTCTGAGGGTTGTTACAAAAATATTATAGCCATGGATACTATATACCAATGTGTACTTACACTGTGTTATATATTACGTACACATGTAGTTACATTGTATATACACAGGTATTAAGAACACTTAAGATAATGTGGGAGCAACATGGGATATTTATAGCCCAATAAATCACCATATAGTCCCATATCTGAAAATGCTGCCGTAAAATGGTTTAATATGAGGTGTGCATATAGTATGGGACATCCCTTAAAGGAGTTGACATTTGTTTTTCAACTTATTAGAAATGTGGTCTTTATAGTCCTCTTAATTACCATATGGACCCATATCTCAAAAATGCTGCAGTAAGATGGTTTGATATGAGGTGTGCATATAGTATGGGACGTCCCTTATAGTAACAGAACATTGTTTTTTTCTACTTATTAGAAATGGGATCTTTACAGCCCTTTAAAGTCCTGTATCTTAAAAATGCTGCAGTAAAATGGTTTCATATGAAGGGTGCATATAGTATGGGACGTCCCTGATAAGAACTGACTATTGTTTTTTTCTACTTATTAGAAATTATGTCTTTATAGCCCTCCAAATCACCATTTGGACCCATATCTCAAAAATGCTGCAGTAAAATGGTTTGATATGATGTGTGCATATAGTATGGGACGTCCCTGATAAGAACTGACTATTCTTTTTTTCTACTTATTACAAATGGGATCTTTATATCCATTTAAAGTGTAATAATGTCCCATATCTCGAAAATGCTGCAGTAAAATGGTTTGATATGAGGTGTGCATATAGTATGGGATGTCCCTGATAAGAACTGACTTTTGTTTTTTTCTACTTATTAGAAATGGGATCTTTACAGCCCGTTAAAGTGTAATAATGTCCCATATCTCGAAAATGCTGCAGTAAAATGGTTTGATATGAGGTGTGCATATAGTATGGCATGTCCTTTATAAGAACTGACCATTGTTTTTTTCTACTTATTAGAAATGATGTCTTTATAGCCCTCCAAATCACCATTTGGACCCATATCTCAAAAATGCTACAGTAAAATGGTTTGATATGATGTGTGCATATAGTATGGGACGTCCCTGATAAGAACTGACTATTCTTTTTTTCCTGCTTATTACAAATTGGATCTTTACAGCCCTTTAAAGTGTAATAATGTCCCATATCTCGAAAATGCTGAGGTAAAATGGTTTGATATGAGATGTGCATATAGTATGGGACGTCGCTGATAAGAACTGACTATTGTTTTTTTCTACTTATTAGAAATGGGATCTTTATAGCCCTCTAAATCATTGTATTGTCCCATATCTTAAAAATGCTGCAGTAAAATGGTTTGATATGGGGTGTGCATATAGTATGGCATGTCCTTTATAAGAACTGACCATTGTTTTTTTCTACTTATTAGAAATGGGGTCTTTATAGCCCTCTAAATCACCATTTGGACCCATATCTCAAAAATGCTGCAGTAAAAGGGTTTGATATGAGGTGTGCATATAGTATGGGACTTCCATGATAAGAACTGACTGTTGTTTTTTTCTACTTATTAGAAATGGGATCTTTATAGCCCTTTAAAGTGTAATAATGTCCCATATCTCAAAAATGCTGCAGTAAAATTGTTTGATATGAGGTGTGCATATAGTATGGGACATCCCTGATAAGAACTGACTATTGTTTTTTCTACTTATTAGAAATGGGATCTTTACAGCCCGTTAAAGTGTAATAATGTCCCATATCTCGAAAATGCTGCAGTAAAATGGTTTGATATGGGGTGTGCATATAGTATGGCATGTCCTTTATAAGAACTGACCATTGTTTTTTTCTACTTATTAGAAATGGGATCTTTATAGCCCTTTAAAGTGTAATAATGTCCCATATCTTGAAAATGCTGCAGTAAAATGGTTTGATATGAGGTGTGCATATGGAATGGGACATCCCTGATAAGAACTGACTATTCTTTTTTTCTACTTATTACAAATGGGATCTTTATAGCCCTTTAAATTGTAATAATGTCCCATATCTCGAAAATGCTGCAGTAAAATGGTTTGTATGAGGTGTGCATATAGTATGGGACGTCCCTGATAAGAACTGACTATTGTTTTTTTCTACTTATTAGAAATGGGATCTTTATAGCCCTCTAAATCATTGTATTGTCCCATATCTTAAAAATGCTGCAGTAAAATTGTTTGATATGGGGTGTGCATATAGTATGGCATGTCCTTTATAAGAACTGACTTTTGTTTTTTTCTGCTTATTAGAAATTATGTCTTTATAGCAGTCCAAATCACCATTTGGACCCATATCTCAAAAATGCTGCAGTAAAATGGTTTGATATGAGGTGTGCATATAGTATGGGACGTCCCTGATAAAAATTGACTATTCTTTTTTTCTACTTATTACAAATGGGATCTTTATAGCCCTTTAAAGTGTAATAATGTCCCATATCTTGAAAATGCTGCAGTAAAATGGTTTGATATGAGGTGTGCATATAGCATGGGACATCCCTTATAGGAACATACCATTGTTTTTATCTACTTATTAGAAATGGGATCTTTATAGCCCTTTAAAGTGTAATAATGTCCCATATCTCGAAAATGCTGCAGTAAAATGGTTTGATATGAGGTGTGCATATAGTATGGGATGTCCCTGATAAGAACTGACTTTTGTTTTTTTCTACTTATTAGATATGGGATCTTTACAGCCCTTTAAAGTGTAAAAATGTCTCGTATCTTAAAAATGCTGCAGTAAAATGGTTTCATATGAAGGGTGCATATAGTATGGGACATCCCTGATAAGAACTGACTATTGTTTTTTTCTACTTATTAGAAATGTTGTCTTTATAGCCCTCTAAATCATTGTATTGTCCCATATCTAAAAAAATGCTGCAGTAAAATGGTTTGATATGGGGTGTGCATATAGTATGGCATGTCCTTTTTAAGAACTGACAATTGTTTTTTTCTACTTATCAGAAATGATGTCTTTATAGCCCTCCAAATCACCATTTGGACCCATATCTCAAAAATGCTGCAGTAAAATGGTTTCTTATGAAGGGTGCATATAGTATGGGACATCCCTTATAGGAACAAACCATTGTTTTTTTCTACTTATTAGAAATGGGATCTTTATAGCCCTTTAAAGTGTAATAATGTCCCATATCTCGAAAATGCTGCAGTAAAATGGTTTGATATGAGGTGTGCATATAGTATGGTATGTCCTTTATAAGAACTGGCCATTGTTTTTTTCTACTTATTAGAAATGGGATCTTTACAGCCCGTTAAAGTGTAATAATTTCCAATTTCTGGAAAATGCTGCAGTAAAATGGTTTGATATGAGATGTGCTCATAGTATGGGACGTCACTGATGAGAACTGACCATTATTTTTTTCTACTTATTAGAAATGGGGTCTTTATAGCCCTTTAAATTGCCATATGGACCCATATCTCAAACATGCTGCATTAAAATGGTTTGATATGAGGTGTGCATATAGTATGGCATGTGCTTTATAAGAACTGACCATTGTTTTTTTTCTACTTATTATAAATGGTGTCTTTATCGCCCTCTAAATCATTGTATTGTCCCATATCTTAAAAATGCTGCAGTAAAATGGTTTCATATGAAGTGTGCATATAGTATGGGATGTCCCTGATAAGAACTGACTATTGTTTTTTTCTACTTATTAGAAATGGTGTCTTTATCGCCCTCTAAATCATTGTATTGTCCCATATCTCAAAAATGCTGCAGTAAAATGGTTTCATATGAAGGGTGCATATAGTATGTGACGTCCCTGATAAGAACTGACCTTTGTTTTTTTCTACTTATTAGAAATGTTGACTTTATAGCCCTCTAAATCGCGATATGGATGCATATCTCAAAAATGCTGCAGTAAAATGGTTTGATATGAGGTTTGCATATAGTTTGGGATGTCCCTTATATGAACTGACCTTTGATTTTTTTCTACTTATTAGAAATAGGGTTGTGATGAGTGGGGCAGGGCCGCGAGCCATGAGAACGGAACGAGGCCAGTGGAGTGACTGGAAATGAGCGACGCCTGCTCCACTCACCGGTCTCGCGTCCCGCGGTGGAGATGGAAGGATACAAAAGAGGGGCGACGACAGTGAACAACGAGAGAGGGCCAGGCCAGGCCAGGATTTTAGTTTGTGTTTGGTTTTTGTTTGTTAGGCGACAGTCGTCCGTGAAGGGCTGTCGCAGTGTTTTGTGTTTATTTTGTTATTAAAAGCTTAATTTGATTGATGGCCGGTTTCCGCCTCCTTCTTCCTGTGGATAAAAAGTTTTGTACTCCGCTATAGGGGTCTTTATAGCCCTCTAAATCGCCATATGGACCCATATATCAAAAATGCTGCAGCAAAATGATTTTTTGTGTATATAGTATGGGATGTCCCTGATAAGAATTGACTATTGTTTTTTTCTATTTATTAGAAATATGATCTTTATAACCCTTTAAAGTGTACTAATGTCCAATATCTCCAAAATGCTGCAGTAGAATGGTTTGATATGAAGTTTGCATATAGTATGCGATGTCCCTTATAAGAACTGACCATTGTTTTTTTCTACTTGTTAGAAATGGGATCTTAAAAGACTTGTAAAGTGTAATATTATCCTATATATCTGGTTTTATGTGAGGTATGGATATAGTATGGGATGTCTTCTTTAAGAACTGACCTTTAATTGCTTCTTTCTCATCATAAAAAAGTGTCTTCTAAATCAATGAATGTCCCATATCTCGTTTTCTACTAATAATTGTAATGCTTTGAAAGGCTGAAAATTATAGTAATACAGAGCAGTCAAGGAAAACAATAAGTTACACGAATATTAGAGCAGATGGGCAAAAAAGGTCGTTATATATCAAATCTGAACGTATAGATGAAAAGCGCTCTGAAAGCGCGTTCCCTCTCTGTTGTTCCTGCTATTGCCGTAATTATAGTAATACACGCACATCTAAATTTCACTCGCGGCTGGCTTGACGGTGTTTTTCTGAAGTGCGGCTGGCTTGACGGCAGTTAAAAAAGACGGTGGACTTTGTGTGTGCTGAATTGAATGATATTAAGGGGAAAGTCGGCCAAGTAGAAGCTAGACTAAATACTGAAGAAAAGAAGATGGAGCTCTGCGAAACAAGAATTGCTGACTTGGAGAGATACTCTCGCCGCTGGAACCTGCGTTTGCATGGAGTACCTGAAAAGGAAAATGAAAATGTCAGAACCGAATCTATCCGCATTTGTCAGGCCACCCTTCCAGAGGAGAGCAAAACTCTTCCAGATAGAATTGACACTGTCCACCGCATTGGGAAGAGGCTTCCGAATAATTCAAAGCTGCGCGCGATCATTATTCAGTTTTCCTCACGTGTGATCAGAGATGTGTGGAGGGCGGCGAAATTGTCAGAGTTCCTGCGGGCAAACGGTTTTCGATTCACTGAGGATCTCACTGCCTTTGACAGAGAACGGAGGCGGTTGCTATGGCCGGCTATTGAAAAGGCCCGCAAGGAGGGTAAAAGGGCGCATTTTGTCGGTCACCGTGCATTTATTGAAGGCTCTGAAATTAACCCTATGTAAGGCTGTTCGGACTGTTCTTCTCATCCCAAGAGAGCTTTTCGAGCTCCTTTTTGCTATGGAGCATGACTTTTGATGGCTGTTACAACACTTGACCTGACCTTGTAGTCAGCTGCTTATGCATTTGTCAACCTCAGTTAGCTCAGTTTTTGCTGATCTTTGTTAAGAGTTATTTTTGTATGTCTATTTCAGTCTCAATGCCAGGGGTCTAGACATTACTAAACGGAAGGCTTTGTTTTTACATGCCAAATCGTTCAAAACGGATTTTTTTTTTCAAGAGTCCCACTCCGTTGCCAGTGACACTGCGTTTTGGAAAAATCAATGGAACAATGATATTTGGATGGCTCACGGTTCTGAGCGTTCAGCTGGAGTTCTGACTTTGAAAAACCTTTTTGCTGGGGAGGTTTTGCACTACTTTAGCGACCCGAATGGACATTTTCTGCTTTTGGTTATTTGTTTAAACAATACTGTGGTAATACTAATTAATATTTATGGGTATAATAGTTCTCATGAGAATGATCTTCTGATTGATGCGATACAAGGGAAACTTCTGCTGTGGCTTAATGCATACCCAAATGACTTACTTTTCATTGGTGGGGACTTTAATATTGTACCTGATAATAATCTCGATAGACTGCCACCTAAACAGATTGCCTCTGCTAATTCTAAATTAAAGATTTTAATGGATAAATTTGATATTATTGATATTTGGAGGGAAACATTTCCGAATACTAAATCCTATACTTGGAGTAACAAAAATTGTTCCAGACAGTCCCGAATAGACTACTGGCTAGACTACTGACTACTGGCTTGTTCAGTACTATGATACTGACCGTATCATAGTACTGAAACTGCTCTCCTTAGAGTTACAAATGATCTGCTCTCATCATCTGATCGTGGGTGTATCTCTCTATTAGTTTTATTGGATCTTAGTGCTGCGTTTGACACAATTGACCACAACATTCTTTTGCATAGACTTGAACACTTTGTTGGCATCAGTGGAAGTGCATTAGCATGGTTTAAATCGTACTTGTATGACCGCCATCAGTTCGTAGCAGTGAATGAAGATGTATCATATCGATCACAAGTGCAGTATGGAGTACCTCAAGGCTCAGTACTAGGGCCGCTACTCTTCACGCTTTATATGTTACCCTTGGGAAATATCATCAGGAAACATGGTGTTAGTTTTCACTGTTATGCTGATGATACGCAGCTCTATATTTCCTCGCAGCCTGGTGAAACACACCAATTTGAAAAACTAATGGAATGCATAGTCAATATAAAAAATTGGATGACGAGTAATTTCTTACTGCTAAATTCAGAAAAAACAGAGGTGTTAATCATAGGGCCTAAAAACTCTGCTTATAATAAACTAGAACACTGTCTAAGACTTGATGGTTGCTCTGTCAATTCTTCGTCATCAGTTAGGAACTTAGGTGTGCTACTTGATCGCAATCTTTCCTTAGAAAGCTACGTTTCTAGCATTTGTAAAACTGCATTTTTCCATCTCAAAAATATATCTAAATTATGGCCTATGCTCTCAATGTCAAATGCAGAAATGTTAATCCATGCATTTATGACTTCAAGGTTAGACTATTGTAATGCTTTATTGGGTGATTGTTCTGCACGCTTGGTAAACAAACTACAGCTAGTCCAAAATGCAGCAGCAAGAGTTCTTACTAGAACCAGGAAGTATGACCATATTAGCCCGGTCCTGTCCACACTGCACTGGCTCCCTATCAAACATCGTATAGATTTTAAAATATTGCTTATTACTTATAAAGCCCTGAATGGTTTAGCACCTCAGTATTTGAATGAGCTCCTTTTACATTATACTCCTCTACGTCCGCTACGTTCTCAAAACTCAGGCAATTTGATAATACCTAGAATATCAAAATCAACTGCGGGCGGCAGATCCTTTTCCTATTTGGCGCCTAAACTCTGGAATAACCTACCTAACATTGTTCGGGAGGCAGACACACTCTTGCAGTTTAAATCTAGATTAAAGACCCATCTCTTTAACCTGGCATACACATAACATACTAATATGCTTTTAATATCCAAATCCGTTAAAGGATTTTTAGGCTGCATTAATTAGGTAAACCGGAACCGGAAACACTTCACATAACACCGTACTTTCTACATCATTAGAAGAATGGCATCTACGCTAATATTTGTCTGTTTCTCTCTTGTTCCGAGGTCACCGTGGCCACCAGATCCAGTCTGTATCCAGATCAGATGGTCACTGCAGTTGCCCGGATCCAGTACGTATCCAGACCAGATGGTGGATCAGCACCTAGAAAGGACCTCTACTGCCCTGAAAGGCAGCGGAGACCAGGACAACTAGAGCCCCAGATACAGATCCCCTGTAAAGACCTTGTCTCAGAGGAGCACCAGGACAAGACCACAGGAAACGGATGATTCTTCTGCACAATCTGACTTTGCTGCAGCCTGGAATTGAACTACTGGTTTTCGTCTGGTCAGAGGAGAACTGACCCCCCAACTGAGCCTGGTTTCTCCCAAGGTTTTTTTCTCCATTCTGTCACTGATGGAGTTTCGGTTCCTTGCCGCTGTCGCCTCTGGCTTGCTTAGTTGGGGTCACTTCATCTACAGCGATATCATTGACTTGATTGCAAATAAAAACAGACACTATTTCAACTGAACAGAAATGACATAACTGAATTCAATGATGAACTGCCTTTAACTATCATTTTGCATTATTGAGACACTGTTTTCCAAATGAATGTTGTTCAGTGCTTTGACGCAATGTATTTTGTTTAAAGCACTATATAAATAAAGGTGATTGATTGATTGATTGATTTCACAAGCTGTTAGGGGCTTTAATGTTTCTGTTAGCATTCTCCCTTCACCCATGACTGATCATAAAGCAATTCTTATTCAATCCCCTCTATCTTCGGTGATCTCTTCTTCAAAACCTAGAGCCTCTTATTGGAAACTTAACTCTTCTTTACTTAAACATGACCAATTAAGGAAAAACATTTTAGATTTGATTGAATATTACTGGATCAAAGCACAAAAGGAAAATAAATTCAGCCTCAATTGGGAATTACTTAAACATGAAATTAGCAAATGTGCTAGGAATTTTGGCAGTCTTCTAGCTAAACGTAAAAGATTTGAAGAGGAGACTGTCATTTCCAAAATAATGACTCTCTCAGGTAAAATGCAGGTTGGTTTGTCTGAAGCTGAATTGGCAGAATTTATTGATCTGCAAACTCAATTAGATTCACTGTATAAGAATAAGGCAGAGGGTGCTTTTATTCGCTCTAGAAAAAGGTGGCTAGAGCAAGGAGAACAAAGTACAGCATATTTTTTCAGAATGGAAAATAATAATTTTAGAAATCTAACTATTAACTCTTTAAATGTAAACGGTAATATAAGTTCTGATCCTAAGGAAATCGGCACATTTTGTGCAAACTTCTACTCAAATCTTTACGACTCTAAATATTAAAAATACTCTGCTTTGTCTTTTTTCCAATCTCTGAAAAATATTAGGACTTTATCTAATGCAGATAAGAGCACTTGCGATAGGGATATATCTATTGATGAAATAATTGAGTGTATTGAAGCTCTTAAGAACAATAAGTCTTCGGGCACAGATGGGCTGACAGCTGAATTGTATAAAAGTTTTGCTAAAGAGTTAGCACCTTTCTTGCTTGAAACTTATTTGGAGAGTATTGCGTCTGAGACACTTCCACCTACTTTATCACAGGGATTACTCACTTTAATACCCAAACCTAAGAAAGACATTCTTTTAAATGATAACTGGCGTCCAATTTGCTTATTAAACTGTGATTATAAGATTTTAGCTATTTTGCAAAATTGTCCGTACGTTATACAAAAATGGAAACTGCTCAATTAATCTGAAATCTGGCACTTCTCCAAGGTTTAAAGTGTTTAGAGGGGTACGCCAGGGTTGCCCGGTATCGCCTTATTTGTTCCTGATAGCCGCTCAACTCCTTACCACTTCCCTGTTGCATAGTCAATTACTAGGGGTTAATATAACAGATAAACATATTATTATAACTCAATTAGCTGATGATACCACGCTCTTTTTAAAAAACGACTTGCAGATCCCTATCGCTCTTGATCTTATTAAAGTGTTCTCAAAAGCATCTGGCCTTTCTTTAAATTTAGATAAATGTGAACTTCTTCCCTTAAAATCTTGTTCTGCTCCATTCCTGCACAATATTCCTGTTAAGTCTCAAGTTAATTATTTGGGTGTTACAATTTGTAAAGATGCCAAAACGAGAGGAAAATTTAACTTTGATCCAGTAATTACTAAAGCTAAGAAAAAATTAAATTCCTGGCTCCAAAGAGACTTGTCTTTACGAGGAAGGGCTCTCCTTGCCAAAGTGGAGGGTATTTCTAGATTGACTTACCCTGCCCTTTCTTTGCATGTGGATAAGGCATTTTCTGTAGAGGTTGATAGAATGCTTTTCGATTTTTTATGGAAACACAAAAGACATTACATCAAAAAATCTGTTGTCATAAATAGCTTTGAACATGGTGGTTTTAACTTCCTTGATTTTGCTTCCTTAAACAATACGTTTAAGATCAATTGGTTGAGGCAGTTCTTGAACGATTCTGATTCCTTATGGAATACTATTCCCAATTATATTTTTTCTAAAGTTGATGGTCTTCCCTTTCTGTTAGTATGTAATTATAATATTTCTAAATTACCCATAAAATTGTCAAATTTCCACTTCTGGCCTGGCACTTGATTTACAAACATTATTTTAGCCCCCACAGGTATTTTATATGGAATAACCATGATATCCGTTACAAAAATGAAAAACTATTTTTTTCAGATTGGTTTAATAATAATATTCTTTTGGTTTCTCAACTTGTAAATTCAAATGGTCATTTGTTTTCTTATTCTGAATTCTTAACTAAATATTGTATTCCTGTCACCCCACGAGACTTTGCCATAGTGATGGATGCCATTCCCAGTGGAGCTATTGCACTTTTGAAAAACTCAGGCGATTCTTTACTATCTTCTACCTCCTGGTTACAGCCTTGTGAGACAGCAATAGGGAAGATCTGTTTTTTTGTCTAGTCCCTCTCTTAGGAATAGAAAGATTAGACAACTTTTTCAGAATGATATTATTACTGTCCCTTCTATAATATCATATTGGAGTAATTGTTTTAATGATATTCCTTGGAAGAAAGTGTGGACTCTGTCAAACAAATATCTAATCACTAATAAGTTTAAAGAGGTATCATTCAAGTTGCTACATCGATTCTACCCAGTCAATCTTTTTATCAAAATTTTTTTCCAGAGTTGGATCCCTCATGCTCCTTCTGTGGAGTGGAAGACGAGTCTATACCTCACCTTTTTTGGGATTGTGTTCATGTAGCTACTTTTTGGGAAAAAATGTGCCTATTTGTAAGTACTTCCTTATTAGTCAATTTTTTCTATGGGATTTAAGGATGTATTATTTGGTTGTTATAACTCTGACAAAAATCTGAAAGACAAGTATTTTCTTGTAAATCTTTTTCTTTTTCTAGCCAAGTTTTCTGTACACAAGTGTAAAGTTTTGTCTATTAAACCTATTTTTATTGTCTTTTGTAATGACCTTAAATATTACTTGAGTACTATATCTTCTTCCAACAATGCCAAAGCTTTAAAATCAGTTACATTATGCACAAAGTATAATATTTATGCTTTTTTATAATGTAAACAAAAGGGATTTAAGCATGTATATCTCTCTTGAGTTTATTTAAAGGATATATTACCCCTGGCTCAATTATTATTATTTTGTAAATGTATATATATATATATATATATATATATATATATATATATATATATATATATATATATATATATATATATATATATATATATATATATATATCTTTTTTTTTATTATTATTATTATTTTGTTTTACTTTTATCTATTTTACTTACTTTTTACTTTACTTGCTCTTTGTCTACTGTTGATAATTATTTTATTTTTGTTTTTGTAGATGAAACTGTATTTGCTGCTATGTTTGTTCAATAAAAAAAAATAAAAGAACTGAACCAGCTATTACAACAACAACAAAAAAATAAAATAAAATAAATAAATAAATGGAATAATTGAATGATCGGATGATACACGGACCTACACGGACCGCGGACCTTCCGTTTCTTCCATTTTATTTTCTTATTTAGTTTTATAAATCATGCAAACCTGAAAAACTGAATTGTGTGTGTGTGTGTGTGAGTGAGTGAGTAAGTGTGTGTGTGTGAGAGAGAGAGTGCGTGTGTGTGTGTGTGTGAGAGAGAGAGAGAGAGAGAGCGAGCATCCGGGAATTCCGTTGACTCCACCCAAATTCCGCCGACTCTCAGCAGCTCTGTAAATATGGCGGAGGTAAGAAAGAAATTCTCATTATATTCCAGAAATAAATAGCTATTTATTTGAAATTAACCAAAAAAAATATATATAGTTCATAATGTATTTAAAATAACATTGTGTCGTTTATATTACTTATTAAGTTGAACGGTGTTTTAGGAGGAAGACGCGTTGAATTATTTTAAATGTTATTTAAGTTATAATAGCAGTTAGCTCGTCTCCAGTTAGCCTGGTACTCTATTATAACCATACTTAAATACATTTCCATAAATTCATTATCTGTAATATATCGACACAAACACCGAATATTATATTGATAATGCTAAATCTTGAATTCGTGGATTTCTTTTAAACGCAGATTTGTACTTAAAAATGTTCCTATTCAATGCTAAGCAAAGTATTAGCTACACATCAGCCTCAACTTCCAAAGTCTGTCTCTCTCTCTCTCTCTCTCTCTCTCTAACACACACAATATATGCACAGCATTTCTGATTCCTCTGGTTTATCATGGCTGTTCTAACGTTGGTCTTCTGTAAGTTTTTGTTTATGTATACTTAAAGTAAAAAAACAATAGAGCACAGGAAAACTGTTCCAGAGTTTGTTTTTTATTTATTTAATTTTATTATTATTTTTCTGCCGGAATGAGTGCCATGCACATACAAATAGTAATTTATACAGCCAGTATAACCACAATCTAGATAGAAATTTGTACACTGTAAATGAGTAATTATGTCCTGTGGTTCACAACTGACTTCATATCTGACCCAAAATTTTAGAGTGGACATCCAACAGCGACCCAGCACAGTTCCAAAATTGTGCTCAAAATCACACCTATTATTCATTAGTCAACATAGAAATGTTTGTCTTTGTAACTGTTCATCCAACTGTTACAGCATAACAGTTTTTGTTTGACTTTATGATAATTGCACAATTAAATAATGATTGCATAGTTTTCTTTTTGTTGTAAAAAAAATAAAAATAAAAAAAAGTTACAAACTGATGTTTTATTTGTAGCCCTTCTTGGGGAGTTCAAGCCCAGGTAAGACAATTACCAGTTTCCTTATTTTGGTAAAACATATCATTATACATATTCATTGTGTAATGCTATTTTCTCTTACTCATAAAGAGTTTTGGTTGATTTTGACTATGGTGATCTTAACCTGTCAACAGACATTATGTTGCCTGATTATGATGATGATCAAACACCTGAAGATGAGGAGGTTCCAGAGGGAGAAACTAACTTTGGCAATGAGATTGAAGAACTTGCAAAGGTTTGATCTTATCCTGACTCTCAATATGATTCACTTTATCTTTTGTTTCGCATTACCTGTTTATGGTCTGGCCTGCAGAGGAGAGGTCATTCGGAATTCCAGGCCATTGTTGTGTTTTTTTTTTCTTCCTCCACAAAAGTTTCTCATGTCTGAAACAGCAGGCAGACTTTTTCATAAGAACTTAAACAATTTGAATTTAAATAAATTAGCATTGTTTAACAGGTCTTTTGTCAAATATGGGTGCGTCTCAGTCAACTCCCTCATTCAGTAGTCAGGGCACTGACCAGGGAGTCGGCCATTATAAGGGCTGTCTCAATTGGGAAATCCTTCCTGTGCACTGGAACTTTTGCTTCCTGAAAAATCCCACAATGCATCACTAAAACTAGGGAGCATCAGTGTTCACTATACTCCCTTACTGGAAATTACATAATATTTCTGAAGCACAAAACATATAAACCATACAAGCCAAGTCAATAAATATAATATAAATATAAATATAAATACGCTTGATAGAAGAATTGAAAAGACAAAACATTTTTATATTATTTTTTTATTTCAACATAAACACACATCATTAGGCAGGTAATTAACACATCTAATTCACATTTATCATTCATATTTGCCTGAAATGTTGTAAGAACATGTAACAGAGTGATGTGTTTAAAGAGAATAAAAATAATATCAAAAAGAGTTACGTCACAGGAAATTGAGTAATCACTGTACCAATGTGCAGTAAGCCAGGGAACTTACCAGTGATCGAATTTGTGCACACGATATACTGATTTACGAGCTGGGGAGCTAAGGAGCATATTGAGACGGACCCTGTGTCTTAGCTTGTGATTGCCATAAAAATCCTTACAATAGCAATTTCTAAATTGCTGTTAATCAGAATCCCAACTTAACCTAAGCTTTTGAGTTGAGGAACTTGAATTAAACTAATGTAATTAATAATATTCCAGTGAGTGTACATTCAAATAATTTTTTTTCAGTCCTCCTGTGCAATTTAATAGTAAAATACTTATATTGTGTATATATATATAAAATATGTGTACTTTAAAAACACAACACGGCTGTTAAATATGTACTAATTAAGAAATAAAGTGGCTAGTTACAGCATATTGCTTATATATATATATATATTAGTGGTGGGCCGTTATCGGTGGTAACGTGCTGCGTTAACGCGAGACTCTTATCGGGCGATAAAAAAAATATTGCCGTTAATCTATTCTCAAAGTTGGGTTGGGAGCTGGGTCTAATATACTAAGCAAGCTATGATGACTTTCAGCTTGATATTTTATATAACCGACTGGCTGAGGCCAGCCTAACTGACAGCTACACTGAACCGAGCTCTCTTCTGTGAAGTACTCCTCAAAGTCCCTCCTGCACCGGAACGAACAAATACAAATCACAGTAAACAAACAACAAGATGTGAAAGAGCCCGATTCAGTACTCGCGGTGTTCTGGTGTTCAGGGCTCACGCAGAGAAAGGCAACTCGAGACGCTAAAAATAAGCGTTTTCAAGTGTTTTGATCAAAACACTTGAACATCGAATTTGCTTATTTTCCCTCTAGTGCCGACAAATACATACGAAATATGTCAAAATATCCACCTTGGAAATTATGCTTGAAAAAACTGTCAGTTATTTCTTAAGTGAAAGTAAACAGTTGAGGAAAAAAATGGGATGTGTATTATACTGGATGCGTTCATCGTCTCTTAAAGTGACCGCGCCTAATTTAGCTACTGGCTGCTGTAATGTTAATCCAAGAAAATGAAAATGAAAATCACTCACTGCTAGGCTTGGGCGGTATCCAAATTTTGATACCGTCAAACCTCGGTATACGGTATTACCATGAATAATTAAAAAAATATGACGTAAGGCTGAGACCGCATCACCAAACTGTTGGCTTGTGCCTAAACCATTCAGAAACTGAATACCAAACACTAATACAGACACAATAACAAAATGACATGCACAACAATATTAACAACTTTTATTAGCAACAAATAGCAATAGTCAAACATAATTAAATTAACATAAACATACAGAACAGTTTTTGCGCAGGGATGCGCACACAAATCAATAAAATCACTTGGGGTGTGCACAGATATTATTATTATAATATTCGTTCGGCTCTAATTATTCGATAAATAAAAATGATATTCGAATTTCGACATATTTTTGCTTGCCACAAAGAAAAGAAAAAAGGGGAAAAAAAGTCCACAATAAAACCTAATTCGGTCACTTTCTGTGATTTTCCACGGCATATTTGAAGATGTATGAAAGCAAAAAAATAATTAATGAATGAATAAGAACTGCGGTCTTCTACAGTACTTCAAATATGTCGTGGAGAATCACAGAAAGTGACCGCATTCAAGAACATTGTTCCAGCGTCTCTCAAGCAACGAATAAACACCGCTAACTTGGAGAATGCAGTGAAAACTCCTCTTCTCGCATCTGCCCTAGACCCTTGGCACAAACATCTCAGGTTTCTCGATGAAAACATGAGAGAAGTAAGAAAAAAAAAGTTTTGGAACATTATCAGAACATTTTCCTTGATGCAAGTGGTGCGTCACCAACGATGAAGAGGATGCAATGCCTACTCAGCGGAAAAGACCTTCTTCTTCTCCAGTTCTTCAGCGATTATAACAGAGAGTCCAGCCGAGACGAGTGGGAACAGTTCTTGCTGGAGCCATGTATTCGACCAGATGAGGATCCCATTCAGTGGTGAAACGGAAACACGAAGCGCTTCATAAAACTTATTCGCTTAGCACACGTTATTTGTGAGTTCCGCCAACATCTGTGCCGTCAGAGCGCGTTTTCTCCGCGGCCAGCCTTATTGTTAACAGACTAAGGAGCCGACTTTCCCCCGATCATGTTTACATGCCCATGTTTCTTAACAAGAACATGTAAAACAATAGAAAAAAAAAGAAAAAAAGATTTGCTGACAGTTTCAAAGTTAAGTGTAAGCTACATTCTGTACAATGGCATAGCTGCAGGCTGCTTTACGTTTATTCTTTGTTGATTTTTTTTTTTTTTTTTGCTTTTAATCTGTAGGCTACTTTTGTTTGTTTGCGTTGTTAAAGTTTTTCAGCTACAAAACACGATGTGTAGCCTAATGTTCAAGCTTATTGTGTGTAAGCTTGTTTCCAAAATGACAGAAACAATAAATGTTGCTGAAAAATAATGTCTGTCTCATTAAACTTAATTTAAATAAACGAATATGCGAATATTCGTTGTGAGCTCAAAATTATTCGAATGTGATATTTGCGGAAAAACACCCATCCATAAAAATCACACTGCACGAACAACTTTTAATAACAAAGAGCAGCTTATAAAAAAAGAGCGAATAGACCCACAACACTCAACCAGAGTTGAATTAAAAAAAAAAAAATAAATAAATAAAAAAAAAAAATATATATATATATATATATATATATATATATATATATGTGTGTAAAAATGAAAAATTATTGAAAAGCAATATGTTTAAATAAAAACAACTTCTTTCCAGTCTTCTTTCCAAAATAGTTTTTTAATGAAAACCATATAAAAATACCCGAATCCATTAGATAAATAAAAAATAAACAGTTCCAATAGGAACGAATGGCAAGTGGCATACAATCTAGTCAAGATTTTTCGCTAGGGCACGCTTTGGACTGACAACTTTACCTGCGGTGCTAAAAACCTGTTTCGATGGTGTGCTTGTGGCACAGACGCACAGGTACTTTCGTGCCACTCGCGACATCTGGGGAAAACACCAGTCAGCATTTTTCCATGAATGAAGTGGGTCCTCGTCTCCTTGACTAACTGGCTCTAAACGGTAGGCTGTTGTTTCAGCTCCGATTCAGTCCTCTACGATGCCGATGCCGACAGGACCTTCCATTGCATCGGCTTTTTTTCTTTTTTTTTTTTTTTTTTTTTGCAGCATATTCCCAGAGTCATCTTTTTTCGTGAGGGCACAATTTGCAAATAGCCTCGTCCTTATTTACCACCTATCCCTTCTCGTTCGGTCGAAACCCGAAATACTGGCAAACTGAAGAATTTATGTTCTTTTTTTTGAGACCAGGTCACTCGGTGCCCATCTCGCCATCTCTTCCCCTCCTCTCTCTTTCTCCTCGTCTCGTTGTCACGTGATGACAACCATGCATACACATTTTTAGGCATTAAATAAATTATATTTAATATTTAATCCTTGGGTCCAATATAAGTGCATTGTTTTTGTTTTTTTTTATTGTTTTTTTTTTATTAACGGTATGACGGTATAGGAACTGATACCATTGCTATTTTTAGATCCCGCGGTATACCGTATTACCGCCCAAGCCTACTCACTGCTCTTGACTACTTTGTAGTCTTAACAGTCAAACAAAAAATTATTCAGACACCAGACATATTTTTTTTATATATATAGGAAAAACAGTAATAATGTGAGAAATGTTGAAGCTGTCTGAATAAATGTAGGTTTCATTGTATATTTCATTTTTACATTGAAGACTATCCAGTGCTTTTTACATTTAATTATTTAGTTTCTGTACCTTGACACCTACAAACTTGAAAAAAACTTAAACATTGTGTAAATAGCACAAATAAATGAAAATAAACTAACATACAAATTAGACAATTTCAAACAGGGCCCACTGGTACAACCTTCACCGGGTCCCCGCTTGTGCAATGTGGAATTAGTTTACAGCTTTTTCATGCAGTTTGTGATGCATTTTGGAAAATAGGAGATGTACATTTCTAATGCACCATCTAGCTTGATAAACCCCTTCTCAAAGACTTTTTATTTGGGTAACACACCTATTCTGAATGCCGTCGGCGGAATTCGAATGAGCCATTTTAATCTAGATTAATCTAGATTAATTTCAAGATCACAGTGAGATTAATCTAGATTAAAAAAAATAATCTATGCCCACACCTAATATATATATATATATATATATATATATATATATATATAGACACACACACACACACACACACACACAAAAACAAACACACCTTGGATCACTATATCCTCACTCTTAACCACTACATGGTTCCTGACACAACACACACCCATCCACATGCAGGGCTCTAGACTAACTTTCTGCACTGGTTGCACTGCCTTTTTTCTTAGGTGCACCAGCCCAAAAGTTAGGTGCACCCAAATTTTCGACCGCATCGCATTTAACACACATTTTTGCAAGTTCACTTTTTTTTTTTTTAAATCACTGTCCATATAGGCAATATTGACTTGTAGCCTAATATATTAACTAACAATCTGGTCAACATAAAGTTCTTTATTTGAAGCACAATTCTTCAAGAAAGGTTACTTACTAAAAAAGTGTTGGCGCTTGAAGGGCTTCACTGAGCTGAAAATTAAACTTAAAACATACAAATATACACACATCATATAATTAGTACATATTTAACAGTCCTGTTGTGCTTTTAAAGTGCACAAACTATATATATATATATATATATATATATATATATATATATATATATATATATATATATATATATATATATATATATATATATATATATATATATATAGTACAGACCAAAAGTTTGGACACACCTTCTCATTCAAAGAGTTTTCTTTATTTTCATGACTATGAAAATTATAGATTCACACTGCAGGCATCAAAACTATGAATTAACACATATGGAATTATATACATAACAAAAAAGTGTGAAACAACTGAAAATATGTCATATTCTAGGTTCTTCAAAGTAGCCACCTTTTGCTTTGATTACTGCTTTGCACATTCTTTGCATTCTCTTGATGAGCTTCAAGAGGTAGTCACCTGAAATGGTCTTCCAACAGTCTTGAAAAGGAGTTCGCCGAGAGATGCTTAGCACTTGTAGGCCCTTTTGCCTTCAGTCTGTGGTCCAGCTCACCCCTAAACCATCTCGATTTGGTTCAGGTGCGGTGACTGTGGAGGCCAGGTCATCTGGCGCAGCACCCCATCACTCTCCTTCTTGGTCAAATATCCCTTGAGGCCTTCAGTGTGACTCTACAATTTTCATTGTCATGAAAATAAAGAAAACTCTTTGATTGAGAAGGTGTCCAAACTTTTGGTCTGTACTGTACATATATATATATATATATATATATATATATATATATATATATATATATATATATATATATATATATATATATATATATATATATATATATATATATATATATATTAGGGATGCACCGAATCCAGATTTTTGGGGTTCGGCCGAATACCGAATCCTACTCGCATCCTTATTCCATTAACACAGTAAAACACATTAATGAAGTTAACAACGTCCACAGCAATCTATTTTTCTTTCTTTTTTATTTTAACTGTAAAAAAAAAAGAGAAAAGAATAGGCAACATTATGCCAGGATGACAAGTGAGAAAAACTTTTTTGACAATTACCAAGCTTAGCGTTTTTCTCTTCTTTTTAAAAATCTGAATATGTTTGGTGACTGAAATTAATGTAATTGAACATTAACTCAATAAACATGGATAGTAAGCTGTTTAGTTTTCATTTATAACAGTAGGATAGGCTACGATTAGAACAGTAGCCAAATATTAGAAAAATATTACGGAATATCACACACATCTCCTGCATCATAATTAAATTAACGTAAAACCTCTAATCTTTCACATGAAATGAGTTTATTAAAAAAAAAAAAAAAAACAAGACGCTCTGCATTAACAGGTGATAGCCAGTTGCGAGTGTGGGAACTAATGTCCCCAGCCGTAATGAAAAGTCTTTCACTGGGCAAAGAGGTAGATTTTTGCCATTTTTGCCAGCAGTGGAAATCGCTGCTGGTTTGTCTTCCACCACTGAAGAGGATCCTCTCTAAGATGAATCAAAAGCCTCACCGAAAAAAACGCTTATCTCCACGTCAGCCCCCGATGTGACTGGCTGGCTCTGTATTGCTACGGTATAAATCGTCCCAGCTGCTCAAGATTCCTGGACAGTTTAGTTTAGAGCGAACTGTACAGACCAAAAGTTTGGAAACATTACTATTTTTTATGTTTTTGAAAGAAGTTTCTTCTGCTCATCAAGCCTGCATTTATTTGATCAAAATTACAGAAAAAAAAAATTAATATTGTGATATATTTTTACAATTTAAAATAATTGTTTTTACAGTTATTATACTTTAAATTATCATTTATTTCTGTGATGCAAAGCTGAATTTTTGGGATCATTATCCCAAGATTACTTTTTTAGGATACTTTGATGAAGAAAAAGTAAAAAAAAAGAATATAAATATTAATATATCTAAATATTTTGTAATAACAATATACACTACTGGTCAGTAATTTGGGGTCAGTAATTTTTTTCTTTCTTTTCTTTTTTTAATAAAATCAATATTTTTATTCAGCAAGGATGTGTTAAATTGATAAAAAGTGATAGTAAATAAAATATATCATTAGAATATATATTATTAGGATTTTAGTTTTTTGAATAAATGCAGTTCTTTTTAACCTTTTATTCATCAAATATATTAGACAGCAGAACTGTTTCCAACACTCATAATAAATCAGAATATTAGAACGATTTCTAAATGATCATGTGACACTGAAGGCTGGAGTAATGATGCTGAAAATTCAATTTTGCATCACAGGAATAAATTATTTTTTGAAGTATATTAAAATAGAAAACTATTATTGTAAGTTGTAATAATATTTCACAATATTACATTTTTTTCTGTATTTTTGATCAAATAAATGCAGGCTTGATGAGCAAAAGAAACTTCTTTCAAAAACATTAAAAATAGTAATGTTTCCAAACTTTTGGTCTGTACTGTATGTATGTATGTATGTATATATATATATATATATATATATATATATATATATATATATATATATATATATATATATATATATAGTGGGGGGCCGTTATCGGCGTTAACGTGCTGCGTTAACGTGAGACTCTTATCGGGCGATTAAAAAAAAATATTGCCGTTAATCTATTCTCAAATTTGGGTTGGGAGTTGGGTCTAGGCGAGCTATGATGACTTTCACCTTAATATTTTATATAACCGACTGGCTGAGGCCAGCCTAAAAAGATGGTCAGGACAGTTGACGGGCCACTGCTGCGCATCTTCACGAAAGCTTATCTTTTACACATGTTTTTACACCTGAGAGAGAGAGAGAGAGCCGCGTATCACGGACAGCGACACTGAACCGAGAAAGGCGTCTCAAAACACTTGAACATCGAATTTGCTTATTTTTGCTCTTGTGCCGAGAAATACATATAAAATATGTAAAAAAAAATCCAACTTGGAAATTATGCTCGAAAAAACTGTCAGTTATTTCTTAAGTGAAAGTAAACAGTTGAGGAAAAAAATGGGATGTGTATTATATTGGATGCGTT
The DNA here is from genome assembly GCF_023724105.1 of Carassius gibelio. Classification (NCBI taxonomy): domain Eukaryota; kingdom Metazoa; phylum Chordata; class Actinopteri; order Cypriniformes; family Cyprinidae; genus Carassius; species Carassius gibelio. Next base: position 2,585,007 of record NC_068372.1, read on the forward strand.
TGTCGTCTCTTAAAGTGACCGCGCCTAATTTAGCTACTGGCTGCTGTAATGTTAATCCAAGAAAATGAAAGAATATCACACACTGCTCTTGACTGCATTAATTTGTAGTTTTAACAGTCAAACCAAAAATTATTCAGACACCAGGTATAATTTTTGATATATATAGCAAAACTGTAATAATGTGAGAAATGTTGAAGGTGTCTGAATAAATGTAGGTTTGATTGTATATTTCATTTTTACATTGAAGACTATCCAGTGCTATTTTACATTTAATTATTTGGCTTCTGTACCTTGACACCTACAAACTTGAAAAAAAACTTAAACATTGGTGTGAAACAGGCGTAAGGTTGTTTGCACCTTGTGCGATGTGAAATTAGTTGACAGCTTTTTCAAGCACTTTGTGATGAGTTTTGGAAACAGGAGATGAGCCCCTTTTCTAATGCACCACCTAGCTTGATAAACCCCTTCTCAAAGACTTACTGTTTGTCAATTTTATTTGGGTAACACACATATTCTGAATGCCTTCGGCAGAATTCGAATGAGCCATTTTAATCTAGATTAATCTAGATTAATTTCAAGATCACAGTGAGATTAATCTAGATTAAAAAAAATAATCTATGCCCACCACTAATATATATGTATATATATGTGTGTGTGTATATACATATATATATATATATATATATATATATATATATATATATATATATATATATATCTATATATCTATATATATATATATATATATATATATATATATATATATATATATATATATATAGATAGATAGATATATATATATATATATATATATATATATATATATATATATATATATATATATATATATATATACACATATATTAGTGCTGTCAAAATTAGCACGTTAACGCATTCGATTAATTTGAAATATTTAACGCGTTAAAAAAAATAACGCAATTAACGCGGTTGCAGTTTTTTTTTTTTCCAGTTGTGGCCTATGTGTGTTCAACGTGCAAAGAAATGTGGATAAGACCAAGGAAGGACTTTTAGACGGAAAGTTTCAGTATAAAACTCTGCCGGATTACTCTTCAGTCTGCCACAAGAAACATTACTCTTCATTTAGTCTGCCACAAGAAACAGCAACATTAAAATCATGAACGCAAATGTCATTGTTTAAAAAACAAAAAAAACAATGACTGTAACAGTGCGTAAATCAGACCTTTCTGTAATACTAACGTTAATAAGCTTAAACGAAAATAACGAAATAATTGTGTAGCGGAGTATTTTTTGTACACAGTGCCGCGAACTGTCAATCACCCCTGTACGCGTGCATCACTGTCCTCCTCAGCTGCAGCAACTTGCGCTCTCTCTCTTCATCAAGCTTTAAAACAAAAAGGGGACAAAAAGATCATATTGTCTTTGTGCATAGGCTATAGATTAATTAGATAAATGAATATCTAAATTTGTGCCTTGACGTCTATGGTATTTTTTTAGAACTTAGAAAAAAGATGCTGCAGCCAATGAACAGCCAGCGGGGGCTGCAGGACGACTCAACCTCCGCAGACAGTTTTTAATGTTTATCAGACAATAAATGCTCAAGATTTTGCTTTAGTATAACTCACAACGAGTTTCACACACCTTCTCCGGCCACGTTGAGTTGTTGACACTTAACAGTGGGAAAAGTGACACATGCGCTATTCACTTGTATAACTTAAAGGTGAATGGGTAATGTAGTTTCTGCTCTGGGTGGGATGAATTAGGAAGCTTGCATTGTGAAGGGCGCTGTGAAAATCGGCAGTGCAGGTAAAAGATTAAAACAGACGTCCAAATGAGCGTACCGGTACGCTACAAGCACGTTCTGGGCGCACGGAGATGTGGCGGTACGCTCAAGAGCTATATTTGGAAGTGGCGGTACTGAGTACAGGTGCGTACCGGCCCACTTAAAGCACTGGCAATGACTATACTTTGGAATTTTTTGCAGTCCACTTAGAATTCAACATGGAAATCATTTTTGTTTTTTATTGGCATTGATTGTTTTGAAATTCAAATGGTACTTACATGCCTGTGTTTTTATTTCTGTAATAAATATGGCTTTCAAAGCCAACAGTTAATTTGGAGGATAAGAGAGAGAGAGCGAGATATATAGATATAGATATAGATATATATAGATAAACATTTCTCTTAACAAATTTTATTTGTAAGGCAATGGCGTTTATGTAACTTAACATTTATGTTACTTTAAGCACATCCTTGTAGGTTTTGCATGTTAAGGGTGATTGTGGTCCTACTTGAACAATATTTTGCATTTACAAACACAAATAATGAAATAGTAACTTGCTTTGTTACAGGAACAAGAAATGCCCATTAAGGAGCTCTTGAGTCTGTATGGTTATAGAGGCAGAGGATCACTTGAGGAAGAGGAGGAGGAAGATGATGAAGAGGATATGGATGGAGAGGTTGAAGAGGATGAGGAGGATGAGGATGAAGGAGAGGATTTGGATAATGATGAAAGCAGCAGAAGCAATGGAGAACTGAAGACCAAGGTCTGTCCCGTATGATCCTATGTCCCATAATACATATCATGTAAATGACAGTATTTAATATTATAAAATATTGTTGTTGAGCACACAGGATGCATACACTTTATTTTCAATGTAACTGGGTTCCCACAGTACTGGAAAACTTTGAAATATCAGATGATTTCAAAAGTGCGATTTCCAGGCCTGAATTGAATAATGCTGTGTTTCCACCAAAATTACCCGGAACAAAATTTTCCGATTAACTATTTTCCCCCCAGACCTGTTGCTTTCTGTGTTTCCACCATAGACTAAAGTACCGGGAAGATTAGGCAAATAGTCTGGTGATGTAGTTCTGCGCACGTTTCTCAATACAAAGTACGCACATTTTGGACTTGCATCCTCGGTAGTTCAGACTTTGCGCATTCGATTTGGAGTGTGTTGTCCGCGACGATGGAAATTCTGCAGACAGCAACGTACTTGTTAACAAGTCAGTTCACATTGGCTACTCCAATTTTCCTCATTGTAGATTTACAATAAAACTAAATAGCTTATCAAATACCACTGCCTCCTTTCGTTTTCATTTTAAAATGATAATAGCAGCAGAAATTCACTTAGTTCAGGGAAATGTATATATATATATATATATATATATATATATATATATATATATATACAGCCATTACACTGAAACGAAATATTATATCAGTTGCTTCTTTTTATTTTAATTTTAACATAAAGATAAATGTAATACAGGCCAACGATTACCTGTTAGATTTACCCAAAAATAATTATATTTGATGCTTTAACACTAAAGAGACATCAGAGCCAGCGGCGAATGTCAGAAGGACTAGCCGAGGTGAGAGTGCTCTAGGATACATGAGCACTGAGCTTCTGCTGATCACGTGGAGCTGTCTGTCTCCGATATCGGCTAAATACATTTTTAAACAGGCACTGTCTTTATACATAAACTGTAGATTTGAGTTTTAAACAACTACATTCTTGACTGAAATACTTTTAAAATTAAATTTCATGAAACGATAACAGTAATATTTTGAAAACAATCCGAATAAATGGTGGTTGAAATCACAATGCTGCATGAACTCAACCAATCAGCATGTTTAGCACCCAAGTCCAGCCCCCAAAAGTTCCGGAATTTTAAAAAAGTACTACCTTGCCAGCAGGGACTTTCTGGGGGGCATTGTTTTACCAGGAACTTTATTTAGTTCCTGGTTCCTGCGGTGGAAACACACAGATGGCCAGCCTAAAGTCCCTAGTTCCTGGGTAAAGTTCCTGCGGTGGAAACGCGGCTTAAGAGTGAGAATTAAAGTGCCGCTATTATGCCTTTTTAACTATTACCTTTCATGCAGTGTGTCATGTAGCTGTATGTGAACATAAACTGCAAAGTTGTGAAGCCGACAGTGCACGATATAAAAAGTTATTATCTGTCGGTCCAGGGTCACATATAGTTATAAACTATGATAAAAGTTCATCAACATGCAGTGATTAATTTCATGTTGTAGTGCAAAAAATTATAAAAATAAACAAATAATAATAATATTAATAATAAAAGATTGTGAACAAATCATGTGCTTGTGCGACCAACTGAGAGTTTTTAACCTGTGAACTCTCCAGAGCTCCTCTGATGGTCACTTCCCAGCTTTACAACATTTAATTTGAGAAAGACTACCATCAAATACACTCTGAAATGGAAAGTAGAACTCAAAGACCTTCACAAAAACCTGTATAAATAAAAGTCCTGTTAAACTGGAATAAATTATGCCAAATATATTAATAACGTATACATTTAGTAATTTCATACAACCAAGGTATGTTTTTTTATTTTTTTATTAATTTATACAGTTCTGTTGAGAACTTAAATTGGTTCTGCCCAACCCTATTTTAAAAGGATTTTTAACACTAGATTTAAAGAACTGCACAGAGCCCCCCCCCCAACCCCCCCCCCCCCCGCCCACACACTTTTTTTGAGCTAATGTGTGCTTATAGGTGTAGCTTATTTCGTAGATATGTAAATGACAACAGACAGTGTATGCGGTCTTGTAGTCCTTTCAGTATTCAACTATACATGGAACTAGGTATGCTGATAAGCTCCTTAACCCACACTGTACCACCAGTTGGCAATCGCTTTGTTTTATATATAATAAAAAAATACATTTTCATAAACTATGTAGCATTTGGAAACCTTAAGATTCATTCTTTGTGGTGAGTTTTTCAATCAATACATTTTAGCGGAAACAAAAAGCAGAAAGAAGCTGGTTTTTCAACCCTCTATGGCAGTGGTTCCCAAACTTTTTTCAACTGGCAACACATATGTTTGCGCAGCCCACTGCAAAAAAACTAAATGACCCCCCTATTTTGGGTTAATAACTTAGTACTCAGAAGCTAGATTGTTAACTGTCTTTATTGAATGAACTGGCAATGGACAGAAAATAACTTGGGCTGGCACTGCCTAGCAAAACGGGAAAACCAGATCCAGGCAGAGCTCGGCAGCGGGAAGACAGTCAACAGAGCAAGCAGTCAGGAGGGAACATGTTGACAGCCATTTATGCATGTTTGAATTTGTTGTTCTGTAGCATATGCAGCAAAGATATCTAAGATAAATTGGCGGTTTGATGTTTGATGTTTGATAATAATGATATTATTATGTTATGACTAAGACATTTTTACATATATTAACAATATTATTATTTATTTTAATTGTAATTGGTGAACCCACCTGCAATACCATGGCCATAATGTGTATATAATAGGGCTGTAACGATACACCAAACCCACGATACCACGACCGGTCAAAAATTCAAATGGCTATTCAAAAAGATAAGGCGGTGTACGTGCTCAGATAAGAGCCAAGTGCGCAGCCTGTTCACATTTAGTGGAATAAATTTGCTCCGCTGGAACAGCTGTTACAGGAACAGCCAGGTACCACTGGACAAGTATGCTTAGCTTTGTAAACCGATTTTCATTTACTTTCCACCACAGTTAGGGAAAACATTAAACCTTCTCTGTTCCTGAAACTAATGGGCAGCAAATCTTTCACCACCATTTCAGCGAATAGCTGTGTCGTCTTCTCGGTGCTGCCTGCATTGCATTTAGGTCTTACGGCAAGTGATTCAATGCTCGTCTGAGTTGCCGCTCTGTTATAATGTTAGATGATAGTGCATTGTATTTGGTGTAGATTTGTGTGACAGCTTGGTGCTGCACAGCTTACCCTGAACTGTATTTTCATCGTTCTTCTCAGAGGGAAGCCAGCCATTAATACGTGACTTTGAGGCCATTATTATCTGTCTTCTTGCGTCTTTTGAGGCATCAAGTGGGAAGCTAACCAATCAGAGCTCAGGGCACCGCCCAAAGTGCTGCAATAACCAATAAAAAAAAAAAAAAAAAAAACTAGAGTACTCGATCACTGTTGCACAACCCTAAAAGTAATACAATCAGAATCATTCTCCCCAAAAATTCAGCGCTACCCTAGTTACTGTTTGTTTATGATGTTTTAATCAGTTTACTTGTCCGGTTGGGCAAGTAAAATTCGCTTTCACTTGCCCCCTTCAAAAAATCCACTTGTCCCAGTCAAGGGTTAATGTCGAGGCCTGTAACAGTTTTTAATCCAGAATCCAAAATTAAAGCCATATGTCAAAATTTTTCAAATGTACCAAAACAAAACTCCATTGGTGACAGAATGGAGAAAAAACCTTGGGAGAAACCAGGCTCAGTTGTGGGGCCAGTTCTCCTCTGACCAGACGAAACCAGCAGTCCAATTCCAGTCTGCAGCAAAGTCAGATTGTGCAGAAGAATCATCTGTTTCCTGTAGTCTTGTCCTGGTTGTCATCTTAGACAAGGTCTTTACAGGGGATCTTTATCTGGAGCTCTAGTTGTCCTGGTCTCTGCTGTCTTTCAGGGCTGTAGAGGTCCTTTCTAGGTGCAAATCCACCATCTGGTCTGGATACATACTTGATCCGGGTGACTGCAGTGACCCTCTGACTTGGATACAGACTGGATCTGGTGGTTACGGTGACCTCGGAATAATAGAGAAACGGACTAATATTAGCGTGAATTGAATTGTTCCCGGGTTCCAGTTTACCTAATTAATGCAGCCTAAAAATCCTTTAACGGATTTGGATATTAGAAGCACATCAGTGTTATGTGTAAGCCAGGTTTTAGAGATGAGTCTTTAATCTAGACTTAAACTGCAAGAGTGTGTCTGCCTCCTGAACAATGTTAGGTAGGTTATTCCAGAGTTTAGGCGCCAAATAGGAAAAGGATCTGCTGCCCGCAGTTGATTCTTATATTCTAGGTATTATCAAATTTCCTGAGATTTGAGAACGCAGTGGATGTGGAGGATTATAATGTAACAAGAGCTCATTCAAATACTGAGGCGCTAAACCATTCAGTGCTTTATAAGTAATATGCAATATTTTTAAATCTATACGATGTTTGATAGGGAGCCAGTGCAGTGTTGACAGGACCGGGCTAATATGATCATACTTCCTTGTTCTAGTAAGAACTCTTGCTGCTGCATTTTGGACTAGCTGTAGTTTGTTTACTAAGTGTGCAGAACAACCACCAGTATATCAAGTTGTGGTTTTTCTGATGAGAGGCTTAATAACAGCCAGTTTGAATGTTTTGGGGACATATCCTAATGACAATGAGGAATTAATAATAGTCAGAAGAGGATCTATGTTACTCTTATGTCACAAACTAACCCACAAATGTGGAATTCTGAATTTCAGACCTTTTCAACAATGTGTATTTTGTCAAGATTCTAAAAAGTGTTGATGATAAGATTATAAAAACGATTTGTAATATGTCATCAACCTTAAGGGGGAGGAGACCTTTAAAAAATTGTGAAGTACCATTTCAATGGTAACTATTTTAAAATGGTTTCAACAGGATTTTGAGGTTTTAAGCTTTTAAATGATTTATAATTCATGATGGTTACTAAAATATTTGATAGGGAAAAAGGCAACAACAACAACAAAAAACTTTTTGTATCAAAGGTCAGAACTCCTGTTATGATGTAGAATTTTTTTGTGGTGCACATATTAATTAGGGGCCAAGCACCGAAGGTAAACGATATTGCTGGATATTATAGGCGATAGACGACAGCGGCAAGGAACCAAAACTCCATCAGTGACAGAATGAAGAAAAGGCCTTGGGAGAAATCAGGCTCAGTCGGGGGGTGGGGGGTAGGTCTCCTCTGGCCAGACAAAACCAGCAGTTCAATTCCAGGCTGCAGCAAAGTCACATTGTGCAGAGGACTCATCTGGTTGTGGTCTTGTCCCAGTGGCCGACTAGGAGACAAGGTCTTTATTAGGGATCTGTCTCTGGGGTACATCTTGTTTTTTGGTCTCAGCTGACATTCAGACCTCTGCTGATCCACCATCTGGGCTGGATACATACTGGATCCGGGTGACCACAGTGACCATCTTATCTGGATACAGACTGTATCTGGTGGTTACTGTGACCTCGGAATAAGAGAGAAACAGACTAATATTAGCATAGATGCCATTCTTCTAACGATGTAGCAAGTACACTGTGTGTTATAGGAAGTGTTCTTAGTTCCAGTATTCCTAATTACTGCAGCCTAAAAATTATTTAATGGATTTGAATATTAGAAATGTGTTAGGAAGATATGTATAAGCCAGGTTAAAGAGATGGGTCTTAAATCTAGATTTAAACTGACAGAGTGTGTCTGCCTCCAGAACAATGTTAGGCGCTAAAGTTTTTGGCGCTAAAAAGGAAAAGGATCTGCCTCCAGCAGTTGATTTTGAAATTCTATATATCAAATTGCCAGAGTTTTGAGAATTCCATATGTGCAGGATTATAATGCAAAAAGAGCTCATTCAAATACTGAGGTGCTACTGAGGTGCGCATATGACAGGATTTTTTTAGAAAACTTTATGCAGGACACAGTCAGCCAGATGATGAACATTATTAACAGCAGTTATTAAATGATGCAGTTACACTTGTAACAATATTTGTTAGTTCTGTTTGTTGATTCAGGGTTAGCATCATCTGGGGTCCTCTGAGGGGTCAGCATCATCTCTTCTCAGGTTTTCTGGATCCAGACTGGAGCTTGTGTAAATCCTAGTTACCCCGTGGCAAAACATAGAAACAAATAGAGACATCATTAGCATAGCTGCTGTGCCAACAAAGTACAATTAATTAGTTTAACCCAAGCTAAAGAATAAGAATGCGCATTTGATCAGATACAACTGCTGTCACAATTTAAGAGATACATTATTTGAATGCTTGGTGAAAGAGATGTGTTTTTAATCTAGATTTTAACAGAGAGATGTGTCTGAACTCTGGACATTATCAGGAAGGCTATTCCAGAGTTTGGGAGCCAAATGTGAAAAAGCTATTGTCACGGAATCGTAAGAGGCGAAGACTCAAGTGCAGGCAGATAAGGATTCTTTATTATAAATTATCAAAATAAACAAAAACAAAACTGAAACCACCCCGAAGGGGAAAAAACAGAATAGCATTCATGCTTACAACTAGAACATTGACAACTATACTGAACACAGGAAAGCCAGACATCAAAGACATGAACCAGAACATACGTGAGACAAACGAGCCCAGAACAGAAAACACAGGAAACTTATAAAGGAAAGACAATCAGGTAAACCGCTTGGACAAATTAAATCAAGGAATAAAGTAACGAGAGAACAGGTGACTAGAGTTTAAGTGAAATTGAGTCCAGAGGAAAGTGAGAAACACAGGTGGAGCAACTAAACAATATTGCGGTAATGAGGTGGGTGGGGTCAGAAAAAGACAGGACAGAGCACATGGCACCAAACAAACACAACACTCACAGAAGACAGTGACAGAACAGCAGAAGACTGTGACAGAACCCCTCCATTAAGGAGTGGATTCCAGACACTACAAAGTTAGAAATCATGGAGGGAGGCGGAACTGAGGTGGTTCAGGGGGAGGGATGGAGGGCCCGGAGCGTGTAGTGGAAGAGGGCCTGTAGAAAGCGTTAGAAAGGTTCGCCCCAGGGGAAACGAGAATGGACACCGCCGCCGCCTTGGGGGAGCTGAGAGCGGACTCCTCCGCCGCCTCGGGGGAACTGTGAGCGGAACCTTCCGCCACCTCGTGGGAACTGTGAGCAGACGCCGCCCCCGTCTCGGGGGAACTATGAGCAGATGCCGCCCCTGTCTAGGGGGAACTATGAGCAGACGCCACCGCCGTCTCGGGGGAACTGAGAGCGGATGCTGCCGCCACCTAGGGGGAACTGAGAGCGGACATTAGAAAGGTTCGCCCCAGGGGAACCGAGAATGGACACCGTTGCCACCTCGGGGGCACTGAGAGCGGATGCCACTGTTGCCTCGGGGGAACTGAGAGCGGACACCGCCGTCACCTCGGGGAACTGACATCGGACGCTGCCGCCACCTCGGGGGAACTGAGAGTGGATGCCGTTGCCACCTCGGAGGAACTGAGAGTGGACGCCGCCGTTGCCTCGGGGGAACTGAGAGCGGATGCCGCCGTTGCCTCGGGGGAACTGAGAGCGGATGCCGCCACCACCTTCGGGTAACTGTGAGGGGATGCCGCCACCTCGGACCCCTTGTGAGTGGACGCAAACGCCTCGGGAGGATCGTGAGCAGCCATTGCCTCCCTCACCGACATCAGTGGTGTATCCTGCTCACTGCGTCTAAGCCCGAGGTGCCCAGAGAATGACCCCAAGAAACTGGAAGTGGCCGGCATGACCTGAGGAGGTCCTGGAACAGCAGCCCATACTGGGAGGGGGTCTTGTGGACAGGGAAGCGGGCCATTGACAGGGGTCTGGATCCTCGGTCGTCTGGAAGCTGGGTATAAGAAAATCCCTATCGCCGCTGAATCTTCAAATGGGTTGTTTGTACTGTCACTGAATTGTAAGAGGCAAAGACTCAAGTGCAGGCAGATGAGGATTCTTTATTTAAAAAATTATCAAAATGAACAAAAACAAAACTGAAATCACCCCAAAGGGGAAAAAACAGAATAGCATTCATGCTTACAACTTGAACATAGACAACTAGACTGAACACAGGAAAGCCAGACATCAAAGACATGAACCAGAACATACGTGAGACAAACGAGCCCGGAACAGAAAACACAGGACGCTTATAAAGGAAAGACAAACAGGTAAACAGCTGGGACAAATAAAACAAGGAATAAGGTAACAAGAGAACAGATGAGTAGAGTTTAGGGGAAATGAAGTCCAGAGGAAAGGGAGAAAAACAGGTGGAGCAACTAAACAATAATGAGGTAAGAAAGTCGGCGGGGTCAGAAAAAGACAGGAGAGAGCACATGGCACCAAACAAACACAACACTCACAGAAGACAGTGACAGAACAACAGACTGTGACAGCTCTACCTCCTTTAGTAGACTTTGCTATCCTAGGAACTACCAAAAGTCCAGAGTTTTGTTACCTAAGGGAGTGTGATGGATTATAATGTGATATGAGGCTAGTTAGGTACACAGGAACTAAACGATTAAGGGCCTTATAGGTAAGTAATGATAATTTGTAACTGATACGGAACTTAATAGGTAGACAGTGCAGAGACTGTAAAATTGGGGTAATATGATCATATTTTCTTGACCTTGTAAGGACTCTGTAAGCTGCTGCATTTTGGACTACCTGTAGCTTGTTTATTGAAGATGTAGGACAACTATAGTTTAGAAAAACACTATTTTTTAAATATTGAATATATTTAATATTCACAGATGAAAGTTTGATATTTATGAAGTTATGTGCATTTCTTAGAACAAATTCAAGCAGGATAAATGTCAAGCCTGGGCTTATATTTTCTAAGCTACATGGTATTAAACCATATTTTAGATTTGACACATTTAAAAGGTGTGCAGTATTATTTATATTATATTAATTATGTGTTATATTATTGAAAATAAATTGTGGTTTACTTTGCATTGGAGCATTAAAAGTGGTAGCCTATTTTAGGGGGGTAGGCTACATAGATTAATATGCAAAATGTCAATATTTTCATATATTAGGCCTATATTTAGGGCCCGAGCACCGAGGTGCGAGGACCCTCTTGTATCTGCTTTGTTTATTATTAGGGCCTGAGCACCGAAGGTGTGAGGACCCTATTGTATCTGCTCCGTTTATTATTATTAGGGCCCGAGCACCGAGGTGCGAGGACCCTCTTGTATCTGCTTTGTTTATTAGGGCCCGAGCACCGAAGGTGTGAGGACCCTATTGTATCTGCTCTGTTTATTAGGGCCCGAGCACCGAGGTGCGAGGACCCTCTTTTATCTGCTTTGTTTATTATTAGGGCCCGAGCACCGATGGTGCGAGGACCCTCTTGGAATTGCTCCGTTTATTATTATTATTATTATTATTATTATTATTAGGGCCGGAGCACCGAGGTGCGAGGACCCTCTTGTATCTGCTTTGTTTATTATTATTATTCCGATTCTCCTTCTCCCGAATGAATCGCATTTTTGAGGGCTTAAACATGCTCAAAATGTACTAAAATCGGTACACACATGTAACACACCAATACCTACAAAAAAGTCTCTTGGTACGAAATCCGAATCCCAACGGGAAGTCGGTTATTTCGAATTTTCTCTGCAAAATTGGTGTTGTTTTTGCCATTTTCAGGGGTTGTACTTTAACGAACTCCTCCTAGAGATTTATTCAGATCAACACCATACTTGGTCAGTGTAATCTAAAGGCCTTTGCGATGTTAAATTGTGAAGATCTTGAGGTTTCGTTAAAGGGCGTGTCCATGGCGGCCTGACAAATTTCGATGTTTCGCCATGAAAAATGAACTTGCTGTAACTCAGACATACAATGTCCAATCTGCCCCAAACTTCACATGTTAGATAAGACTTCTGCCCTTAACAGATCTACATGCCCATATTCAGTTATAGTCATAGCGCCACCTGCTGGCAACAGGAAGTGACATCTTTTACGCTGCGACAAACTACTCCTAGAATTTTTTTTAGATTAATATATATTTTGTGGTCAGTCTAATCTAAAGGCCTGTGCAATGTTAACTTGTGAAGATCTTGAGTTTTTGTTAAAGGGCGTGTCCATGGCACCATGACAAGTTTGATGTCTCGCCTCAGCAAGAGAAGTTGTTATAACTCAGGCATAAATTGTTCAGTCTTCCCCAAACTTCACATGTTCGATAAAGAGTCCTGGTCTGAACACATTTAAAGGTCAATATTCCATAATAATGATAGCGTCACCTGCTGGCAACAGGAAGATTGGAACATATACGGAATATACTTTGATATATTCCAATCATATTTATGACTTTAAATGCATATTTCTCACCGTTAACCTTTTTACTAATGCTCGCTGGCAGGGAGCCCGGGTGCGAGGGCCCGTTCATCGCTGCTTGCAGCTTTAATTATTAGGGCCCGAGCACCGATGGTGCGAGGACCCTCTTGGAATTGCTCCGTTTATTATTAGGGCTCAAACCTGGAGGGCAAGAGCCCTATTATTTTCCATACATACTTGGACGTAGACGTACGAAACTCATCAATACAAACAACTTTCGTATTGCATATCATAGGCTCTGCCCAACAGGAAGTTGGCTATTTGGGGTTTATTATTCATATTTTTCATCAAATTTGTGGGGGCTTTTGGGGTCCTTAACCCCTTTACGTGCAAACATCGCTGACGGCCCCAGTTTATTATTGTTTCACTTTCACAGCACATTAAACATCACTGTCTTACTTCATCTGGACAAACTGTGCATCAATGGAAAGTCTAAAGACTCAAGCTTCGATATTTGACCAATATTTTGATAAAACATTGTTGCAGTGACAGATATTTAGTGATTTATGTCAGGAGTGCAAAATAATAAATCCGTATTATGCCACCTTTTGAATAGAAATTCACAACTCACTCATATTCAGTCACGTCAGCAGCGGTTTATTTGTGTTCACAAAGACTCACTGAACAGCGTCAATAAGGATTTTTAGACCAAAGATGCATATCTGCGGAGATATATGGATATATTTACTGATGTTTACTTCATATTTCTTCAGACAGAATCGTCATTTCTATTCATTTTCCACGGATTTACGCGATCAGATGATAAACAGCCTCTCCCAGCGATCTGTGTGTGCGTGCAGTAGTCACAGCTTGTGCGGTGTGTGACTCAGACTCTGATTGGGTCTTTCAAACGTCAATCTTAGAGTTTCATATCTGGACACCGCCCCATCGTGTCACATGCTTCCTGCACACTTCCTGGTAGTTATCTGGCCAAAACAACACTGAAACACCTCTGTACACACAAAATATCCGAATAATAAACCCGCGATTATGATAGTAAAGCTTGGTATGAGAATTTCTTGAGATCTGGGGCGTTTTTATAAAAAAAAATCGAAAATGTACATCGGAAATGCTAACTTGTGCAGCGATGAAAAAGACTACAAATAACATATTTTTACAACAGTAAACGACCAAATTCCACCCCTGATCGCTAAAGGAAGTTATTATAAACACTCGATCGGGGTTTAAAGTGAGTTTTGAGTAAAAGTGTAATAATAATTTCATAAATTGTCAGATGTAGCTTGATGCTAACGTTAGCACCAATGCTACTAATAGCAGGTGCTTTTCTTCTTCATAATGCATTTTTGTCTCAATAATTCACGTAAGGTCGTAAGAAAATGTTTTGTTGTATTTTTATAGTAAGACTTTTGATAAATAAGGGCTAAATGCAAAGAGAGACTGAAGTGAGATCGCTGCTTTGTTGCTTTGTAAAGCCTGAAAAACCACAATCAAGGCTAATAAAGGTGGAATAAAAACAAAAGAATAATGATAAAAGAATAATGCGGATAATGTGTCATACTTGGCAGAGGTGTGAAAGAACCATTTGGTGAGAACAATACAATCATGATTCGGGCAGTTTTCAACAGTGAAACATACACAAAGAGCACATGAATGTTTACATGTGAGATCTTACAGAGATGACAAGGGCAATAAATCAATCTGATTAGCCTTCTCTAAAAACACACACGACATGGCCTTAGAAAATATTTAATAAAATTCACAGTTTTACAGATTCGATTATGAAATTTTTTATGAAGTCTTGGAAGACTTGTGGCCTTAGCTACACTGTGTTTTCAAACTAATTTCCTACATCAACATTTTTTAAAATACATTTAAAACATATGTTTTTAATATTTTTATTTTGTTTTTATGTTTGAGCTTATATATCTCTATTATCATAACAGTCTGAGTGATTCTGATTCCTGAACAGTAAACTTTCTTTCGTGGCCTAATGGTCGTGGCCTAATGGTTAGAAGGTTGGACTCCCAATCGAAGGGTTGTGAGATCTAGTCTCGGGCCGGACGGAATTGTGGGTGGTGGTAGTGCATGAACAGCTCTCTCTCCACCTTCAATACCACGACTTAGGTGCCCTTGAGCAAGGCATCGAACCCCCAACTGCTCCCCGGGCGCCGCAGCATAAATGGCTGCCCACTGCTCCGGGTGTGTGCTCACAGTGTGTGTGTTTGTGTTCACTGCTCTGTGTGTGTGCATTTCGGATGGGTTAAATGCAGAGCACAAATTCTGAGTATGGGTCACCATACTTGGCTGAATGTCACTTCACTTTCTTTTTTCTTTCTTTAAAGTGTCAGCTGTAAACAAAGGCTGATTATGTATCTAGTCAGAAAGAATCATGAGCAGAAACCTTTTTATTTTGGGTATGTAATTTCGGTCTCCATGCCAAAAAAGGGGGGTTACTAGTAAGGGGTTAATATACTCAAAAACTCTTGAAAATTTGCGCACACTTTGGAATCTGTGGCCTTAAGGAGCCAGCAGAGGCTGGGACCCGGGCTTGGCACAGGGGCTCTACGGCGCCCCCTGGAACACAGTCATAAATGTTGATGTATAGCTCACACATACTTGCACGTATTAATATGAAACTCAGTACACATATAGATCTCATTGTGCCGAACAACTTGCGTATTGCATGTCATAGGCTCCGCCCAACAGGAAGTCAGCTATTTAGAGTTATGTAAAAAGCGCATGCTCTGGAATTTGATATACTTGTCATAGGTTTTTTACTCGATTACCACCAAACTCGGTCAACATGATCTCAAGACATTGGGGATGAAAAATTGCCAGGGGATTTTTGATATCTCGAACGGTTTGCTCATGGCGAGGCGTTGAAATTATGGCGAGAATTGAGAAACAGGAAGTGTCTAATACCATCCACATACAGTATTTTTCAAAATAATAGCAGTACAATGTGACTAACCAGAATAATCAAGGTTTTTCGTATATATTTTTTTATTGCTACGTGGCAAACAAGTTACCAGTAGGTTCAGTAGATTCTCAGAAAACAAATGAGACCCAGCATTCATGATATGCACGCTCTTAA
This sequence comes from Carassius gibelio, assembly GCF_023724105.1. Classification (NCBI taxonomy): domain Eukaryota; kingdom Metazoa; phylum Chordata; class Actinopteri; order Cypriniformes; family Cyprinidae; genus Carassius; species Carassius gibelio. The sequence continues at coordinate 2,600,872 of NC_068372.1, forward strand.
GGCTGTGCAATTGGGCAATTAGTTGAATTAGTTGAAAGGGGTGTGTTAAAAAAAATAGCAGTGTGGCATTCAATCACTGAGGTCATCAATTTTGTGAAGAAACAGGTGTGAATCAGGTGGCCCCTATTTAAGGATGAAGCCAACACTTGTTGAACATGCATTTGAAAGCTGAGGAAAATGGGTCGTTCAAGACATTGTTCAGAAGAACAGCGTACTTTGATTAAAAAGTTGATTAGAGAGGGGAAAACCTATAAAGAGGTGCAAAAAATGATAGGCTGTTCAGCTAAAATGATCTCCAATGCCTTAAAATGGAGAGCAAAACCAGAGAGACGTGGAAGAAAACGGAAGACAACCATCAAAATGGATAGAAGAATAACCAGAATGGCAAAGGCTCAGCCAATGATCACCTCCAGGATGATCAAAGACAGTCTGGAGTTACCTGTAAGTACTGTGACAGTTAGAAGACGTCTGTGTGAAGCTAATCTATTTTCAAGAATCCCCCGCAAAGTCCCTCTGTTAAAAAAAAGGCATGTGCAGAAGAGGTTACAATTTGCCAAAGAACACATCAACTGGCCTAAAGAGAAATGGAGGAACATTTTGTGGACTGATGAGAGTAAAATTGTTATTTTTGGGTCCAAGGGCCACAGGCAGTTTGTGAGACGACCCCCAAACTCTGAATTCAAGCCACAGTACACAGTGAAGACAGTGAAGCATGGAGGTGCAAGCATCATGATATGGGCATGTTTCTCCTACTATGGTGTTGGGCCTATTTATCGCATACCAGGGATCATGGATCAGTTTGCATATGTTAAAATACTTGAAGAGGTCATGTTGCCCTATGCTGAAGAGGACATGCCCTTGAAATGGTTGTTTCAACAAGACAATGACCCAAAACACACTAGTAAACGGGCAAAGTCTTGGTTCCAAACCAACAAAATTAATGTTATGGAGTGGCCAGCCCAATCTCCAGACCTTAATCCAATTGAGAACTTGTGGGGTGATATCAAAAATGCTGTTTCTGAAGCAAAACCAATAAATGTGAATGAATTGTGGAATGTTGTTAAAGAATCATGGAGTGGAATAACAGCTGAGAGGTGCCACAAGTTGGTTGACTCCATGCCACACAGATGTCAAGCAGTTTTAAAAAACTGTGGTCATACAACTAAATATTAGTTTAGTGATTCACAGGATTGCTAAATCCCAGAAAAAAAAATGTTTGTACAAAATAGTTTTGAGTTTGTACAGTCAAAGGTAGACACTGCTATTTTTTTGAACACACCCCTTTCAACTAATTGCCCAATTGCACAGCCTTAAGAGCGTGCATATCATGAATGCTGGGTCTTGTTTGTTTTCTGACAATCTACTGAACCTACTGGTAACTTGTTTGCCACGTAGCAATAAAAAATATACTAAAAACCTTGATTATTTTGGTTAGTCACATTGTACTGCTATTATTTTGAACAATACTGTACATTTCCTGATTTCAAACAAACTTCATCAGATTATTCATTGTATGATGTCGATCACATATATGTGACTATTAGGAGTCAAAGTTATAGCGCCACCAACTGGCAGCAGGAAGTGTGTCATTTTCAAAATGCTTTGAATTCAGCATCTTATTTTTAATCGATTTGCTTCAAACTTCATCAGAATAATGTTAAAACACAGCCGATATAAATCTGCTGGGGGGAATTGGATATCTAAAAATATTGTTGCCGTGGCAACATGTCAAACTGGAATACTTCTCAGGTGATTTTGAGGCATATAACATGCTTAGAATTTAATCAAACTCAGAACACATGTCAGTATTTATGATAACTACACAATGGCAAAAGTTCATAAGAGGGGGTGGAAGAGGCACTCTATAGTGCCACCTTTTGTCAAAAGTGGGGGGGATTAGTTTTAGCTACAGACACCAAACTCGGTACAAAAATTGTTCTTATCAAGACGGACAACTTTCTAATTCACAGTCATCAGCTACGACCAACAGGAAGTCGGCTATTTTGATTTGAATGTGGATTTTTTTTTACATTTAGCTGTGAATTAATGCATACTGCTCAGAGGAGAGTAATACTATACACACCAAACTTTGTCTACATGATGCCAAAACATCGAGGAACTTAAATTGCCAATGGAATTTGGATAGCTTGGATGGTTTTGTCGTGGTGATTTTTTTAAATGACAGTAAAAATGGAATTATTAATTTTCCTGCATTTTTAAATTCCAAACACGTCAAAACCTTTTTTCATACAGATGAAAAAGTCATTCTGAGGAAATATGCATAGTTTCATGACTTTAAAACACTGTATGGATAACAGAAAATTAAAAAAACTGTCAGACATCTCATCTCACTCTGTCCCTCTGTTTGAGTGTGTGTGCTTAGACTTCCATTATCTGAGAGAAATAGCGCCCCTAGGTGCAATTCCCGGACTAAAAAAGGGAGGAGACTTTCTTTTGGTTTCACTTTTAAATCTGTTAAAATACAAATAAATACTTGGATTTAATTCACACTGACAAGCTAAACCAACATATATGATTATTACCAGGTCAGGGCTCATTAATAATTGATGTGTGGTCACTGATACGTGAGAAACACGAGAGATGAATCACCGCTCTGAGCAAGAGCGTGTGGAATGATGAGCTCAGAAAAAAACGAGTTTGTTCTTGTTTTATAGCTATTATAAATAAAGTATTGCAGCGATATCACACAATTCACCAATTAGAACACACCAAGAGCTAAAATAAGATGTTTTTGAACTGTTTGTGTGAAAATGAAATATTTGCGGCTGCCTATCTGAAATCACTGCCTCCGATCAGCGCGCATAGTGTCACAAGTTCAAAACAAACGAATTTATTCTTGTTTAAGAGCTTTTTAAAATAAATTATTGCCATAAATGCACACAATACACCCATTATCACACAACAAGAGCTAAATGCAGGTGTTTGTGACCCGTTTAAATGTGCAAGACTATTTGAAAGAGCGACTGGCAGAATAACATGTATCTCTTGAGCTGCAGGATTCTGCCTTTCGTCGTAAGAAAGAACACATCACGGACAAGATTATTTCAAAATACATAATAGCCTGGCGAATATAAACGAACACAGCCACGTGAACATAAACTATTGAGAAATAAATCTGAAGTGGATCTACTGGATTTTAATATTAAGTGACCGCATATACCAGCTGCTTCTGTCTTCAATTTTAATCTATATAAAAGATGAAACTCATTCATCTTGGCTGCTTTTTTAATGTGTGTACTTATTTATTTATTATTCTGCTCTAACAAGACTTAATCTATATTTAATTAAATCAATTACATTTTATTTTACATTTGATTTGTCCATTTCTGCATCTAAACGCCTAAAAACCTAAAACATGCTCTATTATACTATTGTTAGCAATTTCTTTATCGTCCAATTTATCTGGTGTACACACTTTTATTTTCATAATAAACTTGTTTGTTAGATTATACACAGTTACAGTGGTCTATAATAAATATTAACAGGTTTTATTCAAGCTGTTTAGAATGATTGCAGTAGGCTAATTTTTTTAATGTAAATCAAAAAAAAAAAATTTTCAATAAAAACATTGGAAAAGAATAACTGTTGTACTTTTTTATACATTTTGTATAATTTCATAGTTTATGCATTAGAGTTATAAAAACAAATAAATTTAGCCACTCACATAGAAATCTTAGGCCTTATCCTTTTCTGACAGTTTTAGGGATTTTAAAAAATCCTAAAAAATCTTATTTGTGCTGCAAATAATAATTTCAAATTAATTTGATACTGACCTCTGACATCCTGTGACATGATATTTATTTGAATTTACATAATCTCATGGATGTAACAGTAAAAGTGTTCAGCTCACAGATCAAGACTAAGCTGTAATGCAAGCAGAACTGTCACAAATGCTTGTAGGTCAATAAAATCATTACAAAACACTTACAAATCATTTAAGGGATTTGATAATACTGTAAAATAATGTCTAATTTGTTAACATTAGCAAATGCATTGATAACACTTTATAATAACTGCACTCATTAGTAAATAGTCAGTTCATGCTTTATAAAGCCTTGTCCCAATATTAATAGTCAGTAGTAAGCAGTTTATAAATACAGCTATAAATAGCTTGTTCTTGGTTTATAAGCACATTTATTAAAAAGGAGAGTAAAGGGTCAGTTATCTTCCTATGAAAAAAAAAAAAAAATAAAATAAACAAACAACAACACATATTGATACAGAACTCAGAAATTTTGTTGTGGATTTATGATAAAATCAGCCTGTAAATGAATTCATACTCCTCCAAGAAGACATTAAGTAGTTCACACCAGTGAACTTTTTCAACATGATGCTAATATACAGAAGATGTTAAATTGCGAATGGGTTTAGGATACCTTAAATGGTGTGGCCATAGCGATTTATTAAAGTAACATAAAAAAATACAAAAGTCATTTTACTATATCTTTAAAAATTTTCATTTCAACTCTTCATAATTTTTTATATACGTAGAAGTCATCATTTGAAGGAAGCACAGTAAGTTTCATAGCTTTATTATTTTCAAGAGCCAGCATAAAATTAAAACTATCATAACTTATAAATCAAGCTTGCAATTCTTAGTACCAATAATGGCCACCAGATGGAGCTATAGGATTACTTTTAAATAATTATTGTAGAAACAAGTATGATTTAAATCATTTATAGAAATCTTTCAAAGAAAAATAATATGTATATTATGTATTTTACTGATAAAATGACCCTCACTTAATTAGAATAACAAGCTGAAGTATTGTGAACCGTATATTAAGAATAATTCTTTATAGGCTTTATGGACAGATACGTTTTGAGTGACTCTTGAAGGATCAGCACCACATCCTCTTTTACCACTGTTTAAAGAATTTATCTTACAGAACAGGTGCGAATGATTTTGGATAGCTTGAATGGTTTTGTCGTGGTGATTTTTGAAATAACAGTAAAAAAGTAACCAGTAAATGTCTTTTATTTTGCAGCTTCTAAACACTTCAAAAAAATTTACACATAGAAGACAAGTCATTCTGAGGAAATATGCATAGTTTCATGACTATACAACACTATATGGATGATAGAAAATTAAAAAAACTATCATACATCTGATGTCACTCTGTCCCTCTGTCACCGTGGGTGATGTGTGTGTGTGTGTGTGTTAAGTGAATTAGGTGTGAAACTATCAGGGAGCATTTAGTCTCCAGCGCCAACATTTTACAGAACTGTCACTTTCCTGGAGTCTCCAGAATTACTCGGTGTCAGGTTCTGAGAGATCTAAGATTCCAAAAAATGATTTAATTAGAATACCATGAAGTATTGTGAAATACTATATATTAAGACTTTATATATAGGCTTTATGAACAGATTAGAGTGACTCGTGAAGGACCAGCACCACCTCCTCTTGTCCGATGGTTTGAGGAATATATCTTCCAGAATCCGGGATTAAGATTTAGGAGCTCATTTTTATTCCACCTCCTTTCCTGAAAGTCTATCTTGCAGAATTGACAAAAAATTAATCTTCACATTAATTCCTAATTATTTTGCAATTCTTTTTGTCAGTTCTTCTTGACCTGTTTTTTTCTTCTTCTTTTCTTACCTCATGACCCAATCAGCATTTCTTGTATAATGGTCAAGTCTTAAAGGGGGGGTGAAATGCTATTTCATGCATACTGAGTTTTTTACACTGTTAAAGAGTTGGATTCCCATGCTAAACATGGACAAAGTTTCAAAAATTAAGTTGTACGTTTGAAGGAGTATTTTTGTTCCCAAAATACTCCTTCCGGTTTGTCACAAGTTTCGGAAAGTTTTTTTCGAGTATGGCTCTGTGTGACGTTAGATGGAGCGGAATTTCCTTATATGGGTCCTAAGGCACTTCTGCCGGAAGAGCGCGCGCTCCCGTATAGCGAGGCTGAGCAGCACAGACATTTCACTGATCAGAGCGATTCACTGATCAGAGCGAGAGCGTCGCGAAAAGTTACAAAAGAAGTGTGTTTTTGGTCGCCAGGGAAAGACGACCCTGCACAGATTCAGCATTAAGGGACCAGTGGATGGAGTTTATTTTTACAGAGCATCAACGGAATTGTGCAAGTGTTTTTGTTTGTTCCCTGCATTTCGAAGATGCTTGTTCACAAGGCCCAGTATGACGACGGATTTGCGTATCGTTTATTTCTTAAGGATGATGCAATCCCAAGGAAAAAGGGTCACGATCGTGTGTTGGAACCGCAGGCGGTGAGTAAAACCACTTCAAATATCTCTGCCTCCTTGTTAGTGCGTCCCCTCCCATCGGAGACCCGGGTTCGAGCCCCGCTCGGAGCGAGTCGTTTCTGCTGCTGCTTTCGTTCAGTTTCAGCCTCTGGATCTGATTCTGGATCATAAATAAACGCTGAATCTGACTGTAAGCCATGGTTTGTTTTGGATGATGGGTTTTCCCTCACGGTAATGTCAGAGCCTTTAATATGTTTTTCAACGGCTCTGGGTAATGTCACAGCTTCCACATGCTCTCAACGCAAAAGCCTATTCGCGCTCGTGATTCTTTAGCTCCGCCCACACGTCACGCCTCTAGGCGCTCGTGTTTTTCCGGACAGACTATCTTTCTCTTATGAATATAATAAAACTAAAGACTTTTTGGATTTATGAAGGATGCTGTACTACTCTATATGTACTCAAGATTAACAGGATATTGAGTGAAAACGAGCATTTCACCCCCCCCCCCCCCCTTTAACTTATCCATTTCTGTATTGCATTTGTGTTTGATATTTCTCATGGGCTTTACAGTTTGAGTTAAAACTCTTTTTTAGCGCATTTCATCTGTAAAAGAAAACATGCCCAATAATTCTGCACACGTGAAAATATGAGTTTTTCTCTTCCAGCTTTTCTGGATTATTGTATAGCACTCATAAATGATTAAATGAAAAATAATGGTAGTTATTAAGATTGATATGGTTTGGAATTGGTAAAATGTGCTTGGAAAAAAATCACAATAAAACAATGTTTTAATGTTTATTTTGGAATATTAACTGACATGAATGAATGCTATATAAATATTGTTCATGTTAACATAATGTTTATAAATGAAATCTTATTGTAAAGTGTTACTAAAGTTATATATATATTGTTCTGTGAATGTGATTTTAAAGTCTAGATGATTCGGATTAACCCTTTAACTGCCGTATCCTTTAAAACCTCACTGCCAGAGGGAAATTGTGAATGCATGTGCCCGCTGGGCACAGTTTACCTGATGCCACCGGGGTGGCGATGGCATTGGTGGCTTGAGCCCGCCATCGCTGCTTGCAGCTATATTTAGGGCCCGAGCACCGAAGGTGTGAGGACCCTATTGTATCTGCTCCGTTTATTAGGGCCCGAGCACCGATGGTGTGAGGACCCTATTGGAATTGCTCTGTTTATTATTATTATACTTCTCCAAAATGAATCGCATTTTTGAGAGCCTAAACATGCTCAAAAAGTCATGAAACTTTGCACACACCTCAGAACTGGCGAAAATTTACGTCTGATATGGGTTTCAGAAGTGGGTGTGGCAAAATGGCTCCACAGCGCCACCTATACACATTCAACGGTGTGCGCCTCGAGCTAAGTTTCACGTACATGTATGAAAATCGGTATACACATGTATCTCTCCAATACCTACAAAAAAGTCTCCTGGAGCCAAATCTGAAACCCAACAGGAAGTCGGTTATTTTTAATATTATGAGCAAATTTTGTGTAATTTTGGTCATTTCCATGCGTTGTATTTTGACGAACTCCTCATAGAGATTAATTCAGATCAACACCAAATTTTGTATGCCTAATCTAAAGGCCTTTGCGAAGGTTTTGAGTTTTCGTTGAAGGGCGTGTCCGTGGCGGCCTGGCGAATTTCGATGATTCGCCATGAAAAATGAAGTTGCTATAACTTAGACATACAATGTCCAATCTGCCCCAAACTTCACATGTTTTATGTGACTCCGAACCTGAACAGATTGACATGCCCATATTCAGTTATAGTCATAGCGCCACCTATTGGCAACAGGAAGTGACATATTTTACACTGCTTCAAACTACTCCTAGAAATTTTATGACATCAATGTCTTTTTTGTAGTCAGTCTAATCTAAAGGCCTGTACGATGTTAAATTGTGAAGATCTTGAGTTTTCGTTAAAGGGCGTGTCCATGGCACGGTGACAAAGTTCGATGTCTCGCCATCGGAGTAGAAGTTGTTGTAACTCAGGCATAAAATATCAGATCTTGCCCAAACTTTACATGTTTGAGTTCTTGAAACACATCTTCAGATGCACCTGAACACATCATCAGTGATGTTACCTGAGGTCCTCGGATGTTTCGGGTCTTTCAACATCAGACACCCTCGCCCAGGCGACCCAGCCGCGGCTGATCAGACCGCGACTTGTGTTCAGGTAGCAGTCGCTTGCCCCCATGGTGCTCCTCTGCGGATCCAGAGCCATCTTGAGGCTTTCTCGGCTGCGTCGGTGATGTTCTTAATGGCCCTGCTCCTTGTTGTTCCTGAAATGCCCAGTGCAGTAAAGGCTTTGTGAAGGGAGCGCCCCACAAATCCTCTGCAGCCAACCTCGATAGGCATACATCTCGCCTTCCAGCCCTGTGCTCGGCAGTCTGTGACAAGGTGTTCATATTTGGTCATCTTTCTTTCGTGGGCTTCTCCCAAGCGGTCCTCCCATGGCACAGTCAGCTCCATGATAATTATGCTCTTAGTGCTCTCTGAGACTAGAATGATATCTGGCCTCATAGTTGTGCTAACAATGTGCTGGGGGAATTTCAGCTGCTTCTCCAAATCCACAGAGAGTTTCCAGTCCTTGGCTGATGCCAGGATCCCTGCTGGTGCCTTCCTCCCTGCTTGTGGCTGTTCTCCTGCCCTAACAAATGCGATTGAGCAAATGGTGTTGCTCCCCCGGCCACCTTTGCTGATCTCTTTGTTGATGGTGTCTGCAATAGATTTCAGCACCTGGTTGTGACGCCAAGTGTACCGACCCTGGCCGAGCGCTGTTGGGCAGGAACTCAGAATGTGCTCCAGTGTTCCCCGAGCTGGGCACAATTGGCAAGTTGGTGTGTCTGCTTTTCCCCACGTACATAGGTTTGCTGGGCTAGGCAGGACGTCGTACACTGCCCGAATCAGGAAGGCTATGCGGTGTGGCTCGCTTTGCCAGAGCTCCGTCCAGGTCACCTTGCGGTCCATGGCCTGCTCCCACCTTGTCCAGGCCCCCTGTTGCCCCATTCCAGCTGCTCTACTCATCCTTCCTCCCTCCACAGCAGCTCTGACCTCTTCCTGTATTCGGCTGCATTTCTCCTTCCCCTTCAATTCTTTATGTTGAGGAGGTGTTGGGAACATCCCCAAGCCTGCTCTGCCTCGGGCCACCACTCCCACAAGCTCTTTGTGCCTCAGTCGTGCTTGTGCATCCAGCAAAGCGGCTTGGGCACTCCACTTTCTCCCTGTCCTCACCAGCACTCCTGCCTGGGCCACCTTTGGGTCATTGGAGTCTCTATACATCACCACCTCGCGTGCCCGAGTCACTTTAAACTCCTCTTCCAAGGATTTCAGAGGCAACCGGAGCATTGTGGTGTTTCCATAAAGGGCAATGTTGCTGAGTCTCCTGGGCAACCCTAACCATCTTCTGAGACAGCTGCTGACCTTTCTTTCCAAGGTCTCCACCGTAGAAATGGGAACCTCGTACACAAGTAGCGGCCAGAGTATTCTTGGCAGGACACCATGTTGGTAAATCCATGCTTTAAACTTGCCGGGGAGGCCAGAACGGTCTATTGCTCTTAACCAGCTGCCCAGCTCCTGGCAGGTTGACTGGACTGAAGCGGAGTCTCTGAGGCTGTCAAAAACCTTGCCCAAGCTTTTCACTGGCTGTTCGGACAGTGATGGTATCCTTGCCCCTTGGATGCTGAAATGGAACTTCTCCATGATCTTGCCCTTCTTCAGCACTAGCGAACGGGACTTAGTTGGTTTGAACTCCATCCGTGCCCACCGGATGAGCTTTTCCAGTCCTTGGAGTATCCACCTTCCTCCTGGCACTGACTCTGTGGTAACTGTCAAGTTATCCATAAATGCTCTAATTGGCTGTTGGCGGACCCCTCCTTTGCTTTGGGGCCCTCGACACTCAGGCTCAGCCGATTTGACAATCATATTCATCGCCACCGCAAATAGGATCACTGAGATGGTGCAGCCTGTGATTATTCCCACCTCCAGTTTGTGCCAATCTGATGTCACACCTCCTGCAGAGACTCGCATCCTGAAATGGTTGTAATAGTCCAAGATCAGATCTGCAATGTGATGTGGCACATGGTGCTTGGTCATGGTGGTCTGGACCAGCTTGTGGGGGATAGAGCCATATGCATTGGCTAGGTCTAACCACAGTACCGTAAGGTCTCCCTTATGTTCCCGAGCTTCCCGGATGAGCTGAGTTACCACTCCAGTGTGTTCTAAGCAGCCTGGGACACCAGCAATTCCTCCCTTTTGCACAGATGTGTCTATGTAGTTGTTAGCTAAGAGGAAGTTGGTCAGACGCCTGGCTACTAAGATCTTTCATTCCACGCTCAGCAATGAGATTATTCTAAATTGATTTATCTTCTTGGAATCTTTTTCCTTGGGGATCCAGACTCCCTCAGCAAATCTCCACTGCTGTGCCACCTTTCCTCTTCTCCAAATGACTCGAATGATTTTCCAGAGTCGCCTGAGTAGCAAGGGGCAGTTCTTGTAGACCTTGTAAGGGATTCCACTTGGTCCAGGGGCAGAGCTAGAACGTGCCTTGCGCACAACCTCCTGGACTTCTTTTAACATTGGTTCCCTGCTGTCAAACTCCTTGGTGGGGGGGGGGGGTGGATTTACAAGAATGCTACACTGACCCAACTCTTCTTCCCGGCGAGGGTCACTATAAGTGCTGTGCAGATGTTGGTCAATTTCCTCTTTTGAACATAGCAACTTTCCATCATGTTTCTGTCCCAGGAGCTGTTTATTGAATCCGAAGGGGTTGGCAATGATCGAAGCTCTCTTTCTGGATCTCTCCTTTCGTCGCCTTCGGTGCCATTCTGCCCTGCGCAAGGTCATCAGCCTTTTCCTCAAGACAGCTCTCAACTCCTCCGGGGGGGGGGGCGTTGCTCCTCACTGGCTTCCTTGTGCTGCTTCTTAAGGGACTTCAACTCCTGCCGGATTTTGTGGATTTTCGCTGCCCTGTGGTTCATGGAGTAGGTGGTTGGAGTCGATTGCTTCTCCTCGACACCGAACCTCTCCTGAGCTAGGCTGGAGATGATGGTCGTCATTGCCTGCAGCCTTCGATCCACATCTCCCTTTTCTGTTGCTTCAAGCACCTTGTCGATGTCTTCGTCGAACTGCCTCCAGACTGCCGTCTTACAGGCCTGTGGCCACTTGATTCGCACCTTTGCCTGGGGCAGAAGACTTTGGGGGACGGTTGGTGGCACACGGAGGCCCTGAGCACTATGGGGTGCTTCCTGGCTCGGCTCCTCCTGCGTCTCATCAGACGTAGCATCTGTGCGCTGTAGCAGAAATGAGTCAAATCAGACAAATCAAAGAGTCTATCAGAGCTGTGTGCATTGAAACATGAGCTGAATTCCTCAGGAAGTCATAAATCAGTTCTAGTGCCACAAGAACCAAGCAAGATAACCAACCAACCAACTTGTTCACACAACAGCTTTCAACATTAACACCAATATAACAATTATTGACAATTTTAATTCGAAGAAGAGATTGTCAAATTTATTGTTCGTGATTGAAATGCAACGCTGGACATCACATGTAAACCCAGGAGATCAAGTTAAATACTTGCATTGACTTCCCCCCCACCCAGAAGAACCAGACTGAAATTCCTAAGGGGGAAGGGCTTTAAACCTTTGTCTTCACAGAAAAGTCCTTTGCCAGAGAATGGCAAAGAAACCCTTTTTATACATTATATATGGACTAGAATGAACTCAAAAAAGACTTATGAATGAATCATTCCATTGCTTAACTCCATATTCATTTACGTGTAACCCACACATTTGACTATCATGTATAATCACTTATTGTGTATGTCTTTTGATAACTATAGGATCCCTAGTCATGTCTAGTATTGAAATAATCGCATTTTCTTGCTTGATATTGTCCTGACAATCATTTATTTGTAAAATATATCATAATCATGTTATAGGAATCATGTCCAAAATTAGACCCTGTGAGGCAAGAACCACATGCTTGGTAAGATAAACAAATGATTTATGATACCCACCCCAAGAACATATCTGATTGGTCAAGGCAACATTTGAGGGGTGGCCAACAGGAAAGTTTAAATACTTTGGATACGATTAAATTTTTGCTTTTAGTTCTAGTCTAGCTGCTGCTATTAGCCATGTCGGCTTTTAGTCTAGCATTGCTTGTGCTATCAGTCATGCGGGCTTTTAGTCTGCTTTTAGTTCCAGCCTTGCTCGTGCTATCAGTCATGCCTGCTCTTAGCTTTTAGCTTGTAGCTTTGCTACCTAGCTTTAGCTATAAGCATCTAGCCATGCGGTTAGTCGTCATTGTTCTTTGAGCGCGGTTCCAGCGTGCCTGTCTACTGCTTTTATGCCACAATGAGAAGGAACACAACCTAGTCTCGTCAAACTTTATTTCTTTTCTTTTCCGTTTGAGAGTTTCGTGTTCTGAGTTAGGTTTTGTAACGTCGAGTCTCCGACGCCTGACCTCGGATGCCCGTTCAACTTCAACCAGCGCACACGACTCTGCACTTTCAGCCAACGCCCAACAACCACGGGCTTCCCAAGACGTCACTTCACTACTGAACTTCCAGCCAATCAGCGACACCGGGATACCCCTTTCAACGGGAGTCCCTTTCACAGGAAACTAAGGCAACGTATCCCCAGATATTTATTGTGCTGGTGTATCTAATATAATTTTAGTCACATTGAGGAACTCAATGCAAGGGCTAATTACGTGATTGATGGTTGTTCATGTCTATGCAATTTAACGTATTGCTGTAAACTTGGGATTCCATATTTCCATTCTCTTAAACTCATCTTTCCCTAACTTTCGACCTTCCTGCAACTTGTGTGAATGTGTGTGTGCGTGCGTTTATGTGTTAGATTAGTTTATATGTCTTAGATTTATCTAATAAAGCCTTATTCATATTGAAAAGAGAAGTATCTTGTGTTTTGTGCTTACAAGTTAATGTCTTAAACTGCCGATCTTGTTACTGTGCTAATTGATAGTGTTTTCACTATAGTTTGGATATTAGTATCCAGCGCAGATTTGATGTTAAACGGCTCGTTCACTGAACCGCAGGCGCGTCTCCGTGAACAGCCGTGAAACAGTGATTCTGTTCAAATTCCCTTTAAAATCTTAATTGATTCCCTTTGAGCTAAATTGACCTGTTTCCCTTACAGCGCTGTTTTTGCAGGTTTTCCCGCACCTGCATACTGCGGTCATTGTCGTTCCTCCATTTCCATTAGTCGATAACCTTGGGTCTGTCAGATTGGGGTTCTCATTCTCCCCCCCTCTCGGGTTCCCCTGGGGGTATATTTCCATGGGTTGATCTGTAGCTTCAACAAGGGTTCCTCCTCTCGGAGAATGTGGTTTGGGCTGCCAACCCTTCCCACCCCGAGTGCTGTCTTCCCAAGCTGCCAACTGTCTCTCCAGTAGTCACCAGCCTCTTCCTGGTTGTCAACCAGTCTATTCCTGGGCGTCACTGGCCTTGCCAGAACAGATAGTTCTTATACAGATAGAACAGAACAGTTAGTTTGATAAGAGTACTGACCTGCACACATCTGGAGGCCAATATTCCATTGGGTGTGGCAAAATGGCTCGACAGCGCCACCTATACACATTCAATGGAGTGCGCATCGAGCTACGTGTCACGTACATATACGAAAATTGGTACACATATGTAATACACCAATAGCTACAAAAAAGTCTCTTGGTTCAAAATCCGAATCCCAACAGGAAGTCGGTTATTTAAAATTTCCCTGCAAAATTAGTGTTGTTTTTGCCATTTTCAGGGGTTGTACTTTAACAAACTCCTCCTAGAGATTTATTCAGATCAACTCCAAACTTGGTAAGTGTAATCTTAAGCTCTTTGCGATGTTAAATTGCGAAGATCTTGAGGTTTCGTTAAAGGGCGTGTCCATGGCGGCCTGACAAATTTCGATGTTTCGCCATGAAAAAGGAAGTTGCTGTAACTCAGTCATACAATGTCCAATCTGCCCCAAACTTCACATGTTAGATAAGACTTCTGCCCTTAACAGATCTAAATGCCCATTTTCAGTTATAGTCATAGCGCCACCTGCTGGCAACAGGAAGTGACATGTATTACGCTGCGACAAACTACTAGAAATAGTATGACATTAATGTTTTTTTTTGTGGTCAGTCTAATCTAAAGGCATGTGCAATGCAAAATTATGGAGATCTTTTTTTTTTTTTAAAGGGCGTGTCCATGGCGCCATGACAAAATTTGTTGTCTCGCCACAGTAAAGGAAGTTGTTGTAACTCAGGCATAAAATGTTTGATCTTCCCCAAACTTCACATGTTCGATAAGAGTCCTGCCCTGAACACAACTGAAGGCCAATATTCCATTATAATGATAGTGCCACCTGCTGGCAACAGGAAGATTGGCACATATATGGAATAACTTTGATATATTCCACTTATATTTATGAGTTTAAATGCATATTTCTCACCGCTCATCTATTTACTAAAGCCACTCGCTGCCGGTGAGCCCGGGTGCGAGGGCCCGTTCATCGCTGCTTGCAGCATTAATTATTATTATCATTCCGCTTCTTCTTCTCCCGAATGAATCGCATTTTTGAGGGCTTAAACATGCTCAAAAAGTCATGAAACTTTGCACACGCGTCAAACCTGGTGAAAATTTTCATCTGATATAGGATTCAGAAGAGGGTGTGGCAAAAGACTCGACCGCGCCACCTATTCTAAGAAAATCAACAGCCTTCCAGCTATGTTTCATGTACATGCACGAAAATTGGCACACACATGTAACACACCAATAGCTACAAAAAAGACTCTTGGAGCAAAATTTTAAACCCAACAGGAAGTCGGTTATTTTTAATATTATGAGCAAATTTTGTGTAATTTTGGTCATTTCCATGCGCTGTGTTTTAATGAACTCCTCCTAGAGATTTATTCAGATCAACACCAAATTTGGTATGCCTGATCTAAAGGCCTTTGCGATGTTAAATTGTGAAGATCTTGAGTTTTCGTCAAAGGGCGTGTCCGTGGCGGCCTGGCGAATTTCGATGATTCGCCATGAAAAATGAAGTTGCTATAACTCAGACATACAATGTCCAATCTGCCCCAAAATTCACATGTTTGATGAGACTCTGAAACTGAACAGATTGTCATGCCCATATTCAGTTATAGTCATAGCGCCACCTATTGGCAACAGGAATTGCCATATTTTACGCTGCGACTAACTACTCCTAGAAATTTTATGAGATCAATGTCTTTTTTGTGGTCAGTCTAATCTAAAGGCCTGTGTGATGTTAAGTTGTGAAGATCTTGAGTTTTCGTTAAAAGGCGTGTCCATAGCGCCATGACGAAGTTGGATGTCTCGCCATGGGAATAAAAGATGTTATAACTCAGGCATAAAATGTCCGATCTTCCCCAAACTTCACATGTGTGATAAGAGTCCGGGCATGAACACATCTGAAGGCCAATATTCCATCGGGTTTGGCAAAATGGCTCGATAGTGCCACCTATACACTTTCAACAGAGTGCGCCTCGAGCTATGTTTCATGTACATGTACAAAAATCGGTACACACATGTAACACACCAATGCCTACAAAAAAGTATCTTAGTACGAAATCCGAATCCCAACAGGACATTTTCTCTACAAAATTGGCGTTGTTTTTGACATATTCAGGGGTTGTACTTCAACAAACTCCTAGAGATTTATTCAGATAAACACCAAACTTGGACAGTTAAATCTAAAGGCCTTTGCGATGTTAAATTGCGAAGATCTTTAGGTTTGGTTAAAGGGCGTGTCCATGGTGGCCTGACAAATTTCGATGTTTTGCCATGAAAGAGGAAGTTGCTGTAACTCAGACATACAATGTCCTATCTGCCCCAAACTTCGCATGTTAGATAAGACTTCTGCCCTTAATAGATCTACATGCCCATATTCAGTTATATTCATAGCGCCACCTGCTGAGACAAACGCTGAGACAAACTACTCCTAGAGATATTTTGACATTATTATTTTTTTTTTTGTGTGGTCAGTCTAATCTAAATGCCTGTGCAATGTTAAATTCTGGAAATCTTGAGTTTTTGTTAAAGGGTGTGTCAATTAGTGATTAGTGAATTAGTAAAGTGACATTCAGGCAAGTATGGTGACCCATACTCAGAATTTGTACTCTGCATTTAACCCATCCGAAATGCACACACACAGAGCAGTGAACACACACACACACACTGTGAGCACACACCCTGAGAAGAGGGCAGCCATTTATGCTGCGGCGCCCGGGGAGCAGTTGGGGGTTCGATGCCTTGCTCAAGGGCACCTGTTCATGCACTCCCCCCACCCACAATTCCGTCCGGCCCTAGACCAGAACCCACAACCCTTCGATTGGGAGTTCAACCCTCTAACCATTAGGCCACGACTTCCCCAATGGCGCCACAATAAAATTTTATGTCTTGCCACAGCAAGAGAAGTCGTTGTAACTCAGGCATAAAATGTTCGATCTTCCCCGTACTTCACATGTTCGATAAGAGTCCTGGCCTGAACACACCTGAAGGCCAATATTCCATTATAATGATAGCGCCACCTGCTGACAACAGAAAGATTGGCACATATATGGAATAAACTTTGATATATTCCACTTATATTTATAATTTTAAATGCATATTTCTCACCGTTCATCTTTTTACTAAAGCCACTCACTGGCGGTGAGCCCGGGTGCGAGGGCCCGTTCGCTGCTTGCAGCTTTAATTTAATTTATATTTTAAATATAAATATATTTTTCCCTTTAATAAAACAACATGCATTTTCTTATTCGTTACCTGTCCTTTATTTTGAAATCACTTACTGGGAAAAAGACATTTGTCTGTAGGCCTAATTAGCCTAAAACAAGAAACGAATAAATTAAACCTGCATGATTAAATCTCTGAAACTCTAAAGAATGGACGGATTAATAAAACGCCCTCACAATTAAACTCAAGTTCTCTTATTATAATCAACAAAATACACAAGATGTAAAAAGAGCTTTAGTAATTGGCAACTTAAGTAATTTTAAAGGGAGCCTTATTTACTTGCTTTTAAAGTTGGGCTATAGCATATGGCCTAATGAAAATCTGATTCATGATTTAAACTGATTTTTAAATCAGTATTCAAATGACGAAGTAATTTAACAAAACAAGTTTTAATATAGTTCTTTATCATTCATTTAGCAGTCAAATTTATAAATGAAACATGATAAAAAAAATAATATATAATTTATAATATTTATAATAATTTATATATATATATATATATATATATATATATATATATATATATATATATATATATATATATATATATATATATATACACACACACACACACAGTGGGGATCGAAAGTTTGGGCACCCCTTGCAGAATCTGTGAAAATATGAGTAATTTTCAAAAAATAAGAGAGATCATACTAAATGCATGTTATTTTTTATTTAGTACTGTCCTGAGTAAGATATTGTACATAAAATATTTGAACATTTATTCCACAAGACAAAAAAAATGCTGAAATTATTAAAATAACCCCACTCAAAAGTTTGGGAACCCTTGGTTCTTTGTATTGTGTTCTGTTACCTGATGATCCTCGACTGTCTTTCTGTTTTGTGATGGTTGTGCATGAGTCCCTTGTTTGTTCTGAACAGTTAAACTGAGCAGCGTTCTTCAGAAAAATCTTTAAGGTCCTGCAGAATCTTCAGTTTTCCAACATCTTTACATATTTGAACCCTTTCCAGCAGTGACTTTATGATTTTGAGATGCACCTTATCACACTGAGGACATTTGAGGCACTCAAACACAACTATTTAAAAAGATTCAAACATTCACTGATGCTCCAGAAGGAAACAAGATGCATTAAGAGCTGGGGGGTGAAAACTTTTGAACACAATGAAGATGGCCAAATTTGTCTTATTTTGTTGAAATATATATTTTTTTCCATTTAGTTCTGCCCTTCGTAAGCAACAGAAGATACTTGTATGTTTCCCGGTACACAAATTAAGTACAATTTACAATTTTTCACCCCCCAGCTCTTAATGCATCTTGTTTCCTTCAGGAGCATCAGTGAATGTTTGAATCTTTTTAAATAGTTGTGTTTGAGTCCCTGAAATGTCCTCAGTCTGAAAAGATGCATCTCAAAAGCATACAGTCACTGCTGGAAAGGGTTCAAATATGTAAAGATGTTGGAAAACTGAAGATTCTGCAGGACCTTAAAGATTTTTCTGAAGAACGCTGCTCAGTTTAACTGTTCAGAACAAACAAGGGACTCATGCACAACCATCACAAAACAGAAAGACAGTCGAGGATCATCAGGTAACAGAACATAGTACTAAGAACCAAGGGTTCCCAAACTTTTGAGTGGGGTTATTTTAATAATTTAAGCATTTTTTTTGTCTTGTGGAATAAATTTTAAAATATTTTATGCACAATATCTTACTCAGGACAGTACTAAATAAAA
Source organism: Carassius gibelio (assembly GCF_023724105.1). NCBI lineage: Eukaryota > Metazoa > Chordata > Actinopteri > Cypriniformes > Cyprinidae > Carassius > Carassius gibelio. The sequence continues at coordinate 2,619,577 of NC_068372.1, forward strand.
AATAACATGCATTTAGTATGATCTCTCTTATTTTTTGAAAATTACTCATATTTTCACAGATTCTGCAAGGGGTGCCCCTTTTTTTTTATTTTTTATTTTTTTATACTAGCCCATCGTGCATCTAACCATCCACTCAGCATTAAGAGCTGTTAAGATTAAAACCAGCAGCTCATCAGCTCATCAGTGTCATGGACGGAGGACCTGCTAATATATTTTCTAGTCTATATTTCCATCTCGTTATGCAGCTGGTTTATTTATGTATTTATTTTCTTATAGAACTTATTTGTAAATGGAGCAGTCACTGTCTGTGTCTACACCGGACGTGAGAGTTGTCATCCGTGCCCCACTGCGCTAAAAGTGTGTTTAAACTTTATGACATCACACTATAGTGTCAAATCATCTGAATGTAGTGTCGGTACATTTCGTCATAAATAGAACGAGCATCAGTTCACTGATGGGGATCGTGTCCAGTGTATCCATCACTGGGGTCTGTTGTCTTTTGTTGGATCGCTCCACTTGTGTCCAGTGTAGACCTGGCATGCGTTTTTTTATTATTTTATGTTACAGCCCTGCTTGTTTTAATGTTTTTATTAAATATCTGTATTGACTACGTGGTCATATTATCATATTATTTACTGCCATGCAACCCAAAAAAAGTAAAGCTTGGCAAGTCGATCAACGAGCATTGCTGCAGGTTGATTTTTGGCAGATATGCTGTGCTTGTGCTGCCGCGGTCGTATTTATTTCGTCGGGTGAAACATCTCTCTCACTGGTAGAGGAGTCTGTGAGCAGCAACAACTTCCCCTCCGCGCACTGATAACAGAAACACGATCCGCCTTCACTCCATGGATAAAGTATTTCTATCCCGTTAAATGGAGGACAGGAGGCAAATGCAAGTAAATAAGGTTTATTGTAGGAAGGTAATGTTGAGTAGATGTTGGAGAGTGATGCAGGGACCCCGACGGTAACACAGACAGGTGAGTAGGTGTCTTGAGTGCGTTGGTGGAGGCGGTGGTAGTGATAGATCCGTGGATGATGGCAGTAATCCAGAGGAGACCGAACAGGAGACAAAGCATGAAGCAGTAACGCTGAAGGACAAACAGACATGAACCATGAGGACCTCAAACAACGACTTGACAAACAAGAGATGAAAGACTGGGCATTAAGTAGGCTGTTGGAATGAGCTGCAGCTGCTGCTGATCAGATGATCAGCGGTAACACCCACATGAAACAATCAACATGACGTAACATGAACCCAGCAGGAGACGGTGCATTCATGAACCGTGACAATTTCAGTATGTTTGAAATGTTATGTTCATAACATAGCATATAAAAAATAAAAATAACAGGAGAGTTTCAAAGTTTCTTAGGCTATTGTGTGTAAACTTTTTTTCCCTATATCACATGCCAAACTAATAACATTGTAAGCATTACATCTTTAATTGTTGCTTTCTGCTGTGAACATTTTGTTTGTGATGAAAATAACAGTACATTTGTGTCAGTTATTTTATCCAAACAGATCGATTAACTTCAAGTTTTCAAAATCAGATAGCCTACTGATAATGTAGTAGCACTGTAAGATTACATTTGTTTGAATGCATTATTGCGAAAGCGATTGCATGTGGATGTGCTGTATCTGTTTAAATCATGCTTTAACCCGAAAATAATCAGTAAAAGAAACAGACAAACTTTTATAGCCTGTAGCTTCCCGCTACAGAATTCTTGCTGAATATGAAGTTATATTATGGGTTGTTGGCATGAATTGTACTCATGATGGAGCGCTCTTGGAGCGAGTGAAAACCACAACATTCATATTCAAGTGTTTGTGCAAAAATTATTAATGTGCATTAATGACAGGGAGGCACTGTCTCATCAATTTAATTTTTTCCTGATAATGAATTTATATATTTTTAATTAACATAATATTGTGGTGTCCCACATACAATAAAAATATATCTACAGAAAGCTTGAAATGTTTTTTAAACGAAAACTAATTGTGTAATCTGAGAATGTTGCATTTCTCTCGTCCGAGAGATCCAGCACTGTGAATTTCATCTGGCAGCCGACAAGAAAACATTTGTTTATTAATAAATAATTAAAATGTCTCATTTTTCACAATTATTAGGCTACTTCTGCATGTGCTTGAGCATGGAATATATTAAGATTTGATTATGTAAATTTAATATAAACCTCTGATTAGTTGAATATAACAAACGAACGACTAGAACTAAAAAATTTCTTACGTGGGGGAAGACCATTTTTTAGTCTATAACCAAAACAACAGTCCTATATAAACCAGTTCAGCAAGTGAAAGCCTCATAAGACACTGTCCATATGAAAGAGCAAGAGATTCACACCTTTATCTCGACCCCCACAAGCCATACATAACTACCCCCAAAAAACCCAACCCCCTCCAGCTAAACTGAATTTGGTCTGTTTTTTGGCTCTGAGGAACGGTGTGTTACTGGGCTGAAACATGCCTGCATTCAGCAGCACTCTTTGTATTCATTATTTTCTTGCAGCCCATATTATTATTTTCATAAGACCATAATGATAATAACAAATTATCAATTGATAATGAATCATCATTTTACAAAAATCATTGTTATTTGTGAACATAGCGTTTGCGGAAGGCTTTAAGATCAAGCGGAATCCTCTGCTTCCGCCTCACAGTGCTCCGTCTGCGGTTTGACTTTACTGAATCAGATTGAGGCGAATACAACTTCTTGATCATGAGACCAACATTTAGCAAGGCAGGAAAACATTCATTCTAACTGAAGGAAGACGTATATCATTGAGCTAATTCTGTTAGAGAGAGAGAGAGAGAGAAACTAGTCTAGGGCTATTCTTCAACTTGGAGCTCATTATATTGAAGTACAAATCCAAACACCAGAAACGTTATGCATTTTATGAATAATGAAATGTTATGAAAATTATTAAATGTATTTATTCACATGCTGTATGGTTGAAATGATATTTTAGTTCACAACTTTAAGTTCAGTTGTTTAAAAAAATGCTTTATTGGCTAATGTTTCATAAAACTTCAGTTGTTATGCTCTAAAATCCATGACATTTGTGACCAATCACGGAAAGTAGGGACACAAGTCGGTTCTGGGGCATTTTGAGTTATTCACAGATTCTGAAAGTGTAGTCTCCAAGCTTTCCAACGATGTGTAACACATGGAAATCTGATAATATTTGGAGAAGTTGTGGCCATTTGAAGGTAGGCACTCAAAAAAGCTCAAGAAGCAGAAATAGTCTCTGAAGATTGTGCAGTAAGTAAGTAAGTAAGCAAGCTTTATTTCTATAGCACTTTTCACAGACAAAAAAGTCACAAAATGCTTCACAAAATTAAATTAAAATATACACTTAACAGATATACTCATGCACATAACATACAAATATACACAGATACACAAAACATACAAAACCATATTGCTAATTAAATGGTTGTCTAAAAAGATGCGTCTTAAGGCATTTTTTAAAAGCTTCCACTGAATCCAAAGCTCTCAAGGCTAATGGAAGGGAGTTCCAGAGCCTTGGAGCCACCACACAGAAGGCTCGGTCACCTCTTGTTTTAAAACGTGTTCTAGGAACAGTTAAAAGGTCTTGACCAGAAGACCTCAAAGAGCGACCAGAAGTGTATACATGCAGTATATCCTGGATATAAGAGGGAGCCTGATCATGCAAGGCTCTGTAAGTAATGGTTAAAATTTTAAACCGTACTCTAAAACTAATTGGAAGCCAATGTAGAGCCTTAAGTATAGGTGTAATGTGTTCTTCTGTTGGTCTTATTCAAAAGTCTTGCAGCTGCATTCTGTACCACTTGCAACTTGTCCATAGAGGATTTGTTTAAACAAGTGTACAGTACATTGCAAAAGTCAAGACGAGAAGAAATAAAAGCATGAATAAGCATCTCCATCTCTTTTTTAGAAACCACAGATCTAATCTTAGCGATGTTCCTGAGATGGAAAAAACAGGAACGAACCACAGATTTTACATGACTGCTAAAACACATAGATTTATCAAAAATGACACCCAAATTTCGCACAACATTACAGTCCAAAGATGATAGATCCCCAATTTCCTGCCTTATCCTAGGAATAATGTTATCCGGTGCAAAAATCAGCACCTCAGTTTTGTCTGGATTTAGTTGCAGAAAATTATCTGCCATCCAATTTTTAATGGAGGCTAAGCAATTGTGCAACAAGGACAGTTTGTCCAACCTATCAGGGCTAAAAGATAAATATAATTGAATATCATCAGCATAACAATGGTATGATATTTCCCCAAAACTACCAATTATCTTCCCAAGAGGAAGCATATACAGGCTGAACAGCAGAGGGCCAAGCACAGAACCCTGGGGCACACCACAAGACAAAGGAGCAGAGTCTGACATATATGTTCCTACGGACACAGAGAAACTCCTGTCTGAAAGATAGGAGGAAAACCAATCCAGAGCTGATCCAGTAATGCCCACAGTTGTTTTCAGTCTATCAATCATAGTGCAGTGATCCACGGTATCAAACGCCGCACTAAGATCTAATAGAACCAGCACAGAGCATTTACCCCCATCAGCAGCCATCAAAATGTCATTTGAAACCCTAAGGAGGGCAGTCTCAGTTGAATGATTTTTACGAAAACCAGACTGAAACTTATCAAGGATTTTATGGGAATCCAAAACATTATTTAGCTGCTTCGCAACAACCTTTTCTAAAATTTTAGAAAGAAAGGGCAACTTAGAAATAGGCCTGTAGTTTTTAAATGAAGCTGCATCAAGATTATTCTTTTTCAAGATAGGCTGAACAACAGCATGCTTAAAGGAGCTAGGAACCTGGCCCAACTGAAGAGATAGGTTTAAAATTGAAACCAAACATGGGCCCAGATGATTTATGGATTTTAAAAGTAAAGTAGTAGGTAAAATATCAACAGGGCTTTGAGATGGTCTCATCGAGCCCACTAATTCCATGATGTCATTCAGGGTAATAGGGCAGAAAGAGTCCAATATTGAAGGTCTATGATCTTTAACTATATGATGGTTAGCTGATGGAACCAAGCCTGCCCTGACAGCTCTAACCTTGTCCATAAAATGAAACAAAAAGTGATTGCAGTCAACATTTGCAAACACAGGGACAATACATGCAGCAGGAGAAACAATGTTGTTAATAGTTTCAAAGAGAGCTTTTGGATTCTTTTTACAGGCAGAAATCAGATTAGTAAAATAAGAGGCTCTAGCCTCTTTAATCATTTTGTGTAAGTCCCTATAGAGCTCTTTAAGATACAATCGGTGAACTTGTAGCTGAGTCGCTTTCCATAAGCGCTCAGTTCTCCGACAAACATGCCTTAAGCTACGAATGGCGTCATTAATCCACGGTGATGTATTGACAGATGAAATTTCTCTAGTTTTAAAAGGTGCCACTTTGTCCAACAACACAGTACAGTGATCATTAAAAGCTGCTGCGAGTGACAATGGGGCTCATTTACATCTCATTTCGATAAGCCATACCCCCTGCATAGCAACGACAGACACAACGGGAAAAATCGGACCGCATACTATTAATAATAAAGGAGAATGTGCATTGTAAATGTCAGTACTTTATCTTTTTTGACTTTTATAAAAATGATTTAGGGGCTGAAATATGAGTTTTATCTCTTTAATCTTTCGAATGTGGCCATCATTTTTAATGTTATTATTTTAATGTTTATGTAAACAAAAAGTACATATTGATGCTAATTTTATTTGTTTATAGATTGTTTATAAGCATCCGGCTTGTCAAAGAAGTACTTCAAAGCATTTTCCGTGTAACGGCCACAATTCAGCTCGTCTGCGTTAATCTTTGCGGCGTACATCTCCATTGAATTTTGATATTAGCTACAGCCGGCCAGAGCGCTACATACTAAGTAGCCACGCTTCCCTCGGAGGGTGGGGGAAATAACAAAAGAAACAAAAGCCGGCTTATCCAGTATGGAAATACAGACAGACAATGAAACGCCCCTACTGCGTGCTAGAATCTCCGACAAACTAGCTGATTTCAACCTCAAAATCTACGCTTTTAAATATACCAATACTGCTATCTCAAACACGGAGAGGTTTCTTTGTGATATCAACTAACAGATTCTGCAAAAAAATGAAAATCACCAATAAAAAAAAAAAAAAAAACGCTTCTTTCTCATTTTGCTCGAAAGTTGTGCTGCCGACTTGTGTTGCTGGTTTCCGTGACGGGTCACATTTGTAATTTCACAGTATTTTCACCTCCTAAATTAATAATCTTTAAAGTCACAATTCTATAATGGTCAAAATTACTCAGGCCAATGGTATTTAAAAAATTAATCTAATTAATTAGAGGCTTTGTAATTAATTAATCGCAGATAAATATTTGACCTGGGAACAGTGAGAAGTAATTTTTTTTTTCACATGGATTTATAGTATACCATTGAATAATGACTGAATACATAAGCTTAAGCGACAAAATATTGTTTATTTTTGTTCAACCAAGTCTAGCAGACCAGTGCAATTTTTGCCATGAAGTGTAGCAATAGCATATTTAGAAACAATTTAGAAATAGTACATTTCAGAAATTCAGGTAGCTTATAGGTGCTGGAACCTTCTGTAAAATGTTTTTTTAAGTAAAACACAATACTGTCAATTACATTCAGAACATTGGAAACACTGACTATTAGAAAACATCTCTCTGTTGCTTCAGAGGCCATAACATACTAAGTCCAACTCTCAATAACCTTGGGCAAAACAATAACGAGTTCAACATAAACTGTTGCACCAACAAAATAATACATAGTTCAACATAAAGTGTAAAGTCCACGCTAGCTGCTATATGTTTTGCGTTGAGGTGATATTTGAGACTTGATGTGCTGCGGTGATATGCGAACGCTAGTTGGTGCTCCAGTATAAATCGGTCCGCCGAAACTCATCCAGTGAGAAACGTTCCGCGGTGCAAAAATAAGTTATTAAAAATGCGGGAATTTTTTTTTCTGTAATTAATTAATCAATCAATCAATCACCTTTATATAGTGCTTTAAACAAAATACATTGCGTCAAAGCACTGAACAACATTCATTTGGAAAACAGTCTCAATAATGCAAAATGATAGTTAAAGGCAGTTCATCATTGAATTCAGTTATGTCATCTCTGTTCAGTTGAAATAGTGTCTGTTTTTATTTGCAATCAAGTCAATGATATCGCTGTAGATTAAGTTATATGAAGAATTAATCTTGTTAACGCATTATTTTTTGTGTAATTAATTAATCTCAATTAACTCAATTTTTTATTTTTTTTTTATTTTTTTTATATATAATTGCAACCTACATAAATCGTGTTTAATCTTAATTTCTTTAAGATTAAACACGTATTTTCTACAAGAATAAACAAGATAACATATTATTAATTAATAAAAATAATTTAAGCAATTAAAACCTTTTTTTTAAACTTGAATTGAAATACTATTAAACTAACTTTAACTTTAAATTCTCAAGGAGTTTATAAGTAAAACATTTTTAAAATGTCACAGTGCATGTTAAATAGCCTAAATGAACTTGTGTTAACAATATAATTAGAACTAATGATATAATTCGATTTTTTTTAAATGAACAATTCCTGTATTAAATGGGACAGCAACCTTTATATCAAACATTTTTAAATAAAAAAAACCTGGATAGCCTAGGCTTTGTTCTGAAATATAAGATAATTATAAATACTGTTAACCCAGAATAATAAATTTTGATGGATTAATCGCCTATTTTCATTTGCTGCATGTTTTATTTTTTATTTTTTAAACACACTAACAAATAAATTAAGTTTGTCAGAGGAAAAAAAATATAGGTCGTGTATAGGTTGCATTTTAACGGATTCGTCACCTATTTTCTGTTTGCTGCATGTTTTGATTTTTAAATGCTAAAAAATAAATCAGAAGTTGTGAGAGGAAAAAATATAAGTCATGTATAAGTTGCATTATATTACATTCAGAAATAATAACGACTGGCCTAATAATGTTATAATGTACCAACAGGATATTTTTAGTTCTCTTCACTTTACAACAAATCCTTTAAATTTAACAAATTTATCAGAACAAAACAAGAATTAAAAATGTATATAATTCTAATGGATAAATATAATTGCAGTATACAATAATATAGGCTTAGCAAAAACACATAATAATAATAATTTAAAGCTAAGGTGGGCTTTAGGTAAAATAGGCTTTGTAGTTCACGTGTGTTTCAGTATTGATGGAAAAAAATCATAATTAACAAAAATGAGACTCCTGCAAATATTTTTCTGAGACTATGTCTATACCCCCCACCCCCCAAATATAAGAAAATATATTTCCCAATAGTATTGAAGGCTTCTACAAACTATTTAGTCAGTAAACATACCACTGCATAGTTTTTTTCAATTATAAAACACTAGACAGAAACTTAGACATCATATAAGTAATTTATTTTATCACTAGAAAAATACAATAAGAATAATTTGAGTAAGAAAAATAAAAAAAAGATCTAACTTTGTTTGCCAATTACAGAAAATCCTGAGATTGTCAGAAATGCAGTATTTACAATGAATTACGATGCAAACAAGTGCTGATGTCCACTTTTACAGATGGTAATAACACACATGTGCCATAAAGTAAATAATCCACTCTCTCTATTCATATAGACGCGTTCACTTTGATAGCCGTGATCATACAGTAATAGCGAGCTGATTTGGGCTGATTTGCACTCAAACAGATGGTAATGACATGGATACATTCACATTCAACAAAAAACACACTCTCACATATATAAAAACTGTCGAAAAATAAAAGAAACAAAGACAAAGGCGATCGCTGTAAGTTACGCCTCCATCAACTGACAGGTGCGTCAGAGCGCGTCACCAGCCCTCAGGAAGGAGCACCAAATTCAAATAAACTATCTTTCGCCTATCTTTCATTCATTCTTTTTTTCCGTTGGATCACCTCATTCTATTTGTGACACTGTATGCTGCAAAACCATGCCATGTTTTTACTACCAAGACGCAGTTTCCGACCGTGAGTTCCATAAAGGACGCAAACATTTCTGTCGCTGAAGAACTGAAAGTAAACAAAGGAATTATGATCCATATTACAACCTTATTGCTTCGTTGGACTAAACGTGCTTCATGATGTCGTTCAGTGGACCCTTACGGTTAACTAAACCGGGATTTACAGCTGTGGATTTGTTTATGACTCGTTATTACGACGGATGTGGTATGTACAGCGTTTCTAATGTTCATGTTTTTTATGTGTACTGCTTACACAAATCAATCAATCAATCAATAACCTTTATTTATATAGTGCTTTAAACAAAATACATTGCGTCAAAGCACTGAACAACATTCATTTGGAAAACAGTGTCTCAATAATGCAAAATGATAGTTTAAGGCAGTTCATCATTGAATTCAGTTATGTCATCTCTGTTCAGTTTAAATAGTGTCTGTACATTTATTTGCAATCAAGTCAACGATATCGCTGTAGATGAAGTGACCCCAACTAAGCAAGCCAGAGGTGACAGCGGCAAGGAACCGAAACTCCATCGGTGACAGAATGGAGAAAAAAACCTTGGGAGAAACCAGGCTCAGTTGGGGGGCCAGTTCTCCTCTGACCAGACGAAAACAGTAGTTCAATTCCAGGCTGCAACAAAGTCAGATTGTGCAGAAGAATCATCTGTTTCCTGTGGTCTTGCCCTGGTGCTCCTCTGAGACAAGGTCTTTACAGGGGATCTGTATCTGGGGCTCTAGTTGTCCTGGTCTCCGCTGTCTTTCAGGGCAGTAGAGGTCCTTTCTAGGTGCTGATCCACCATCTGGTCTGGATACGTACTGGATCCGGGCGACTGCAGTGACCCTCTGATCTGGATACAGACTGGATCTGGTGGCTACGGTGACCTCGGAATAAGACAGAAACAGACAAATATTAGCGTAGATGCCATTCTTCTAATGATGTAGAAAGTACGGTGTTATGTGAAGTGTTTCCGGTTCCAGTTTACCTAATTAATGCAGCCTAAAAATCCTTTAACGGATTTGGATATTAAAAGCATATTAGTATGTTATGTGTATGCCATGTTAAAGAGATGGGTCTTTAATCTAGATTTAAACTGCAAGAGTGTGTCTGCCTCCCGAACAATGTTAGGTAGGTTATTCCAGAGTTTAGGCGCCAAATAGGAAAAGGATCTGCCGCCCGCAGTTGATTTTGATATTCTAGGTATTATCAAATTGCCTGAGTTTTGAGAACGTAGCGGACATAGAGGAGTATAATGTAAAAGGAGCTCATTCAAATACTGAGGTGCTAAACCATTCAGGGCTTTATAAGTAATAAGCAATATTTTAAAATCTATACGATGTTTGATAGGGAGCCAGTGCAGTGTGGACAGGACCGGGCTAATATGGTCATACTTCCTGGTTCTAGTAAGAACTCTTGCTGCTGCATTTTGGACTAGCTGTAGTTTGTTTACCAAGCGTGCAGAACAACCACCCAATAAAGCATTACAATAGTCTAACCTTGAAGTCATAAATGCATGGATTAACATTTCTGCATTTGACATTGAGAGCATAGGCCGTAATTTAGATATATTTTTGAGATGGAAAAATGCAGTTTTACAAATGGAAACGTGGCTTTCTAAGGAAAGATTGCGATCAAGTAGCACACCTAGGTTCCTAACTGATGACGAAGAATTGACAGAGCAACCATCAAGTCTTAGACAGTGTTCTAGGTTATTACAAGCAGAGTTTTTAGGCCCTATGATTAACACCTCTGTTTTTTCTGAATTTAGCAGTAAGAAATTACTCGTCATCCAATTTTTTATATCGACTATGCATTCCATTAGTTTTTCAAATTGGTGTGTTTCACCGGGCTGCGAGGAAATATAGAGCTGAGTATCATCAGCATAACAGTGAAAGCTAACACCATGTTTCCTGATGATATCTCCCAAGGGTAACATATAAAGCGTGAAGAGTAGCGGCCCTAGTACTGAGCCTTGAGGTACTCCATACTGCACTTGTGATCGATATGATACATCTTCATTCACTGCTACGAACTGATGGCGGTCATATAAGTACGATTTAAACCATGCTAATGCACTTCCACTGATGCCAACAAAGTGTTCAAGTCTATGCAATAGAATGTTGTGGTCAATTGTGTCAAACGCAGCACTAAGATCCAATAAAACTAATAGAGAGATACATCCACGATCAGATGATAAGAGCAGATCATTTGTAACTCTAAGGAGAGCAGTCTCAGTACTATGATACGGTCTAAATCCTGACTGGAAATCCTCGCATATACCATTTTTCTCTAAGAAGGAATATAATTGTGAGGATACCACCTTTTCTAGTATCTTGGACAGAAAAGGGAGATTTGAGATTGGTCTATAATTAACAAGTTCTCTGGGGTCAAGTTGTGGTTTTTTTATGAGAGGCTTAATAACAGCCAGTTTGAAGGTTTTGGGGACATATCCTAATGACAATGAGGAATTAATAATAGTCAGAAGAGGACCTATGACTTCTGGAAGCACCTCTTTTAGGAGCTTAGATGGTATAGGGTCTAACATACATGTTGTTGGTTTAGATGATTTAACAAGTTTATACAATTCTTCCTCTCCTATAGTAGAGAATGAGTGGAACTGTTCCTCAGGGGGTCTATAGTGCACTGTCTGATTTGATACTGTAGCTGACGGCTGAATGGTTGCAATTTTATCTCTAATAGTATCGATTTTAGAAGTAAAGTAGTTCATAAAGTCATTACTGTTGTGGTGTTGGGAAATGTCAACACTTGTTGAGGCTTTATTTTTCGTTAATTTAGCCACTGTATTGAATAAATACCTGGGGTTATGTTTGTTTTCTTCTAAAAGAGAAGAAAAGTAATCAGATCTAGCAGTTTTTAATGCTTTTCTATAGGATATGCTACTTTCCCGCCAAGCAATACGAAATACCTCTAGTTTTGTTTTCCTCCAGCTGCGCTCCATTTTTCGGGCTGCTCTCTTTAGGGTGCGAGTATGCAGCCTAACTATTTCCCTGCATTTATCACATGTGAATCCCTCATCAGCGACAGAGATAGATAAACTGTACATGTGGCAAGAGGTGCAAATAACGATAGTAGGCGAAGCCATTACTCACCAGGCTTGATGAAATATTCTTACTGCGGTTGTTTGATGAACTTGTGAAAAACTGGAGCGAGAGAGAGGAGAGGAGAAAAGAAAACGCTAATGACAAGCTAACGGGTGCTAACGCTTTGCAGGTGTACTGCAGTCACGGAAGAGTGAACGATCAAAGTTAATCTGATAAGATTGATCTATAATATCAGAAATATGGTGTGAATTAAGTTATATTTTACAACTTAAAAAACAAACAAACAAACAAACAGACAGTGATAGTAAGAAAGATTATAGAGAAAAAATATAAAATAAAAACAGCTACACGGAGCTATGATTAGCTACAGAAGGCCAACAGGAAGTAGAGAAAACACTGTCCAACAGCAACACCAACAGGCAGCAAATACAGTCTTTATAAGCTTTCCATTAAAAAACAGCGATCTGTCGTCGATGCTTGAGGCTTAAATCTTTATAATGATACATAGTTTGTCAAGATTAAATTTGTCCCGTTTCATTTAATCTATTCATAAACTCTGACACGTGCGGGTTGAGTGGCTTTGAGGACGAGGGGGTCGGGTGCAGGCTAAGAGGTTAAACCAAGAATGAACCGAAATGAAATGAATACATTTAGCTATATATATATATATATATATATATATATATATATATATATATATATATATATATATATATATATATAAGCTAAATGTTATATTTATTTACTGTTTAATAACAATAGCATGCATATGATCCTTTGTGTAAAGGTCTTCTTTTAATTTTTGATGAGTAGCCTAATACTATCCTACATTGTGAAATTAACTCATTGTACATTTTTTTATGTTTTTTTTTTTTAAATGTTACAATGTTATATCATAATGTTGTTGTTCTTCTTCCTCCTTTTATCTCATTTTACAATTACATTTAATCCATCCCTTTGCGACACCTGGCGGTAGTTTCGCGAATGATTTTAACACACGACTGAATTGCAGTTACCGCCGTGGCACCGATAATGCCCATTTAGGCTGTCTACCTACTGTAGCAATGAGATGCAGCCTTGATCTGACGCAAGAAACATGTCATTTGTAATTTTAACAAGTGCTTCATAAGTTATAAGAAAGATTTTAAAATCTACAATGTTTAATAGGGAGCCAGTGCAGTTTTGACCGGGCTAGAATGGTCATACTTCCTCATTTTTAGACCTCTAGCTGCTGCATTTTGGACCACTTGGAGTTTGTTTATTAAGCGTGCAGAACAACCACCCAATAAAGGATTACAATAATCTAACCTTGAGGTCATGAATGCATTAATTAACGTTTCTGCATTTGACATTGAGAGGATATTCGTAATTTAGTTTTTATCATTTTTGAGATGGAAAAATGCAGTTTTACAAATGCTAGAAACGTGGCTTCCAAAAGAAAGATTACTATCAAATACCACACCTAGGTTCCTAACTGATGATGCAGAATTGACAGCACAGAAATCAAGTCTTAGTGTTCTTGGTTATTACATGCAGAGGTTTTATGTCAGATAATTAACACCTCTGTTGTATCAAAATGTAGCAGTAGGAAATGACTTCCTCATCCAGTTTTTTTATATCGACTATGCATTCTGTTAGTTTTTCCAAATCTGGTCTCTTTGGATTAGGTGCATCATGCTGAGTCGAATGATACCCAATTTTTCTATTTCAACCATTTTGTTGTAAAAGCTGCATTTTACGAATGCATTGACATATCGTTATGAAATTTGGTTAGGGTCATCATCACGGTGCCCTGAAAGAGCCTGACATTTTTTGAGCCAGCACCACCTAGTGGTAAAATCAAATATTCACATGCTTATAACTTTGGGTGTGTTTAACTTATTTTCACACGAGACAACTTTTTATACTCCTGAATCCTTGCCAAGTCCAGCGATACCAAACATGCCATGTTTTGGCCTATGGTTTATGCAACACTGCATTTTAGCGCCTAACCCCTGAACTGTCACTGCTGGACGCCTAAGTATACTTCACTTTATTACATTAATTGTTTTTCATCTAACCATAACAAAAATCATAAGTACAACCTCTAGTAATATGATTTATTTCACGTTTGATCAATAGGTGCTATTATCAAATCGATGTGGTGTGTTTTGTATGAGTTGACAATTGCACACACAAAGTTTAGTTTAGCATTGCAGAGATACAGCCTCAAGTGTCATTTTGGCATCAGTCTTCAAATTCATTGCTGTGGTATGCATGTTATGCAAGATGTTATGATTAAATTTTGTTGAAAATCAGAAACAGACTAGGAGGAGTTTTTAAAGAAAATGAAAATGGCGGATAGCAAGTTTGGCTGACTATGGCAAGGTTTCGTAATGGTACACTAATGCATATGTAAAATAAAGCATTTTATATCATAATACTCTTTTGTAGTCGATGGCAATTTCCTACGGTGGTTTTGTTTCAGTCAGAGTAGCAGTTTATTTATTTATACAAGATATTGGCAAATGTTTTCTAAAACTGTGTTTAAAGGTGTGGTTTTTTTGTTTGTTTTCAGGACGATGAAGCAAAGGTATCCACAGGAATGGTAAATGAGAGCTACTCCACTGATAGTCGAATTAGTGCAGTGACATCCTCTAAAACAGCTGAACTCATACGTTCACAGAACCTTGGCTACTTTCAGAGTAAGAGACAGACAAGCTCCACTTGGTACTGCTCACTGCATTTTATTTAGTGTTTCTCACCCCATGTAAGTTTGCTTAAGCACTGTCTTGACTTTTAATTTTTAGATAATAAAGTAGATGAAGAGTCAGAGGAGGATGATGACTATATTCCCTCTGAAGACTGGAAAAAAGTAAACACTTTCATCTTTATAGTTTTCTCTATGCCTTTTGTGTGTAATTTCCCATGAAATGTTTGACGCGGGTATGTTCTTAACAGGAAATTATGGTTGGCTCCATGTATCAGGCTGAAACACCATCTGGACTGTGTAAATACAAAGACAAAGAGAAAGGTAGATTTGACTTATATTGATCAATTAAAAAACAGTTTGGTAGAATTATACTGCACCACGGGAAAATAAATGTGCAGTTGCATCTTTTCAAACATGTAGATTAAGCTTTTTTGTAGTAGTAGCAGTAGTATTACATTGGGTTACAAAAACAGTTAGGACCAATAATTATTTTTAAAGGAAACACTGACTGTAAATATTTTAACCGAAAAGTTGCTGGCACTAATGAAATGGGAACTTTATCAGTCTTAGTATGATGTAATTTTTAAAACTCTTCAATTATTATATGTTGTTTAAATTGCATGACTAATTCTAATCATTAAATGTTTTTGATTCCACATATGGAAATGGTTTAAATTTTTGGAGGCATCAATACATTATTCTCTTGTGGTATGTTTTAAATCTGTGACTCCGTCATTCACAGTCTATGAAAACAATGACCAGCTGCTGTGGAATCCTGAAATTCTTACTGAAAACACTGTGGTTGAGTATCTGACAGAAGCATGTCAACGGACGGGAGAGGAGACTGGAGTAGACGCTATTCCAGAAGGATCACACATCAAAGACAATGAGCAGGTACAGTACTAAACAACTGCCTCTAAGATTTTATAATAATAATAATAGTTTAATCATTTTATTTGTAATCAAATGCTGAACTGTGACTTAATACCCAATACAAATTGTTTACTCCCCTCAGGCATTATATGAGTTGGTGAAATGTAATTTCGATACTGCTGAAGCTTTGCGAAGATTAAGATTTAACGTTAAAGCAGCCCGAGGTGAGCCTTACAAAGTTGGTTAAATGGCTTTTTTCTTTGTCTTTCATCATAAAGTTTGAGGTAATAGAAAACATTCAGATAATGCAAACAACAGGCTGACATTGTTTCTGTCATTTTATAAGTAGTGTTTATTTCATAACAACAGAACTGTCATCTTGTTCTGTCATCCTTACTGTCATTTTGTTCTGTCATCTTAACTGTTCTCGTGTCATCTTGTTCGGTCATCTGAACTGTCTTCTCATTCTGTCATCCTAACTTTTGTTCTGTTCTGTTGTTCTTACTGTCATTTTATTCTGTCATCTTTACTGTCATCTTGTTTTGTCATCATAACCTTCATCATCGCAGTAAAGTAGTTTCACATTTCCTATTCGACTAGACTGCTTTAGGGACCATCTGTAAATTTACATTACCGTATAAAACGAAGTATAGCCAGATAGCAAAATGCACTTGGGCCAGTTCCGATAAGATTCTCACATGCCTGAGACTTACCACTGAGGCCGGATACCTGTGTACTCACTGCCCGACTCTAAAGTGCACAGTGTGCTGGATGTGGCCCAGATTCATTTTTAATATCTACTTTACGCATAGGTGTAATTTGCAGTGGTGGGACGTATGGGACATGTCCCTAACACTTTTTTAAAAAGTAATTTAAAAATATATTGTGGAAGGTATTAAAAGGAAAACAAGATCACCAAATCATCCTACATAATCTAATTAGGTTGATAGAACAAAAAACATTTGACTCATTACTCATGCATAACTCGTGCAGTGCAATAACAACGTGATTTGCAGCTGTCGCACTTTTTGTAATGCCATTATGGCATTTAATAAAAAATAAAATAAAATGAAGCACTTCCTTGTGCTAAGTAGGCTTCCCCTCTAATAAATATTTTTCTAGTCAACTAGTCGCAAATTATATTAAATTGTGTAATATAATAATATATTAACTATACTTTTGGATAATATATAGGCAGGTGTATTAGGCTAGAGCCTATTCAGCTCTCAAGCTTAAGCATAAAGCAATTGCCTCAAAGTACCGGCAAAGTAAGTGGTTATGAATGTGTTGGGGGAAAATAAAGATATTTTAATTATTTATTAATAAACTAGTGCTTTCTGTGTCAGTGTCGGGTGCAAAGATGAGTTTGCAGACACTGACTCACCCTTTGGTGTAAGCTGGTACCACCGTACCCTGTTTGTTGACTAAGGTACAGAGGCATGAACTTGAGCTTGTTGTTCGGGTGTTGTACTCATGGCTGGCTGCTGGAGTTCCCGTGACCTCTGTGACCTGACCGTCTGGTTCTGTGGGAGTTCCCGTGACCTCTGTGACCTGACAGTCTGGCTCTAGCTGTTTGAAGTTCAGAAAAGGGTCAAAGTGTTCTAGCAGGTCTTTGTCGATGAGAAATGTATGAATTTTCATTGGTGGGACATACATGGGATGTATTAGACTCATCAGAACGATTGTCAGGTGAATGGAAACAACCTGTTCAAACTGGATGTCATTCTGTCTGTACGCCTGTACATGCAGTTCATAAGTTTGAGGTGTAAGAGTTCGATCTTGTCTCTTAGCTTCAAATTGGAGTCTTTTGAAAAGGTGAGATGAGATCACCGTCAGGTTTAATCCTGTGTCGATCAGGTCTTCCATGCTGACTCCTTTTCGTCCCACCTCCTTTTTGACAAGGCTGCCCAGGAATGTTGGCATCAGGACAGGTGTGACGACCAATGGGTGGTGAGGACCGGTCTTGTGTAGCTCACTGCGAAGGCAGGTAGTCAAAACAGCATTTTCTGGTACCTTGTGTTTGTGGTACCTGGTGTGAGGACCTGTGCTATCTCGTTCAGGGTGTGCAGCTGTCGGCTGTGGAGCTTGGGTGTTGTTGTCACTTTGTGCTGTGACAGTTAGCTCTGTGGTCTGTGGATGACGGGCAGTGTTCTGGGTGCTTGGCTCATACAAATGGCAGTTAGACAGGGTGTTGGTTTCAGTTCTTATGCTTAGACATACGATGTCTGGTTCATCTTCCTTGTCTTTCTTGCGAGTTTTCATGTAAAGAAGCTTTTTCAGCATCCTCAGGATCTCTGCTGTCTCAGACGTGGCTGCACTGTGTTTTTCTGACGTGGGCTCAGGATTGAGCTTACCAGTGTCATGTCGAGAGTGGTTCCACTGCCGGCTGTCGGGGCTTTGTGTCCTGGACGGTGGGGATCGGTTGTTTTTGGGTCGCCGGTCCCAGAATCGCTCGCTCTGGTGCATTGGACGAGCACCACCATGATTGTGTTGCCCTCTGCTGGCTTGGAACGGTATTGACTCTCTGAAAAAATGTCTGTGACTTTGGTGTTGTAGGGCGCCATCTAGGGTTAACTCCAAGCAGTGCTCAGAGACGGAGACTTTGGGGTTTTTCACAGTCTTTTCACAAATAGTCTTTTGCTTGGTGCAAGCTTTGTGGGCTAAGTTCCGTAACTCTTGTGTAGTCCTGTTACGTGGACACACTGGGACTCTGGGATGAAAACTCCAACTGGCATGTAGGTTTAGGAGGAACAGAGTTTTTAAGTTGACATCCTGTTCCATACCTGGTTCGTTGCATGCTCCGAAGTAGGCTTTTCGTAGCGACTACAGAAAGTCTGTGGGTTTTCAAATCGGCCCTGTTTGAGGTCCATAGCAATAAGGAGCCCATGGTCTGAGTTTGGATCAGAGAATTCAAGAATCAAAGTCTGTAGCAGTTGCTGGTAGTACGCTTTGACAGTCTCTGGTTGACGATCCAGAAAACAATGCACATCACGGCTGGACGTGATTTTTAACAGGTACAATGTGTTCACATCTGTCACGTTGCTGACAGTTTGCAAATGAAAATCAATGTCTTTTAAATAAGCATGAAAGTCATGTCCTCCTGCAGGATCTGGCTTGAACGTAGAGATGCTTCTGGCTAGCTTGTCAAGTTCTCTGTGAGCCGTGCAGGGTTTTGTGGCATGCGTTCTCTGGAAGGGTTCTCTCCCCTCCGTTGTTGACAGGTGATCTTGTAAGCTGGCTGGTGATTTCTTGAGCCGTGAGCTTACACCCCCTTTTTCAGCTCTGAGTTCTCGGCTGAAAGGGTTTTCACTTTGTGGTGTGCGTTTCTCCGATCCAGCCACTCTGTAATCTGTGTGATTGTCTCAGTTCTGTGTGAACAGTGTCAAGTTCATCTTGGAGCTCGTCTCTCTGCAGAGTAAGCTTGTTGAATTTAGCTCTGGCCGCTTGCAAGTGTGTTTTGCAGGCCCAGGTTTTATAGTCTCTTTCTTTCAGTTCAGTCTCTGCTCTTTTTAGGAGAGCGTCACCTTGCTGGAGTTTTTTGTTGAGTTCTTTTCTGGCTTCTCTCTCCAGCTGTTCTCTTTGATCTGTGTCAAGGCGAAGATCTTGCAGGGCATTGTGAAGTCTTTCAACTCCTTTCTGTAGCTCTGGATCTGTGTCATCCTCTTTCTCGCGCTGGTTCTGGATCTCGAGGAGGAGCTGATCAAGATGACTCTGGGTTGGGGCCTGGTCCTTCCAGGCCTCCTCCGCGATGTTGCTCCGTTCACTAAGCCATGCCTGGGCGACGAGAATGTGAACTAGGCTTCCAAAGATCCTGGCGAGTTCTCTGTAGTAGTCGCTTTGGTTTGGATCGCGTGCCATCAGTTCATCTAGCTCGGTGTCTAGTTGCTCTGGGTGCTGCAGGTTACTGGCGTCCTTGGGCAGGAAGGGGGTCATCACTGCTTTCAACCATGTTGAGAGGTGGCCCCCGTGGACTGCTGGACTGGATGACTGGAACATCCTGACTCTCTGTCGGTGAGAGAAGCACAGGACACACACAAAAAGTCCAATGCAAGTTCGTTCTATGTTTAACGAGCTATATTCATACGGGCTGTGCCATTTATGAGAATTTTGGGCTAACTGATGCAAACAGTCAGACAGTTAAGTAGCCAATTAACTTGGGTCAACGAAGGACCTGAAATGGAGATTTGACAGGCAGTAGCCTAGCGGGTCGTGTGATGACACCGGCTGCTGGTTGGCTCTACTATTTAGCTTCGTTGGTGGCTCACAGGTTACTGTCCCTATGTGAAATGAAAGAAACAAATCACAACAGAACAGAGGATAGAAAAAGATCAAAGTGAAACAACACTTGAAATGAGATAAAAACAATAGAAACACAATGTGTTGGTGAGAATAAGGAGGCCTAAGCCTACTGCTAGGTTTTAAGATAGGGCCAACAGGTGAGTGGGCTATCTGGGTAGGAAACCTAGAAATATGGTGTGGCTTAAAGAAACAAAAGGGTCAAACACTTAAAATATATCCGGGGGAATATCTAATATTCTGTGGCTTATAATAAGTGGATGGGTTTTATCACATTTGGTTCACCTGGGTGAATTGAAGTCATTCAGGTGGAAACCAGTGGCTGGGTCAACCTCTCCGGCGCTCCCCAAACACTCAACCGCAGTGTCCCCAGTCCTCCGTTACTCTGGCGTGGCGCACTCTCAAACAGCTTGTGACTTTTAGCACAACCTTTGGAGTGCTAAATTGCTGATGTCTCCACTGTGTGTCGCTAACGGACAGAGACGAGGAACCGAGTTTCACTCGCAGCCAGTGGTCGGGCACCGGTCGGGCAGCCTTGCTCACTGGAAACCTGAGATGACTGTCCAATCACCAAGGGAGTTCTACAATCAAATACACAAAGGATGAACAAAGGAAACTGAAAGTTAATTAAGGTTTGGTTTGTTTAACATCACTTGAGTAACTATATATGTAGAAAGGAAGGGTACCAGCTTTACCTAATAATGATAAAACAAAGAAAGGGAATTATGATAATAATGGTAATTATCAAAATAACCTAAGCCAAAAGAGAGAAGAAAAATTGTAAAAATCTAAATAAAAGACAGGAATGAAACAAGGGAGAAGGAGTAGCTGGTTTTCACCACAAGGGGGGGGAAGTACTGCTTCTCTGTGCTTATCCTGCTGAGCAGAAAACTTAATTCAAATTAAAAATTCAAAACTGGTTTAAATCAAAATTTAAAATAAGCATGTAAGAATTAAGAGGAAAATCTGAATACTATCCTATAATAACCCATGATAGCTTGTAAGTTATCATTAATAATTATGAAATTAATCAAACAGGGTGAGATTAATCAAAAAGGGTAAAAGTGGACATGCAATTCAAAACAGAATGGAAAAGACAGAGGTCTGTTAGTCGATTTAGCAGGAGACTGCCACTAGATGGCTTACCTTCTAAGTGGGTCAATCAGTAGTTGACCTGAACCATCTAGATTTCCACTATTAAAGGTGCCATATGCAAAAATTGAGGTAAAAATATCCATAACATGACCTACACGCATAAAAAGAATGAGAAGAAATAAGGGCGATGATGTCATAAAAAAAACGTACATGCTGGAGATACTTCAAATTACAGGAGCGTCTTTACTGATGAGAAGTGCATGAAAATCGCATTCGATTTTTTGCACAGCCCTATTATATCATAACTAACCTGCTATGTCTAGTCTGTTGGTCTCCGTGTCCTCTTTGCTTTGTGGTTTTAATGTGCGTGAAAAAAATTGATGTGTGGCGTGAAAGCGTGTGAAAAGAGTCAATTGCGTGTGTCTCACGGTGAATGCTTGAGAGTTGGCACATTAGTTCCCAAGCAGAATAAAGGACAGGTTGATTATTGCTGTTTAGCGTTTGTATTAATCTATGATGTGTCCCTGTTTGCGTACAGGGAAATAAAAAATAAATTAAAAGTGATACGTGGACCAAGGTGTCTGAGATTGTTCATTTTAAGTAAAGGATCATAATATTTCGTCCACAACAATATTTAATGAGGTTAACTTATAACTCCTTGTGGTTAGTCTGCACGAGATCAACAAAGCTTGTTTGCTTTGCGGCCGCTTTAAATACAAAATAAGCATTCGATCTACGTTAGAGCGTCTGAACGCTCACAAATCTTTCTGCAGCATCGTGAGCAGAGCGGCAAGATCGATTTTTGACGCTCTAGACGCCGGCGGTGTGAACGCACAGTTAGGCTTCTATGGCTGTAGTGTTGTTGTGAAAGTAGGGACGGAGCATAGAGACTAGGCCGTTTCTCGTTTGTTACTCTAGAGTAGACAATTCACTTTATTGAGGCATACTGCCCCCATCTGTTATGGAATGTGGAGTATGACTTGATTTTTTTTGCCAAACATTACAGATGGCACCTTTAAACAATTACATTTTAATTCAAATCATGTTTGAACCAAACTCAAAGTAAATGTAAACAGTCAAAGGCAGGGAAAATTCTTTTGTTTCCCTGTAATAATATTCGCACAAGCCGAGCTGTAAATGCAAATAATTATCGAGAATTTAAACAGCTAGTTCAATACCTCAAGGGGAAAAGATTAGCAATTAGAGCGCATTATTTGAAACGGCCACGGGATGGCGACTTGCACTCATGCAAGCTGGAATCAGAAAGCAGGACGTAACTTGAAACTGCTAAACCACGAGTTCCCTCCGGTGTTTAGAATTACAGAATTTAAATAGGACTTAGAATCTGATCGTTTGTCAGGCTGATTTTCTGCATCAAATCACGAGTAACAAACAAAAAGTTTTAATTCTGTGGTGCTATATTAAACATAGGGTGAAGGAAGGATCCGTTCACTTCCAAAACACAAATGTAAAAAAAAAAAAAGGAATTTTCCATCTGTTGACTCCAATAGACATTTTTCCAAATAGCACTTATGATTTAAATGTTTTAGGTTTAAAAATCGGGTAGCTAAGCCAATTTTAGACCAGGAATTTTTATCGTTTTAATTTTGAATATCACTGTGGTTCACCACAAATTCAATAACGATATTTAATAAGCAAGGCCTTTTTAACTGAATCAGAGGAACATCGCTCATGTTCAGATTTACATGTTGCAACTAATAAAAGATTTCTTCATCTTTTAATTATTCATATTAAAATGTTCTCACTGTAAAAAGATTTTGGTCTTTCTTAACAGGATACTTTTAACATTATACTGCAGTTTACTTTCATTAAAAATAACAGTGACTATACTGTTAAGTTTCTATAAATACCTAACGTGCTGACTGATCAGCTTTTTGCCTCAGTCAGTTAGGAGTGAGTTCGCGTCTTGCGACTTATCTCACAAGTAACGTTACATAATTTCATAGCGCACGTGCAGAAATTATTAAAAACCATATACACAGATTGATTGCTCACAAAACAACGTTTGAAATGCCCGCATTCTCCACCAAAACTGTAGCAACAATGAGTTGTACAGAATAATTAACTCAAATGATATATAGGGAATTTGAATAATTATTCAGGAATATGATTCATATATATATATATATATATATATATATATATATATATATATCTCATATGACAGTTACAATAAATTTTATTGATTATGAAAAATAGCAATTATTGTGATATCTCTTACTGTAAATTACTGCAAATCAAACAGTGGTTTGTCCAGCAAATGGCCGTAAGATTGACCTATCAATTTTCAATAAAGTTATCACTTCTTATAATTCAAGGAAAAATATTCTCTGGCCATGAAAACATTATCCTATCATTATGATAAATTTAGTTTCTAAATGTAAAGCTTGTAGCTAGATCAGACATTTCAGTGACTCGTAATGTGAGTGGGGTGGAGGCCAAGACAATCATAAATATATGGGTTTTTAATAATTGACTAATAATACATTGAAACTACAAATCATACAGAGTAAATATGCGAACGACAATACAGACAGTACACTTTTTACAAGACATAACGGGATCCAAATAAGGGAGAGAGAGCGAGCGAGAGAGAGAGAGAGAGAGAGAGAGAGAGAGAGAGAGAAAATGAATGAGATCACAGAATGAGCTCAGGTATGGAAATCACAGTCAGTAACCCTTCTCAGCCAACACGAATCAAATCACAGACCAACTTTAAAGCAGCATTTAAAATCTCCATAGAAAACGATACTTGCATGGCCCAGTGTGCGTGGCGTGAGACTGGCGAGGCGCGTGTGAGCTGCGCTGGATGGCGTGAGCATGGAGCAGCGTGGTCCTTTGTGGCCAGGGGTGTTCGTTATATGGGAAACATCTCAAAGCACCAACAAAAACAATACTATATACTTTTAGACTACGTCTGAGGTAATAGTTTAGGATACATTGAGAAAAAGGTACCAGTGACTTGGCTTCTCTCCTGTCCTGTTGCCCAGGTCAGGAGTGGGGGTTGCAGAAACATGGCTTCTTTTTGTGTGTGTGTGTTAAGGAATTTGGGGGGTTTCAGGTCTCCTTTGAGGCTCGCATGGGTATCGTAATATAATTTAAGTCCAGCCAGGCTGGCGCCAGGCCAGGCATTTGGTGCAAAAAGGGTTTCATTTGTATGCCTGAATTTAACCCATGAATCGATGACCTGCATATGCGTTACACTGGAATTGTTCCATGTTTTAATAGCAAACAATGTACACATCCAGCGTCAACTTGTGCCTTGTTTCTAAAACATTCATCACTCAAATGACCAGAACACACAAAGGCACTACACTCCGTCGCTGCCCCGGAAAATCAATCTGCATCCACTGTTCATGTAATGCTGGGTTCTTTGGGAAGCTGAACACGGAAAACTTTCCCTCACATCCAAAAAAGCAGTTATTTGGAGACATTCTCAAACAAATCCTATGTAGCGCTGCCGACGATCTCCCAAGGAAGCGCGTTGATGTGCATGGTCTCGCTCTCCTCTGGTGAACGTGTGAGCGGGCACACTTTTCCGGGAGAAATGCTCATATAAGGAGTTCCGCTCTCGTCTACGTCATTAGATCCACGATCAAAAACCAAAAAACAGCCGAAACTACCATAGTAAGATTTTTCAGCACAGAAATGATCTTTCATTCTTCTAAATTATTTTGTTCAAACTTTGGCCATGTTTAGCATGAGAATCCATCTCTTTAACACTGTGAACAACTCTGAATACATGAAACAGTGTAGCCCCCCTTTAACATAAATTGCCAATGAAAAATTATTCTGACATTCATTAATCTTAGGTATTCCAGTAATCTAAAGTTGCAACTGAGCTAACATGAACTAAGACTTGAAGTGATATGGGTCTTTATAGTTCTTTTGCACTTTAATCGGTGTAAAACTTGTAACTTTATATATTTTTTCTGTATTGCTTTATTGTATTTAAATGTTCAGTTATTTTTGTTATAAGAAAAAAGTTATTTAACTTGTTATACTGTATTATGACCAGTTAATTTTCAATATCATGATAATACTGTATACCGTGATGAAAGCATGAGCAATTAATCGCAACAGGAAAATTTGATACCGCCATATCCCTAATATCATCTAGCGGTCATTAGAGTATTAGTATATCTGCTACTGTAAATATATAAATATACAAAACACTTTATTTTGATGGTCAACCAACAGATAAATGGACTATAAGTGTCTTTGCAAATATGTCAACTTATTCTACCATACTAGATTTGAATACTCTAATGAGAGTTAGTTGACATATATTTGCAAAGCGGCTTATAGTCGATTGATTAAGAAACCATCAAAATAAAATGTAACCATATAAAGCATTGTATTTTTTTCAGTTGGGGTATTAAGCTCACATCAATTAATTAACATTAGCTCCACATAAAATAGTGATGTGCGGGTCAGGTTTTTTTTCCAGTCCGCGGGTTATGAAGCGACCACTGAACATTTAATTTTATAAAACTTGCAAACATAGTCAAATCCAGCTGTGAGATATTGTGAAGTTTTTTTATCTAACATGATCACTCAGCTCTGAGATGGTTGGTTCGTGTAAACTCATGATTTAAAATTATGCTGTGTTTTATGCATTTGCCCACTGTCATATTCATGTTGTTTTCTCTGTGTGCTGTATTTAAAATTTGACAAATATGATTCCCAATGCACATAAACTTCCCAATTCAGTTCGATTATGATTATTATGTCAACGATTCGATTCAATTCGATTTCATGATGTATCACGATGCATTCTTTGCAACCTCGGTTTTCAATAATCCTACAAATGGCTACATTTTCATCAGTAAATAGTCTACAAGCAGTAAGATATATGTACTTCAGATATACAGTATTGTTCAAAATAATAGCAGTACAATGTGACTAACCAGAATAATCAAGGTTTTTAGTATATTTTTTATTGCTACGTGGCAAACAAGTTACCAGTAGGTTCAGTAGATTGTCAGAAAACAAACAAGACCCAGCATTCATGATATGCACGCTCTTAAGGCTGTGCAATTGGGCAATTAGTTGAAAGGGGTGTGTTAAAAAAAATAGCAGTGTCTACCTTTGACTGTACAAACTCAAAACTATTTTGTACAAACATTTTTTCTTTCTGGGATTTAGCAATCCTGTGAATCACTAAACTAATATTTAGTTGTATGACCACAGTTTTTTAAAACTGCTTGACATCTGTGTGGCATGGAGTCAACCAACTTGTGGCACCTCTCAGCTGTTATTCCACTCCATGATTCTTTAACAACATTCCACAATTCATTCACATTTCTTGGTTTTGCTTCAGAAACAGCATTTTTGATATCACCCCACAAGTTCTCAATTGGATTAAGGTCTGGAGATTGGGCTGGCCACTCCATAACATTAATTTTGTTGGTTTGGAACCAAGACTTTGCCCGTTTACTAGTGTGTTTTGGGTCATTGTCTTGTTGAAACAACCATTTCAAGGGCATGTCCTCTTCAGCATAGGGCAACATGACCTCTTCAAGTATTTTAACATATGCAAACTGATCCATGATCCCTGGTATGCGATAAATAGGCCCAACACCATAGTAGGAGAAACATGCCCATATCATGATGCTTGCACCTCCATGCTTCACTGTCTTCACTGTGTACTGTGGCTTGAATTCAGAGTTTGGGGGTCGTCTCACAAACTGCCTGTGGCCCTTGGACCCAAAAAGAACAATTTTACTCTCATCAGTCCACAAAATGTTCCTCCATTTCTCTTTAGGCCAGTTGATGTGTTCTTTGGCAAATTGTAACCTCTTCTGCACATGCCTTTTTTTAACAGAGGGACCTTGCGGGGGATTCTTGAAAATAGATTAGCTTCACACAGACATCTTCTAACTGTCACAGTACTTACAGGTAACTCCAGACTGTCTTTGATCATCCTGGAGGTGATCATTGGCTGAGCCTTTGCCATTCTGGTAATTCTTCTATCCATTTTGATGGTTGTCTTCCGTTTTCTTCCACGTCTCTCTGGTTTTGCTCTCCATTTTAAGGCATTGGAGATCATTTTAGCTGAACAGCCTATCATTTTTTGCACCTCTTTATAGGTTTTCCCCTCTCTAATCAACTTTTTAATCAAAGTACGCTGTTCTTCTGAACAATGTCTTGAACGACCCATTTTCCTCAGCTTTCAAATGCATGTTCAACAAGTGTTGGCTTCATCCTTAAATAGGGGCCACCTGATTCACACCTGTTTCTTCACAAAATTGATGACCTCAGTAATTGA
The DNA here is from genome assembly GCF_023724105.1 of Carassius gibelio. Taxonomy (NCBI): domain Eukaryota; kingdom Metazoa; phylum Chordata; class Actinopteri; order Cypriniformes; family Cyprinidae; genus Carassius; species Carassius gibelio. The sequence goes on from NC_068372.1 coordinate 2,646,913, forward strand.
ATGCCACACTGCTATTTTTTTGAACACACCCCTTTCAACTAATTCAACTAATTGCCCAATTGCACAGCCTTAAGAGCGTGCATATCATGAATGCTGGGTCTCATTTGTTTTCTGAGAATCTACTGAACCTACTGGTAACTTGTTTGCCACGTAGCAATAAAAAAATATACGAAAAACCTTGATTATTCTGGTTAGTCACATTGTACTGCTATTATTTTGAACAATACTGTATGAACTCCCTTTTTATTTTATCTGCTTAAAATAAAACTTAAGTCTGAACAGAGTAAATACCCTAGTAAATGGACACTAGTAGTAGGTGAACACTAGTAAATAAATACTAAAGGCACATGAAACTGTCAAGTACTGAATGCATTTAAAGTGCAGTGTACTACTTCAAAAATTATTTAAATGTTAACAAAAGTATAAAAATTAAGTTGATTTATAACCCAAAATGCCAGATGAGCACCCGAGTCCTCGCTAACATAACGTGCAAGTCCAAGAACCACACGTTATTGCTACTCGATTAGCTTGAGTCATTGACGTCATTACCTGAGCTTTGGTTTCATGGTAGAGTTCAGGTATTACCTTTTCCTCAAAGTGGCTGCGTGCTGGGAGCTTATATCATGGCACTAGCATCTTTAACTTGTGATGAAACCCGGGGTTTTCCACGACAGAATAAGGCCATAGATCCTTTGCTATGAAAGCTGCCACAGATCTGGTTATTTTCTTTCCTTTCTCCAAGTTTTGCGGCAGAGTTGATATTGTTTGAACAATTGTTGGCTGAGCTGGGTCGGCCTTGGGACCAGCAGCCGTCAGCATCTCAGGGTGAAAACGTCTAACATGATTTCTTAAGCTAATCGTATTCACAACTTTTTTTATGTCTTTTATCTCTTTTTTTAATATATATATATATATATATATACAGTACAGACCAAAGGTTTGGACACACCTTCTCATTCAAAGAGTTTTCTTTATCTTCATGACTATGAAAATTGTAGAGTCACACTGAAGGAATCAAGGGCTATTTGATCAAGAAGAAGAGTGATGGGGTGCTGCGCCAGATGACCTGGCCTCCACAGTCACCGGACCTGAACCCAATCGAGATGGTTTAGGGGTGAGCTGGACCGCAGACAGAAGGCAAAAGGGCCAATAAGTGCTAAGCATCTCTTGGGGAACTCCTTCAAGACTGTTGGAAGACCATTTCAGGTGACTACCTCTTGAAGCTCATCAAGAGAATGCCAAGAGTGTGCAAAGCAGTAATCAAAGCAAAAGGTGGCTACTTTGAAGAACCTAGAATATGACATATTTTCAGTTGTTTCACACATTTTTGTTATGCATATAATTCCATATATAATTCCATATCTTTACATTGGCTAGCCCCCTGCTTTCTAAGATATCGCCGTGGTCTGTTAAATAAAAATAATATCGATCGACCACTAAACATGATCCTCATGTCACACTGTAGGATCTCAGCTATCATTAATGTTAGACTGCACAACAGTCAAGACACATTAAAAATGGACCCACACACACAGGAATTAAATGGTGGCTAAATGGTGTGTGTCCACATGGAACAGAGCGAGCATTTTCAGTTAATTCCTATGGAAGTTAAGCTTCAGAGTGTGAAGCTCAACTTCGATATAAATGAATTAATAGCGCTCGCTCTGCTCTGCTCTGCTCAAGTGAATACGCATCATAACAATAAATACTCCACAGGGCTTAAAGTTTTCCAGCACCGGATTTCTGACGTGCAGCATTTGGCTGTGGAAAAAAATAATCCTACATTTAAAAAAAATAAATAAATAGCAGTCCCAGACCTGATGAATGGAGAAGTGCTACAAAAAGCTGTGAGGCGTAATGATCAAATATATCCATTTAGCGCATATTAACATAGAAAAGTGAATTATAAAGCAGCAGAGCTTTGTAAACGGCTCAGTGTATTCATGTCATCTCAATAAGAACCATATGATTGTCGGAACAAATTTAACAGGATTATTAAAAAGGTCCTGTTGACATATGATCGATTAATGATAACTTAACGGTAATTTACCAGTGAAGTCTGTATGTGTGAAAGGGGCTAAACTCTTCTTCTGTGCTGTGAATGTGAATTAACATTCATCTTGAAAAACAGTGTGGTTTATCTCACTAGATTTGAAACTTAAATAGTTTATAAACCTTGGCCAACATGGGAGAATACATCAATCTTTGTCTAAATATGCCATGTATCACGATTTCAAAAACTTTCTGCCTGTGGTCAAATATAAATATTTAATGAATTTAAACATCGTTTAATCACGCTGTAAATTTAAATGTCACCAGGTGCCCCCTGCAGGTATTTTCATAATACATAATTGTGGCGAGTGGGGCGGGGCTGAGAGGCGTGGGAACGAGGAGTGAGGACAGGTGTAGTGATTGGAGATGAGCTACACCTGCGCCCCACCGCCAGTATTGAGTCCCACGTAGGAGATGGAAGGATATAAAACTGGAGCGACTATAGTGAAGGACGAGAGAGGACCAGGCTTTTTATTTGTGCGCGTCAGTCGCCGTTTTGTTTATTTTTGAATATTAAAATTATGTTTTGATTGTGCGCCGGTTCCCGCCTCCTCCTTCCCGATGAATAGGAAGTTTTTATCGTTACAGTGGTGCCGAAGCCCAGGAGAAGAAGGGACGAGCTGCTGAAGATCCCTCGCCGCTGTGCTGAATCCGCGGTGCCCTCGAGCAGGCGAAGTATGTGCCGCCATGGACGCTCGAGGCGGTGGGCTGGAGCGAGTTGCCGGGGACGGGCGAGCTCGCTGCCGACCGCCCACGATATGGAGGGGCGCCTGCCGTCCGTGAGGGAGCGGAGGAGTCGGCGCCGTTCGCCAGGGGGCCGGAGCCTGCCGCCTCCGTGATGGAATCCGGAGGGGCAGGGAACGGGGGACTCCTGCCGCTGCCCAAAATCGGAGGAGCCGTCGCCGTCCACCGGGCGGCGGAGGAGTGACGTGCCATCCGCCGAGGGCCGTCCAGTGCCACCGCCAGGCACCGCGGAGGAGATCACCCAGCCGGTGGAGGGCCGAGCAGCAGTTCGTCTGGGAACCGGAATTTTTTTCTTTTTTTTCCTCTCTCCCCTCTCTCGTCCCTGTCGCTCCTACTTCCATCTCCTTTTCTCTCGCCTCGTCTGTCCTACCCCAGCGGTCCCCCCCCGGAGGGAAGGGGGGGGGGAGTAGAGCGCAGTCTCGAGGGTACCTGCGAGGGGCGATGGGGGTATGTGGCGAGTGGGGCGGGGCCGAGAGGCGTGGGAACGAGGAGTGAGGCCAGGTGTAGTGATTGGAGATGAGCTACACCTGCGCCCCACCGCCAGTATCGAGTCCCACGTAGGAGATGGAAGGATATAAAACTGGAGCGACTATAGTGAAGGACGAGAGAGGACCAGGCCTGGACAATATTTTATGTGTTTGCTTTTTATTTGTGCGCGTCAGTCGCCGTGAGGGGCTGACGCGCTGTTTTGTTTATTTTTGAATATTAAAATTATTTTGTTTTGATTGTGCGCCGGTTCCCGCCTCCTTCTTCCCGATGAATAGGAAGTTTTTATCGTTACAATAATGTACTTAAATTGGTCAAGTCAAGTCAACTTTATTTATATAGTGCTTTAAACAAAATACATTGCGTCAAAGCAACTGAACAACATTCATTAGGAAAAGAGTGTGTCAATAATGCAAAATGACAGTTAGAGGCAGTTCATCATTGAATTCAGTGATGTCATTTCTGTTCAGTTTAAATAGTGTATGTGCATTTATTTGCAATCAAGTCAACGATATCGCTGTAGATGAAGTGACCCCAACTAAGCAAGCCAGAGGCGACGGCGGTAAGGAACCGAAACTCCATTGGTGACAGAATGGAGAAAAAAACCTTGGGAGAAACCGGGCTCAGTTGGGGGGCCAGTTCTCCTCTGACAAGACAAAACCAGCAGTTTAATTCCAGGCTTCAGCAAAGTCATAATGTGCAGAAGAATCATCTGTTTCCTGTGGTCTTGTCCTGGTGGTCATCTGAGACAAGGTCTTTACAGGGGATCTGTATCTGGGGCTCTAGTTGTCCTGGTCTCCGCTGTCTTTCAGGGATCTAAAGGTCCTTTCTAGGTGCCGATCCACCATCTGGTCTGGATACGTACTGAATCCGGATGATTGCAGTGACCCTCTGATCTGGATACAGACTGGATCTTGTGGCTACGGTGACCTCGGAATAAGAGAGAAACAGACTAATATTAGCGTAGATCCCATTCTTCTAATGTTTTTTTTTTTTTTTATTGTTTTATCTTTATTTTACCAGGGAAGAAAATCACATTGAGATTACAATCTATTTTACAAGTGAGCACTGGCCAAGAAGGCAGCACATAGAAGATACACTTTAGCAGACAACAAGCAAAAAAAGACAGGGATGCACAAAAAATATTTAAATATACAATAATAAAATCACCATTTAAAACAATCACAAACATGATGATAAATTTGATTTAAATAAGACTTGAATTCAATATGTGAAATAAAAAGTTTTGCAACTCATTCCATGAGGTTGGAGCATTTTAACTAAAAGCAGTTTTATATAAATCTGTTTTCATTTGTGGAATATCATACAGTATGTATCTACTTGATCTTAGCTTGTATTCAGATCTACTAGGTGTTAAGAGTGTAGTTAAATATGAAGGAGTATGTCCAGTTATTGATTTATACACAAAGATCAACCAATGTTTGTTGAACCTTCTTGTGTTAAGTGAGGACCAACCGACCATTTCATATAGTACACAACACAGTACTTTGCATGGATTATAAATCTCAATGCTAAATGATACACAGAATCCAATTATTTCAACAAGGTCTTTGTGGAGTGTCTGTAAAACACATCTCCATAGTCTAAAACCGGCAAAAACGTAGCTTCAACCAGTTTTTCCTAGCTTTCTGTGTAAAGCAGGAACGGTTTCTTAAATAAAAACCCAGCTTTAATTTCAATTTAGTGAGTAACTGTTTAATATGCAAAATAAAACACATGATTTCGTCTAATATAAAACCCAGATATTTATATGAGCAAACTAATTCTTTTAGCCTTCCCTGTAATGTGTGGAGTTGAGGCAAGGAAGGTCCAGACTTACAGGTTCTATTAAAAAACATGTATTTAGTTTTCTTATCATTTAAAACTAAATTGAATGCCTGTAGATTGAGCTGAATATTTTTAAATGATTTTTGTAGCCTTAAAATTGTCTCAGCAGGTGATTTTTCAGAACAATAAATAATGGTATCATCAGCGTACAAATGCATTTTTGCATTAATCGCATTTTCACTAAGGTTATTAATATATTCTGTAAACAGCAAAGGCCCCAAAATAGAGCCCTGCGTTATTCCAGAGTTAACAGTACGTTTCTCAGACATACAGTCATTTAAAAGTACACGTTGACATCTGCTATTTAAATAGCTACTGACCCAACCAATAGCAGCATCAGATGCTGATGTGATAATAAGATAGCATGATTGACTGTATCAAAGGCTTTTGTTAAATCAATAAACAACTCGGCAGATGATTTATGACCATCTAAAACATTAATGTCATTAGTACTTTCATAGTAGCAGTGGTAGTACTATGATTTTTTAGACAGCCAAACTGAAAAACAGATAGAATACTATTACTAACCAAAAATTGTTTTAATTGTTCACTGATGATAGATTCCAAAATCTTAGCTATAATTGATCATTTAGAGATTGGACGATAATTGTCCAAATTAGATGGGTCACCACCTTTCAGCATTGGTAGAACCAGGGCAAATTTCCAGTCTTTAGGAAAAATATTCTGTTCCAGTGATAAATTTAATGATGTAGCAAGTACATCGGGTGTTATGGGAAGTGTTCCCGGTTCCGGTTTACCTAATTAATGCAGCCTAAAAATCTTTAATGGATTTGGATATTAAAAACATATTAGTATGTTATGTGTAAGCCAGGTTAAAGAGATGGGTCTTTAATCTAGATTTAAACTGCAAGAGTGTGTCTGCCTTCCGAACAATGTTGGGTAGGGTATTCCAGAGTTTAGGTGCCAAATAGTAAAAGGATCTGCCGCCCACAGTTGATTTTGATATTATTGGTATTATCAAATTGCCTGAATTTTGAGAATGATTCGGACGTGGAGGGTTATAATGTAACAGGAGCTCTTTCAAATACTGAGGTGCTAAACCATTCAGGGCTTTATAAGTAATAAGCAATATTTGAAATCTATAGGATGTTTGATAAGGAGCCAGTGCATTGTTGACAGGACCGGCTAATATGGTCATACTTCCTGGTTCTAGTAAGAACTCTTACTGCTGCATTTTGGACTAGCTGTAATTTGTTTACTAAGCGTGCAGAACAACCACCCAATAAAGCATTACAATAATCTATTGCGCTGAGTATCATCACCATAACAGTGAAATCTAACACCATGTTTCCTGATGATATCTCCCAAGGGTAATATATAAATCGTGAAGAGTATGGGCCCTAGTACTGAACCTTGAGGTACTCCATATTGCACTTGTGATCGATATGATACCTCTTCATTCGCTGCTACGAACTGATTGCGGTCATATAAATACGATTTAAACCATGCTAATGTACTTCCATTAATGCCAACAAAGTGTCCAAGTCTATGCAAAAGAATGTTGTGGTCAATTTTTGAGTTCAGAATGTCTATAAATGCTGATCCCAGTGCATCTTTTTCATTATCAACATGGGTATTAAAATCACCAACTATTAAAACTTTATCTGCAGCCAGAACTAACTCGGATGTAAAATCACCAAACTATTTAATAAAGTCTGTTTGGTGCCCTGGTGGCCTGTATACAGTAGCCAGTACAAACATCACATGGGATTTATCATTAACATTTGTTTCCCTGGATAATGTTATATGAAGCACCATTACTTCAAACGAGTTATATTTACAGCCTGCCCTCTGAGAAGTCCTGAAGACATTGTTATAAATTGAAGCAACACCTCCCCCTTTGCCTTTTAGATGTGTGTTTATAACAGTAATCTTGGGGGGTGGACTCATTTAAAATAATGTAATCATCAGGTTTTAGCCAGGTTTCTGTCAAACAGATCACATCTAGATTATGATCAGTGATCATATTATTTACAAAAAGGGTTTTCGTAGAAAGGGATCTGATATTCAATAAGCCAAACTTTATCATTTGTTTATCTGTATTGCATCTGTTTTCTGTTTGTTGAACCTCAATTAAATTGTTACTCTTAACTTGGTTTGGACCATATCTAAAGCCCTAACATTCTTACTGTCCTCAATTAAAGTTTGGATACGTGTCTCTAATTCTGAAATCTTCTCTGTCAGCCTAACTATTTCCCTGCATTTATCACATGTGAATCCCTTATCAGCGACAGAGATAGATAAACTGTACATGTGGCAAGAGGTGCAAATAACAATAGTAGGAGAGCCATTACTCACCGTGTTTGATGAAATATTCTTACCACAGTTGTTTAATGAACTTGTGAAAAACTGGAGAGAGAGAGGAAAGGAGAAAAGAAAACAGCGATAGGTTCAAATGAAAACGCTAATGACAAGCTAATGAGTGCTAATGCAATGCAGGTGCACTGCACTCACGGATATAAAATAAAAGTTCAAACGATCAAAATTAATCTGATAAAATTGATTGATAATATCAGAAATATGGTGTGAATTAAGTTATATTTTATCACTTTAAACAACAGAGAGTGATAGTAAGATAAAGATTCAGATAAAGATGTTTCCCTTTCTATACTTCACTCATACTGCATATGGGGGAAAAGCTCCTTTTTTCCTCAATGCTGAAGCCTTTTTTTTCAGTAGTGTAGTGGAACTGCACTGCTGTTGGTTTAATCTGTTAAACTTTTTACTGTTGAACTCTGGAACGAGCTCTCGCAATCTAAGAGGCATCGGACCAGCTGAGATCGCTGATTGCGAAAGCATGAATCTTGCCTCTTTGCGCTTGTGGATCGATTTCTTCAATGAAAGCAGTCCTGCCCCTCACACCCCCCCATCTTCTTCCTCCCACATGCCGGCCAGGAAAAGACAGTAGGTTAGAGGGGCTCAGCGCCCGGATTTGGGTGAGCTCACGCCAGCCAAGCACCTGCGTGCCTCACCCTCTCCTATGAAGAGAGCCGTCCCCTGTCCTTTTCTCATGCCCAGAGCAGCATTCCTTGGCTGAAGCGAGTGACCTCGTCTCTTTTGGCGTATCAGAGGACAAGCTGCTTGATGACTCCATGTCACTCGCGGCTTCTGAAACGAAGGTTTGGACCGATGATTCTGACCCCGCCCACATGCCCTCACTTGAGCCCATCGACGCCAGAGCTGGGATGGACACCGAGCTTTTCCGCATCTTCTCCAAAGCTGTCGAGCAACTCGATTTAGGGTGGGCTCCCCCTGAAGAGCACATGCGCAGAAGACTGGATGAGTAATACCTGCCAGGCCCCCTCCGCCAGGGCTCTGCCCCGTTTTTCAGGACCTCCAGGCCTGGCAGCCCTGAAACCTTGGATGAACCCTGTTTGGTTCAGTCGTAGAGTACCCCTGCAGGTGTCTTCCAGAAGGACGGTGCTCTTGACAGATACGTCCAACCTGGGTTTGGGCGCTTTGTGCGAGGGCAGACCAGCCTTCGGCTCGTGGTCACATGAGGAGAGCCATCTCCATATCAACTGCCTCGAGATGCTGGCAGTGGAATGAACCATTCAATTCTTTCAGGTTATTCTGAAGGGGTGCCATGTCCTAGTCCATTCGAACAGCATGACAGTGGTGTCCTACATCCTTTCGTCTAGCCACATCTGTGTACTGGCAAAGTACCTCTTGGAATGGGCATTACCCAGGCTGCGATTGCTCAAGGCAATGCATATACCTTGCAAGACAAATCTGGGAGTAGACATGCTATCTCGGAGCAATGTCCCCTCGGAAGAGTGGATGCTCCATCCCCAGATGGTTCTCAAAATCTGGGAGATCTTCAGGAAGGCAGAGGTCGACCTCTTCATCTCAGAAAACAAGTTCTAGTTCTAGTTCTTTTATTTATAAAGCACATTTAAAACAATCACATGACTGACCAAAGTGCTGTACAACATACTGATCATAGATAAAATAAAATATGCTACATTACACAACAGTTAATATGCAAATGCTTCAGAAAACAAGTGAGTTTTCAGAAGCGGTTTAAAAACTGATAAAGTTAGAGCAGCTCTAAGGGGTGCTGGCAAGCTGTTCCACAACCTAGGGCCCATCACAGAGAAAGCTCTATCTCCTCTACGTTTCAGCCTTGTAGAGGGAACCAATAGTAGGTTTTGATTACTAGACCTTAAATCCCTGGAAGGGTTGTAAGGGTGCAGCAATTCGGATAGGTAATGTGGAGCGAGATTATGCAAACATTTATAAACAAATACGAGTATTTTAAAATGTATCCTAGAGTTAACAGGAAGCCAATGGAGTGCTCGCAGAAGGGGGGTGGCAGAATCATATTTGCGGCCTTTTTTTAGATATTTGGCTGCTGCATTTTGGACCAATTGTAAACGAGCTACTTGGGACTTTGAGATGCCATAATACAAAAAATTGCAGTAGTCCAATCGAGAAAAGGTTTTTCAGGCAGATAGCGTTTAGAGGCAACAACTGAGGAAAGTGTTTCTCAAGAGTGAGCTGACTGTCTAAAAATACACCAAGGTTCTTAACACACTTTGACTCAAAAACTACCAGGTTGTCCAAGGTTGAGTTGTCAAATTTAAAATTGTCAGATGGACCAAAAACAATGACCTCAGTCTTAGAGTCACTTAAGGTTAAAAAGTTACTGGCTAACCAATGCTTTACCTCATCAAGACATGTAAGCAGTGCATTTATGGCTGAAGGATCATTTCTTTTAATGGGCAGATAGATCTGTGTGTCATCAGCATAAAAATGGAATGACACACCATGCTTTCTCAGAATCGAACCTAAGGGAAGCATGTAGAGGGAAAAAAGCAGAGGTGCTAAAATGGATCCCTGAGGAAGTCCAAAATTAAGAGGTGCGGCAGAAGAGGTAAAATTGCCAATTTTTACTGAAAAATATCGATCCGTTAAATAGGATTTAAACCAATTCAAGACTGCGCATTTTAGCCCCACACAATATTCTAATCTAGACAGGAGCAACTGATGATCAATAGTGTCAAATGCAGCAGTCAAGTCTAAAAGGATTAAAATCACTGGGTCACCTGTATCAGTAGCAACTAAGATGTCATTTAACACTTTCAGCAGAGCTGACTCGGTGCTGTGGAAAGGACTAAAGCCGGACTGAAAGAATTCTGAGATCTGGTTAGTACTTAGAAAAGATTGTAGTTGACACAACACAATCTTTTCCAGGGCCTTAGAAATAAAAGGGAAAACAGAGATTGGACGGTAGTTATTTAAAACAGACATGTCTAAGGAAGGCTTCTTTAGCAATGGAGTAACGGAGGCCAATTTCATGCATGCGGGAACCAAACCAGTTGATAAGCATTTGTTAAACAGGGAAAGTAAGGCAGGGCCAACTGATTCCATCAACAATTTAAAATACCGGGGGTGAATTACGTCATGAGGACAGAACGAAACTTTGAGGGAGTTAATAATTTCAGAGATAAATTGTAAAGAGATGGGATCAAAGGACTCCCATATAGACGATGACTGGAGAATCTCATCATAAACAGGAACAATGTAGGTGGTTACTACTTGCGATCTTAATTTAATAATCTTTTCAGAAAAGAAACTCAAGAATCTTTCACATAATTCATTTGAGGAATTTGGTATACCATTGACAGATGGATTTAAGAGAGCATTTATGACCGAAAACAAAACTTTTGGTTGATTATTATTGTTTAGAATCAGATTAGAGAAATATGCTGCTTTTGCGGTCTTGGCAGCAGACTGGTAGGACTGAAGAGCAGACTTAAATACCTGTGAAGATTGAAATCTATCCTTTTTCCATTTTCGCTCTGTTTTCCTGCACATTAGATGTGGGCAGATCGATACTAATATCGATAATATCGATACCAACGGGAAAATATCGATACTTAAGTTTCAGTTTCTCTCGTTTTGTGACCTGGCCGTGTTTGTCAAAATGCTGCTGCTGTCACAGAGCAGAGCAAGCTCTCAAGAGTGCTGCTCGTGCTCGACACTGCTCTCCGCCGCCTCTCCTGTGTTGTACCGTCACGTGACTCAACACTAGCACTACCACCAGCAGTCAGACGCGCGCACCGCTCAGCTGCGCATTTCTAACAGCAGCCAGTCAGAGGCGGAGAGAAAGAGGAGCATTGTATGGCTGTATTTTCAGGCCGATCTACCCTTTTTGTGTTAGCTGTGAAAGGGATACTAGTTTCTATATTTAAACTACACCTAGATGTGCACCAGACTTAATTATTTTTATTATTTATTATTTTATCAATAGCTGATTCTCCAAGAGCAGTGGATATTACAAGGCGCCTATCAGAAATGATTGTAAAGGACCTGCAGCCTCTTTCCATAGTGGAAGATGTCGGCTTCAGGAATTTTGTACAAGGAGAATTTGTTTACATTGTGAAGTAAAACTTTGTGACTTTAAGAAAAAAATCCTGAAAAGAGGTGTACTAAAGAGGAGAAACATTTTTTTATTAACATGCTACTTGAAAAGAGAATTTGTTTTTACATTTTTTATATTTGTGAAGTAATCATTTTGTAACTTTGTTTATTTAAATAAAACAGAAGTAACCAAAAGTTGTTTCTGAACAAAAGCTTTTGTAGTACTGATTAATAACCCAAAATGCAAATGACAAAAACAAATTAAAAGTCATGAAAATTCATTTAGATTTAGGTTGAAGACGCACCCACCTTAATTATTAAAAATCATCGGTATTGGTATCGGTATTGGCGATACTGGCTCTGTATTTACTTGGAATCGGATTGATACCAAATCTAGCAGTATCGCACACCTCTACTGCACGTCTGTCTTAGAGAACGAATTTCTGGAGTTAGCCACCTTTCAGATTTAGTTTTTGGTTTAAAAACTTTAAGAGGAGCAGTTTCATTTAGAATGTGCATCCATACATTATTTAGCAGGTCGAAATGTTGGTCGACATTCAGATCAGCAAGTGAAATGTCTAAGGACAATTTTGAGCTCAGTTCATTAAAAAGCATGTTAAAATCCAGGTGAAACCGAGAGGAATAAGACCGAGACAACTTGACGACATCACATGGAGCAGGTAGATTTGGCAGTGACAAAGAGAATAAAATAGGCTTGTGGTCAGAGATCACTGCATCAGAAAGCTCAAGTTCAGAAACAGAAAGCCTATAAGTGAGCACTAGGTCCAGAGTGTGCCCTTGTATATGAGTGGGCTCATTTATCCACTGAGTGAGGTTAAAAGATTCAATAAGACTTAAAAGGTCCTTAGAAAGGGAACTGGATGGGCAACAGACATGAATATTAAAATCACCAACTAATATAAAACGGTCATAATTAGTAGTAATATACCCCATTAACTCTGTAAGTTCCATAATAAAATCTTTAACCAAATGAGGAGGGCGATACAACACAACTAACAGAATAGGACCGCTCCACTCAAAACTTAATAGCTGAGCTTCAAAACTAGAAAAAACTTTTGCAACAATATTCTGACAGCGAGAGAAAAAAGCATTTTTTAAAACAGTCACTAGGCCGCCCCCTCTACCATTTTGCCGGGGAGAGTTAAAAAATGAGCAATCGTTTGGAACCAGTTCAGAAAAAGGACTCAAATCTCCTACCTCTGTCCAAGATTCAGTGATGAACATAAAATCCAACTTATGAAAGGAGAAAAAATCGTTCAGCAGGAAGGTCTTATTTACCAGTGAACGGGCGTTTAACAAAGCCAATTTCGGTGGATTTATGTTGCCGGAAGTGGTCTTGACTTTGCGCAGAGATCTGAGGTTTCCAAGATTGGCCACCGTTTGTCGCGTGCTGAAACTGATGTGAGGAGATGCTAGACGAAGGCAGGTGAGCAGACAGGGACGACGGGGAGGAGCCAGCGTGAGGGAAGAACCAACGAGGACCAGAGAGTAGCGGAGTGTTGAACCGGCTTCCAGGCCGGGAGCATCAAGCTGGATTCGCAGCGATCCCGTAGGTGAGATTTCCATCTGGATGAGATCCCTGCACATCTGCCGCGCTTCCTCCTGCGTTTCCTTCATGGTGGTGTGAAAGGCCAACGGCATATATAGCCTAGTATATCCGATGGCAGGGATCCACATGGTTCAAAAATAAACTGTTTAGCACAAACATTGCTGCTTGCCAGAAATGAGGTGCGAATATCCAGCAAGGTTTGACGATCATAGGTCAGCTGAGCATGACAATTCAGAGATGTAAAATTAATAAAAACAAACAGACACGCGCCATCTTTTACCAAAGCAAACCTTCCACACCAAAGCAACTCTCATTGCCCAACCTATTTTTCAGAGGACACAGATGCGCTGGCCCACAACTGGCCCAGCCTCCTCCTTTACGCTTTTCCTCCGATCGCTCTGATCCCTCAGGTCATCAGACAAGTCAAGGAAGACAAGCACAGAGTCCCCCTTGTGCTCCCACTCTGGAGGAGCCAAGTTTGGTCCTCAGAATTATTCAGGCTCATGGCCGATCCCCCTGAGGCGGGAACTCCTCTTTTCAGGTGAACAGGACAGTCTGGCATCCACAGCCAGAACTCTGGGCTCTGCACCTTTGGTCCCTCGATGGGAACCTTTAAGGCTCCCTGGGGATGTACTACACACCATTGCTCAGATGAAAGCCCAGTCTACAAGACGCCTCTACGCCCAGAAGTGGTCGGTTTTCGTTGACTGGTGGTCAACACCAAACGAAGACCCTGTGGAGTGTAACGTATCTCCAATACTGTCATTTCTCCAAGAGCGTCTGGACAAGGGTCTCACCCTTCCACACTCAAGGTGTACATAGCAGCCATCCCAGCATTCCATGCTCCTATCGCTGGCCCATCAGTGGGACGAAACAGCCTCATTGTGTTTCCTGGGAGGTTATAGGTGGTTAAACCCCCCGGTGTCCTCTCTCTGTTCCCACTTAGGACTTTTCCACAGTCCTCGAAGCACTGTCAGCTGACCTTCGGGCCCTAATGCTATAAACCGCTCTACTACTTGCACTAACATCGGTCAAGTGTGTTGGCGATCTGCAGGCCCTCTTGGTGAGCCCTGCATCCCTTTTTTTATTATTATGCAAACAGACTATTACAATATTTACAAAAAACAAATACAATGCAAAAAACAAATTCAGAGACCAACATAACATGCATATCAGTACGATTTGTGTGTGTGTGTATGTGTGCGTGTGTGTCTTAATATAACTGGGTGAGGGGGTAGAAATATATGAATAAAGGGGGCTGTAGGGAAGTACAACAGACTTAACCAAAAAAAAAAAAAATTATATACACACATAACAATAGCAATAGTACTACTACTACTACTACTAATAATAATAATAATAATAGTGATAAATCCAATTAATAAGAATAGACAAATGGTAATAATAGTATTATCAGTCGTAGTAATGATAAACATATATAAACAAATATTTCTTCCAGAATGAGGGGGAGGTTAAAGGATCAGGAAAAGGACAAATAAAATAGTAGTAGTTATAATAATAATAATAATAATAATTGACACAGCCATTGAAAGTAATGATAATAGTAGTAGTTGCACTAATAATAATAATAATAATAATATTGATACAACTATTAATGATAAGGTATTGTAAAGCTGCCTCTGACATCCCTAATGGCCATGGCATATGATAGACCCCCACCAGCGTGTAGTTAGTTGCAAGGGGTTATCAAGGTGAGGTGCTTCGGGGCCCAGGGTCACCAAATCCAAACTCATTCCCAGCCGTCCCAGACATGCCACGCTTACCCTGTCTTGTGTGTTTTTTTGTTTTTTTTTTTGTTTTTTTTTATAAATATGGCTGCTTTCATTGTTATCCTCATGATATGTTTGTCAACTAGTGTGTAATGTATTAAAAAAAGTATGGCGTGTAACATGGAGCAGCCCAGTACAAAGCCCAAGCTGCCATGTCCACACCACACTTACCCTATGTGTTTTTTTTTTTTTTTGGCTTGCTTTATGGTTCAAATGACTGTGTGTGCACTTCATCTAACATGTGATGCATTTAAACAGCGAGGCAAGTGCTGGTCCAGCCAGGTTAAAAAGTACAAACTGGAGGGCGAAAGCCCAAGGACCCCGGCCCCACATCGCACCCACCCACAGCTAATCAAAACCATACATGGCAGGGACCAGTATGCCACAGCCAGCCTGGGTCCAGAAGCAGCAAGAGAGAGAGAGCGAGAGAGAGAGACAGAAAGAGAAATTTCAATATAATCTTATGAGTATTTTTTTATATATTTGATATATATATATATACATACATACATACATACATACATATATATATATATATATATATATATATATATATATATATATATATATATATATACATACATACATACACATATATATATATATATATATATATATATATATATATATATATATATATATATATATATATAATAGTTGGTGTTGTTACCTCTTCCTGACCTTGCTCCCCCCAATCATGTGTGAGCATTGATTGATGGTGTATAGTTGAAGATGGCTCAAGACAAAGAAGGTCAGTGGATTCATGACTGTTAGGAGTTAAGGAGAGATAACCAAGAAGGGTGTAGTTCTAGTGTACTATTTTGAGTGGAGGTAGACAAGTTTTCCATGGAGATGTACTCTATTAATACATTTTTCCAAGTTGTAATGTGTATGGTGTTCCTTGATTTCCAGTTCATGAGGATAGTTTTCTTGGCGATAGTTAGAGCTACTAGGAGTAATTGACTGTTTGTACCGTTTAAATTGATTATGGATATGTCACCTAATATACAAAGGGAGGGGGACAGCGGGATGTGACATCCCATAAATTTGGATAGTGAGTTAGTAACATTTTCCCAGAATTTTTTAACTGAAGTGCAATCCCAAATAGCGTGTACATAGGTGTCTGGAGTGTTTTGTGTGCAATGTGAGCATGTTTCTGCAGTAAAACCCATTTTAAATAATTTCTGCCCAGTAAGGTGAGATCTATGAAGTACTTTATACTGTATAAGTTGTAAGTTGGCGTTTTTTGTCATGAAGTAGATATTTTTACAGATTTGTGTCCAGAAAGCGGCATTGGGAGCAATGGATAAATCCGATTCCCATTTAGCACCGGGTAAGCTTAATGTATTGTCTGATTTGGATATTATTTTATATATTTTGGAGAGTAGTTTTTTTTTTGGGGAGGTAATATTAATTAGCTCTGAGATTGGAGGGGGAAGGTCTAGATTAATTGTCTAAGTGTCAATTTTTGATTGAATAGATGATTTGATTTGTAAGTATTCCAAAAAACAATTACTCCCAATGCCGTTTTTCTGGACCAAGTGGGAAAATGGTGCCAAGTTATTATTAAGGAGGATGTGTTGAAGTTGTGTGATGCCCTTATCTACCCATGTGCGCAAGTTGAGTGGCTTCTTTTTAACTATGAAATCTGGGTTATTCCAAATCGGGGTGTATTCAGATGGTGCAAGAGATGTGTTTGTGATTTGATGAAATTTCCACCAAGCTGTCAGAGCTGCGGCTATTGTTGGGGTTTTAAAACAGTTATGCTTTTTGATTGTGAAATGTTAATGTCCTTACAAACTGACTGTTCCACATCTAGCCATGTGCTTTCTGATGGGTTAGGATGAAACCATTTGTATATATTTTGGAGCTGATTGGCCAAATAAAAGTGGTATAAATGTGGAGCTTCAAGTCCTCCTTGTGTTTTTGGTTTCTGTAGTGTAGATAATTTAATTCTTGGGGTCTTATTTTTCCAGTAGAATTTAGTGATGATTGAATCTAGCAATTTAAACCAGGTGAGGGTGGGTAGTGCTGGAATCATTGTAAATAAATAGTTTAATTTAGGGAGTATAGTCATTTTAATTACTGATATTCTGCCCATAATGGATAGTGGTAAATTCATCCAGCGATGAAGGTCATCATTTATTGTTTTAAGTAATGGAGAGAAGTTAAGTCCAAAAAGCTCAGACAGCCTGGGGGAAACATTAATGCTTACGTATGTGATATAGTTGGTGCACAAAGGAATAGGTGGTGTTTGGGATGTCACATCCATGCTGTTGGAGTGTAATGAAAGCATGGCCGATTTACTCCAGTTGATGGAGTATTCAGAGATATTTGAGAATGAATCAATGAGTTTAATTGTTTCTTGTAATGATGATGGGAGGTCTTGTACATATAGTAATATATCATCAGCGTAAAGATAAATTTTGTGGTGCATGTTTAGTGTTTGAATTCCTTTTAATGTAGCTGTTTTATCGAATGGCTGCTTCTAATGGCTCAATGAAAATGGTAAATAATGAAGGAGAGAGTGGGCATCCTTGTCTAGTCCCCCGTTGTAGTGTGAAGATACGTGATGTTAGTCCATAGGTGATGACAGTGGCTGAAGGTGATGTATACAGAATTTTGATCCAATTTATAAATGGATCCCTGCATCCCTTGAGTTTGGGCCCGATGACTTGAAGGTAATTTTAAAACCCAGGCATGGCTACGTCCCTAAAGTGCTCTTGACCCCAGCACAGGTAATTTCTCTCTCAGCTCTGCCTCCTTTGTCAGGTGAACGAGAGCTGCATTCACTCTGCCCAGTGAGGGCTTTGAGGATGGACATTGAGCGGTCACAGTCTTTCCGGCAATCTGACCAGCTTTTTGTCTGCTTTGGTGGCCGCACCAAGGGGTCTTCAGTCTCAAAGCAGCACATCTCGCATTGGCTAGTTGAAGCTATCGCTCTGTGTTACTCCTCTATGAGCCTTGAGTGCCCCATAGGAGTGTATGATATAGATTTCATTCTTTAGGTCAAAACTTCATGAAAAGAAAATCAGTTTGAATAAAGCAAGCAATAACTCCAACAATAAGTTGGAGTTTAGTGATACACTAGTCAGTGTTCCTTCACATTGTTTGCACTGTTTTCTCTGCAAATATATGACCCTGAACCACAAAACCATTGTTTAGTCGCTGGCGTATATTTTTTAGCCTGTACTCAGTCTGAGATAGCAACTATCTCCAAGTTATCCTCCGATCTCAAAACAGCTGGCCAATCAAGTAATAGAGGGCGAGCTGAGAGCTGTGACGTAGACGCTAAGCACCGAATGTAAGATTGTAGTTTAGGATGACATGACATGAGTTTAGGTGATGTTGTGGCCCTAATCACAACAGGTTTTGGGAAAAGTTTAATTTATCAACTGTTACTAATCATCAGCGAAAAACTGGGGAGGCCAAAGTTCGGCAGGGTGATAATTGTGATTGTGTCCCCCTGGGTTGCTCTCATGCAGGTTAAACAGGCAGTGAAACTCACTCAATGTTTTTTTTTTTTTTTTCTTGCAGCATTCCTGTGTTTACAGTGGAAGTTATGCTGTGTTCCAGGCAGGTTTTTGAGCCCGTAAGTCATGACTTCAAACCACGACTCACGATTTTGTAGTGTTCCAGGCAAGTCACGCCAAAATTTCTGAGCGCAAGGAATTGTAGCTAATTATTAATTTTATTTTAATTTTTAAGTTATATTGTCCTTAAATATTTGTTTCAACATGTACCACTTGCATGAATACTGAATCCGTAGACAATATTATCCGTAGGGGCGGCCATTGTTGTTTCACGGGCTATGTGATGTCAGAGCTTGGAACTAGGAGTACATTGATCTAGGAGTTCATGGGTGGAAAGTCATGGGTTTGACTGCTGTTCTAGTGCACTTTTATGGATAGAAGGTTGGAAAAACATGGGTTACGGGTTGC
The DNA here is from genome assembly GCF_023724105.1 of Carassius gibelio. Classification (NCBI taxonomy): domain Eukaryota; kingdom Metazoa; phylum Chordata; class Actinopteri; order Cypriniformes; family Cyprinidae; genus Carassius; species Carassius gibelio. Next base: position 2,665,731 of record NC_068372.1, read on the forward strand.
CTGGAATGCGGCATAATAGAGGCGGCTGAGATGGCGCATGACACACGTCATGACCAAACGTTATGCGATTGACTTATGGGTAACCAATGATTTCAGACATTCTCAGTATTATATATATGTATATAAATACACAATTTTTTTGCACCCTCAGATTCCAGATTTTCAAATGGTTGTATCTAGGCAAAATATTGTCCTATCTTAACAAATCCATACATCAATGGAGGGCTTATTCATTCAGCTTTCAGAGGATCTATAAATCTCAATTTTGAAAAATTTACACTTAAGACTGGTTTTGTTGTCCAAGGTCACTTATGCCAGCAGTCATTCTCAGTGGCCAACTTTAATAAATTGAAGCATGGATGTGTTTTTTTTGAATAAGTGCACCTACACGACCTCTGTTCGTCAAAGTCTTTTTTGTTGTTTTAAAAGCAAAACATGAGTATAATTTGGAATTAATATAAGGAATTTCACTGATTTAGTTTTCAAGAAAAGTATTTAAGTTTTACCACTTTTCATTAAGTTGACAGTATGTTCATTTATATGATAATAAATCAGGAAACTATATGAGATACAATATGATGCAATAATTCAGAATTTTCTCAAATGACAACAGTCATGATCGGTAATCACAATTATAATTTATAAATTTATGACATATGCATTCATGAAATATGATTCATTTTATAAATGTTATTTATTCATGCACCACAAACAGTGTTTGTTTGAGAAAAATTAACCTTTAGAAATAATATTGAAATACACACAAATTGCCCTTTGATCCAGTTTGAAAAATTGCTCGAGTTCTGTTAGTACGCCTATAGTATATTGTTGGTGTAAAAAAAAAGCAGCTGCTTTTATCTGCCATGTTAATCATTATTTTTACACATGATACTTTTTTTTGCTGTAAAATGTACATTAGCCTAATAATAACTTGTCATAATAACTATAATAACTTGAGCATAGGCTACATAAGCCCTGCCGGCTTGCTCTGTTCTGTAGTTTATTAAAAGTTTATTAATTCTGAACGTGTTGCATGTACATATTGCACCAAAAAGCAACACTGCACTCCCTTGGGTTCATAGCAACACATCCGCCACATGTGAAGTTGAATGGATAAACGGTTCTCGACTAGGCTTGCCACAATAGACGGTGTTGACGATGATACCTTTGTTAAGCTGCAATACTGGTTACATCACTTGCCCATCGACCCCCACCATTGTTTAGATTTTTTATAGTAATACAAATCATTTAGTTCATTAAAATAACAGACACTAGAATTAAAAATTGAACGTGGTTGCTCAAATGCAGCAGAACATTCAGCGTTCAATGGGTTCCACAGTGTTTGCCGATTTTTACTTAATTTAAACTTAAATTTATTTTTAATTTTTTTTGCATCAAGGTGTATTCTGTTCCTCCAAGCTTTATTATCCATTTTATACATTATACATTTCTTACTTATTTGGTTATATATTATACATGTTTACTTATTTAAACTTTTATGTAAGTTATTTTATATTTTATATTAGGCATAGCCTGCCCGATAGCATGGCAATTTTTGTTTTGTTTTGTAAATACAATTTAGTTTTATATTTAGTTGTAGCATTCAAGCAATTGACGCAGAATTGCTGCTAATTTGCGCATGGTACTTTTAAGCAAAACATATGCAAAATATGACCGTGGTATGGCACAGCTTGTCAGTTAATAAAGGCTTTGTTTAAATGCTGCTCCACATGAAATCATGCACGAGTAAAGATTTACAGCTGATAACTGAACTGGCGTTGCTAACAAGATGCGCATTAATTATCGGGCAATTTTTATCATGCATCCCAAATATATATATATATATATATATATATATATATATATATATATATATATATATATGTATATGTATATGGTCCTAAAAAAAACTGCAATTAAATGGATTTTTCCATCGACTGAAGTCACATTTTTTTATTATTTTTTTTATACAGAGGAACTATCTGTCTGGACGGAAGAAGAATGTAGAAATTTTGAACAAGGTTTAAAGGCTTACGGAAAAGACTTCCATTTTATCCAGGCCAGCAAGGTAGTGCTCATTTTATGGCATTCATCACAATAATAATAATAATAATATTGTAATGTTTAATTTATATCGCACCTTTCCTAAGCTTAAGGATGTTGTAAAAGGTATACCAAAGCAACAAATATTGATTACAAAGAAACAATTGCATTGGACATTTGTCCAAAGCAGTTAAAAATAATGCAGTTGCATATAACACAGATTATGTAGTAGAAATAGTAAAACAAAATGGACACATACACAATGTAAATTAGTGGTAGTGTTGATATAAACAAATAGGTTTTAAGCTTTGATTTGAATTGACTGAAAGAGGTGGTGACTGTTCTGAGTGTAAGGAGAAGTGAATTCCAAAGTTTGGGTGCAGTAACATAAAAGGACCTGCCGCCCATTGAAGAAATGCGGAGCCTAGGTACACAAAGAAGTTTGCAATTGTAAGCCTGGAGTGCGCAAGAAGGTATATTAGGAAAGAGTAGGTCAGAAAGATAGGAGGGAGCAAGACCTTTGAGAGTCTTAAAGGTGAGCAAAAGAATTTTGTATTGCACACGAATAGAGACAGGCAACCAGTGAAGATTAATTAGAATAGGGGTGATGTAAACAGATTTTTTTGTGGCATTTAATAATCTGGCAGTAGAATTTTGAACGTAATGCAGACGAATGAATGAAGGAGTGAGCTGGTAATCCAGAGAAATTTTTAATATTTCTGTTTTAATCAAGTTCAGACTAAGAAAATTAGAATGGAGCCAATCCTTTAACTCATAATTCTAAATGGGTTGAATCTGGTTGGATATTTTTAATCTGGTTGGAACAATAGGTTTAATGCAGTAGGTAGATCAGTTAATTTGAAGAAAGTCTTGAAATGAATGTCAATCCATATCTGCCCTTTCTTGTATTAACATTTTAACATTTACAGATGTAATCACTAAAAAATTTTAATAAGCTGTGGGGTTCAATAATGTGCCAAGCAGTTTTCTCTGTTAGATAAGTATATCTAACAGAGTACTTGACTACTTGATGTGGCATTTCAAAACTAAATAATGTTTTTTTTTTTTTTTTTTTTTTTATTATTGTCATTTCCTTAATCAATTTCAGGTCAGAACAAGGTCTGTCGGAGATTGTGTGGCTTTTTATTACATGTGGAAAAAGTCAGAGCGGTATGATTTCTTTGCGCAACAAACTAGGCTTGGAAAAAGGAAATACAACCTTCACCCAGGAGTAACGTAAGTATCTTTGCTAAAACCTTTTCCTTGGGTTAAAGTAACTAAAGAAGCGTGATCATTGTTTTATGAACATTTTAGTAGGCTAGACACTTCTTAGGTACCCAAGGTTACGTCAGTAACTGGAGACGTTATTGGGTTTTGAATTTCAAAAATTATTATTACATAGCATTTTGGTCATCCACTTTTGTGATTTATATATCTAGCCTACAAAAATGTTTTATAAACAGTGATCACACTTTTGTTACTTGGCTGTGTTTAAATCCTGCCTAAAAGAATTGTCTGCAGTTATTGCTTTGCAATGTACATGATAGACCTTCAGGTTTTGAATGGCTGTGCTATTCAAATTTATATAATTCACATCAAGTGTCCATTATTTGCCAGCATAGACAATGGCTGTCATGGATGTTTTGCAGCGCAAAATAAACTAATAAATAATAGTAATAAACTAATAAATAATAAAAAAATCATTTGTTAAGCTATTTTATCTACAGCTCTTTAGAGGTAGAATTCTTTAGTGAAATAAGTAGGGCCAATGTGTTATTTATTGTAATAAATTTGAATAAATTAAGGAGACCGAGAGAGAGAGAAAGGCCTAGCGAGTGTGTGTGAAGCTTGCAAACAAGTGAAGTTTGTTGGTTTAGTAAATTAGCTCAAAAGGGAAATTAATATAATTAATTACAATAAATTATGATTAAAAATTATTATTTATATCAGCTGCCAGTAGTAACTGTAGCATAATTAAATTGCCCTCAACTAATCTGTTCATCCAGCGAACATTGTGTACATTCATGTCAACTCTAGGAAAGGATATTTTCATGGCCACAGAAAACACTTTCATACATTATTAATGCATTAGATCATGTAGCAAAATCTAAACTGTAAAGGGACATTCATTTGCAAGTAGGGAAATGTCGGTATCAAATTTTCCTGTTGCGATTAACCCTCTGGAGTAAGGGTATTTTTGGGGCCTGGAGAAGTTTTGTCATGCCCTGACATTTGTGATTTTTTCAGTTTCTTAGAAGAATGTAAATAGCTAAAGTCTAATCTCACTGTAATCAGCACATACTGGGCTATTATAATATGTGAGCAGCATGTATGTACATGATTTGTGTTTTTGAGAAAAAAAAAATGTTATGCGTGGTTAGTGAAAAACTAAAAACACATTGGTACATTGGTTCCCGGGACTTCTGAGAACTGAAACTTGTAGCCTAGAATTTTATTTTCTAAATTATGTGAAAATCATCTTTCATACTCACTTTCAGAAAACAATATATAGATTTACATTTTCTAAGACACTTTTTGTTGGTAAAAAAGTCATATGCGAGTAGGCGTCAACTATCATGAATGAGAAGACAAAGGCCTGCATAATGAGCTGCATAATGAGCCTTTCAGTCAGGTTTGTCACTGAGAGGGAGGAGTTACAAGAAAGAATGTGAGGACAAAATAAATGTATATAATTTTATGTTAGTAGTTTATTTAGAATATATTTAATTATCCCACAACATAATTTAATATCCACTTGGGAGTGCAGTTAAACAGTTTATTAGGAACAATCAAAGCTGACTTTCAAACCGAATTTCTTGCATCATTACTCCAGTCACACAATCCTTCAGAAATCCTTTTAACAATCTCATTTTCTACAAAAAAATAAAAATAAAATAAAAAAAAATATATATATATTGTTATTATTATTGTTGTTGTTGTTATTATTATTGTTGTTGTTGTTGAAAAGAGCTGAATATTTTTTCAGATTTTTTTAGGGGGGATTAATTGAAGAACAGCATTGTTTGTTACGTTACATTTACATTTATTCGTTATATTTATATTATTTACCTCAAGCTTTTGAATGGTATAGTATTGTATATTGTTATTGAAACTTCTTTATATTTCACATGATTATACATTTAGTCAGGAATTATAGTTTGGAAAAGTCTTTGGAAAATGTGTAACTAGTAAAATGGTTACACATTATGTTAAAACTAGTACAAGTATATAAATTAATAAAAAGAGACTAACTCATGTTTATGATCTCTGCTGAATAAAGTGTTTCATTCTTTTTTCTGATAAAATCCAAATCTCAAATCCTCAACCACATCACATCTTTTTGGGGTGAATTATGTCTTCTTCCTCTCATCGCGAAGCAAACAGTAAAAAAAAAGAAAAAACATGAAGAACAATCTTGCTGCGTTGTCTTAGAGCGTTCAGCGCGGGGGCGTGGTCGCATTAAAAGATAATGAAGTGAGACGTGAAAAACAGACATTGCGTTGTTTTCATATGGATTACTTTATTACAGAATATTTGTTTTCAGCAACACTTGTTTAGTTTATAAGTACACATGTCAAGCCTTCTATAAATATATCTCTCATGTCTCTTTGTTGTTACAGCTCATTTTAATGACACGTTTGTAAATGAAGGGCAGACAAAGGCTGCAGACAGCACACCTTGTTTGTTATCTTTATTTTATAAGTGCACAACGTTTTCTTATGTCTGTATACAAAAAAAGTAGACCCTTTACAGAATAATTTGATGTATTGCTCTTATCTGTACGATCAAAACTGAAAGGGTAATTTAAGTTCTTTTTGGGGTTATCAAGAGAAAATGCCTCATAATGCGTATACGCGTTAATCAACTTCAGAGGGTTAATTGCTCATGCTTTTATCACGGTATATGGTACTAACGCGGTATTGAAATTTAGTTTAAAAAAGTGGTCATAATACGGTATAACAGGTTATATAACTTTTTTTCTAATAACAAAAATAAATGAACATTTAAATACAATAAAGCAGTACAGAATATATAAAGTTAAAAGTTTTACACAGATTAAAGTGCAAAAGAACTATAAAGACCCATTGGTATCACTTTACAATAAGACCTCATTAGTTAACCATTAACTTTCACAATGAGCAATAGCTACATTTGCTGCAGAAGTTATTCATCTTTGTTAAAAAAAAATACAAGTCTTAGTTCTTGTTAGCTTATTAAATAATACAGTTGCAACTTTAGATGTGTTATTAAATATTGGAATACCTAAGATTAACAGGGTGTCCGTGGGGTTGTAAAAGGTAGTAAATGAAATAAGCCAAAATTAAGGGCACAAAAAAATATTAAAAAGTTATAAACATCACCTGGCGAGCTATTAAAATTTCGAGCCTAGTTTTTTTAGATAGATTTTCAATTTGTGCAGCCCTTTCTTCTAAAATTTGCATGGATTTATTTATATGTTGAGAGTAGGACCTGAGCGATAGCATGTGAGGGGTTCGTTAGCCCCATGCGCTGAAACAAACTGGGTACCTGGCTTGCTTGCTGCCAAACATGTACGCAAGCTTGCTTCCATTCAGTAATTAAAACATGGGGAATTGCAAGTTTTCGATCTAACTTTCACAATAGATCGCAAATTTTCATATTTTCCACACAATTTCTGCAGAATCTGGGCTTAGAAGCATTCTGTGATGTCATCACAACACGCATTCATTCAAAGAAAGCTACATTGGATAAACAAACTGAAAGCAGAACGAATCCGCGCTAGTAGGGCTGCGTGGACCGTTTATCTGCTGTTTAACAGTGCTTGGAGATAAAGTGAAGAAAGCAGTCAAATTTACCACAGAATCAATAACATCTCTGTGAAGTCTTGAGGGAATCATTCAAATTTAGCTAAGAATTCTGTTAAAGCTGATATCAGAACAAACGCCACTGATGTGGACACCAGGAAAAGGGGCAACTTGTGGCAGAAATGGTCTAATGTTTTCAAGTGATTTTAAATGCTTCACACAACTTTTCCAAGCAATGCTTTAAGTATTACCAAATTTGAAAGTTATTTTTAATGTGATTATATTTGTTCATCCTTAAAGGCAGTTCATCATTGAATTCAGTTATGTCATCTCTGTTCAGTTAAATAGTGTATGTGCATTTATTTGCAATCAAGTCAACGATATCGATGTAGATGAAGTGATCCCAACTAAGCAAGCCAGAGGCGACAGCGGCAAGGAACCGAAACTCCATCGGTGACAGAATGGAGAAAAAACCTTGGGAGAAGCCAGGCTCAGTTGGGGGGCCAGTTCTCCTCTGACCAGACGAAACCAGTAGTTCAATTCCAGGCTGCAGCAAAGTCAGATTGTGCAGAAGAATCATCTGTTTCCTGTGCTCTTGTCCTGGTGGTCCTCTGAGACAAGGTCTTTAAAGGGGATCTGTATCTGGGGCTCTAGTTGTCCTGGTCTCCGCTGTCTTTCAGGGCAGTAGAGGTCCTTTCTAGGTGCTGATCCACCGTCTAGTCTGGATACGTACTGGATCCGGGTGACTGCAGTGATCCTCTGATCTGGACACAGACTGGATCTGGTGGCCATGGTGACCTCGGAACAAGAGAGAAACAGACAAATATTAACGTAGATGCCATTCTTCTAATGATTTAGCAAGTACATATTGGGTGTTATGTGAAGTGTTTCCGGTTCCGGTTTACCTAATTAATGCCTAAAAATCCTTTAACGGATTTGGATATTAAAAGCATATTAGTATGTTATGTTTATGCCAGGTTAAAGAGATGGGTCTTTAATCTAGATTTAAACTGCAAAAGTGTGTCTGCCTCCCGAACAATGTTAGGTAGGTTATTCCAGAGTTTAGGCGCCAAATAGGAAAAGGATCTGCTGCCGCAGTTGATTTTGCTATTCTAGGTAATAGGAATTATCAAATTGCCTGAGTTTTGAGAACGTAGCAGAGGTAGAGGAGTATAATATAAAAGGAGCTCATTCAAATACTGAGGTGCTAAACCATTCAGGGCTTTATAAGTAATAAGCAATATTTTAAAATATATACGATGTTTGATAGGGAGCCAGTGCAGCGATGACAGGACCGGGCTAATATGGTCATACTACTATGGTCAGCACTAAGATCCAATAAAACTAATAGAGAGATACACCCACGATCAGATGATAAGAGCAGATCATTTGTAACTCTAAGGAGAGCAGTATCAGGACTATGATACGGTCTAAATCCTGACTGGAAATCCTCACATATACCATTTTTCTCTAAGAAGGAATATAATTGTGAGGATACCACCTTTTCCAGTATCTTGGACAGAAAAGGGAGATTCGAGATTGGTCTCTAATTAACTAGTTATTTGGGGTCAAGTTGTGGTTTTTTGATGAGAGGCTTAATAACAGCCAGTTTGAAGGTTTTGGGGACATATCCTAATGACAATGAGGAATTAATAATAGTCAGAAGAGGATCTATGACTTCTGGAACCACCTCTTTTAGGAGCTTAGATGGTATAGGGTCTAACATACATGTTGGTTTAGATGATTTAACAAGTTTATACAATTCTTCCTCTCCTATAGTAGAGAATGAGTGGAACTGTTTCTCAGGGGTCTATAGTGCACTGTCTGATGTGATACTGTAGCTGACGGCTGAATGGTTGCAATTTTATCTCTAATAGTATCGATTTTAGAAGTAAAGTAGTTCATAAAGTCATTACTGCTGTGGTGTTGGGAAATGTCAACACTTGTTGAGGCTTTATTTTTCGTTAATTTAGCCACTGCATTGAATAAATACCTGGGGTTTTGTTTGTTTTCTTCTAAAAGAGAAGAAAAGTTTTCAGATCTAGCAGTTTTTAATGCTTTTCTGTAGGATATGTTACTTTCCCGCCAAGCAATACGAAATACCTCTAGTTATGTTTTCCTCCAGCTGCGCTCCATTTTTCGGGCTGCTCTCTTTAGGGTGCGAGTATGCTCATTATACCATGGTGTCAAACTGTTTTCCTTAACCTTCCTTAAGCGTAAAGGAGTAACTCTATTTAAAGTGCTAGAAAAGAGAGAGTCCATAGTTTCTGTTACATCATCAAGTTGTTCTGAGGTTTTGGATATGCTAAGGAATTTGTATACATCAGGAAGATGAATACAGTCTTTAAAAAAAAAAAAAAGCAGTCTTTTGTGGTAGAAGTGATGGTTCTTCCATACTTGTAACAAGAAGTAGAATTTACAATTTTGGCTATATGAAGTTTGCACAGAACTAAATAATGATCTGCGATATCATCACTTGGCTGAATAATTTCAACACTATCAACATCAATTCCATGTGACAGTATTGAATCTAGAGTATGATTTCGACAATGAGTAGGTCCTGAAATGTGTTGTCTAACACCAATAGAGTTCAGAATGTCTATAAATGCTGATCCCAATGCATCTTTTCATTATGGACATGGATATTAAAATCACCAACTATTAAAATTTTATCTGCAGCCAGAACTAACTCGGATGTAAAATCACCAAACTCTAAAGTCTGTATGGTGGCCTGGTGGCCTTTATACAGTAGCCAGTACAAACATAACAGGGGATTTATCATTAACATTTGTTTCTCTGGATAATGTTATATGTAGCACCATTACTTCAAACGAGTTATACTTGAAGCCTGCCCTCTGAGAAATCCTGAAAACGTTGTTATAAATTGGAGCAACTCCTCCCCCTTTGCCTTTTAGACGTGGCTCGTGTTTATAACAGTAATCTTGGGGGGTGGACTCATTTAAAATATTGTAATCATCAGGTTTTAGCCAGGTTTCTGTCAAACAGAGTACATCTATATTTTAATCAGTGATCATATTATTTACAAAAAGTGTTTTCGTAGAAATGGATCTGATATTCAATAAGCCAAGCTTTATCATTTGTTTATCCATATTGCATTTGTTTTTTATTTGTTGAACCTCAATTAAATTGTTAACCTTAACTTGGTTTGGTTTGATTTTCTAGTTCGGGGAACAGACACAATCTCTATAGTGTGATATCTAGGTGAAAGAGTCTCTATATGCTGAGAATTGACTTACCTGCTTCCTGACCTGGGCCCTAGTTAGTCTAGTATGAACACTATATGCTCATGGGCATTATGAACTTGTTTAATTAAAGTTAATTAATTAATATAATTCAGACCAAACGGATAAGCTGCAGTGCTTCCATGATAATGGCTAACGTTAGCTACAATGTTTGCCAAACCAACCAACTTGCCTCGACAATATACTACTTTAATAGGTAACTTAACACAGACAAAGTGAATTAGACATGTAGTGTACACATACCTTTATTATTTATTCGCCTCGCTGGATGAGCATTCAGGTTCTCTGCTGTATCGAGCGCTCTGTGTGTGGACTCTGGTGATGATGTGATGATGAGGTTCGAAGCACAAACAACCCATGTGCTGGGTCAACTGATATAAGTTGGGTTGATGGATTTTGACCCAATGCATGAGTTGCACAAAATAACCCAAATTCCATATAAATAACCTATAATGGGTAAAGCATTTCATAACCCAGCGGTTGGGTAGATTAAATAACCCAAAATATTTTAGAGTGTAAGTACTGAAGATTTGGATTCTGCTCTTGCCAGTCTTAGAGATTCAACAACTGAGAGCGAGGCCGTCTCAGTTGAATGTCCACTTCTGAAGCCAGATTGGTTGCTGTCAAGGAGATTGTTGTGTGTGAGAAATGTGGAGACTTGTTTGAACACAGCTCTTTCAAGTGTTTTTGCAATGAAAGGAAGAAAGGAAACTGGTCTGTAGTTCACTAAAAGAGATGGGTTGAGGCTGGGTTTCTTAAGTAGTGGAGTTATACGTGCCTGTCTAAATGATGAGGGAAAAACACCAGTGTGGAGGGAAGTGTTGATGATGTGAGTGAGTGCAGGTACAGCTGCAGGAGAAATGGCTTGAAGGAGATGAGATGGAATAGGATCAAGCGGGCAAGTAGTAGGGTGATTAGAAAGGATGAGTTTTGAGACTTCTGCCTCAGAGAGTGAAGAGAAGGATGTAAATGAGTGTAAGTTTGCTGGTGATATGAGCTTGAATGATTGTGGTGTGGAAAATTGTGCACTAATGTGTTTAATTTTATTAATGAAAAACGTTGCAAAGTCGTCAGCTATTAGAGATGAAGCAGGAGGGGGAGAAGGAGGACAAAGAAGTGAGGAAAATATTTTAAAAAGCATGTGAGAGTTAGATGAATTGTTAATTTTGTTATGGTAGTATGTAATTGTAGCAGAGGAGACATTAGCAGAGAAAGAAGATAGGAGTGACTGATACACAATAAGGTCAGTAGTATTTATGGACTTGCTCCACACCCTTTTAGAAGCTCTAAGCTTAGAACGGTGTTCGTGTAGAACATCAGATAACCAAGGGGCAGAAGGGGTGTTACGGACTGGCCTGGAAGATACAGGGCAAACAGTGGAGCAGAAAGTATCAGTAGCACTGTTTACATCCAAAGATGCAAACAATTTAGGGGAAGGAAGTGAAGATGAAACCATTGCAGATAGCCGGGAGGGTGAAAGTGTGCGTAGGTTACGTCGAAAGATGACGTGGAGGGGTAAGTGATGTGTCAGGGACCAGGTTAAGAGTGAGGAGGAAGTGATCCGTACGGATCACTATCATATTGTTACGTGACCATGGTAATAAACCAAGCTGGTACAACATAACATACAAAAACCATAGACGCAGTGACATTGCAAAAATAATTTAATTTAATGCAATAATGATTTTTACATAAACAGAGCGTGGTGGTAAAAATAACAAAACAAACAGAAAGAAAATCCTGATCTCACATAACTACAACACAAGATAAAACTTACCTACCTCCCGACCAAAAACAAAATACAATGTTTACCGTGAGTCTTCCGAGTCCTCTAACTGCTGCACTAACTAAACTAAATAACATGAAAACACCAGTCACCAGAATCTCCACCACCACCGCTCTAAAAATCAACTATAAACACAAACATCAATCCCATACCGGAACACGTGCTTGTGGAAACGGAAATATTAACTCAACACAAAAAAAACCTCCACAAAGATCATAAGCTGAGCCGTGCGAGCCCAGCAAGACACCACGGAGCTGCGCTCCGTCTGCCAGCGGGAGCAGATGAGAATGAAAGGAGAGCCCCGCCTCGTGGTACGTCAAACAAGGCTTCTTTAAAGTGGGTTGCCCCACCCACTAACAGCAAACACCTGGACATCATTGACCTAGAGGAGAAAAAATAACGGGAGCATAACCACAATTAAGCAGCTCAAACTATTCAAATCGCTTAATAGCGTAACACCCCCACACTTAAGAAAAAAAATTGGGGTTGAAATCAATAAAAAATAAATACTTACAAATAAATATTTACAAACCCATTAACATTCAGCAATGGCACCAAAACCCTGCTAAACGAGAAACAAAATTAGTGCAATTTTTTTTTTACAATTTGTTTTCAAGTTTATCCCAATCAAGCACGAGACAATGCATCTGCAACTACATTGTCGCGTCCTCGAATATGCCTGATCTCCAAGTTGTAACCTTGCAGTATCAAACTCCACCGCATTAAGCGCTGGTTAGAATTACGCATGCGATCAAGAAAAACCAAGGGGTTGTGATCTGTGTATACCACAACCGGATATGCAGCACCTCCCACATAGACCTCAAAGTGCTGAAAGGCAAGCACAAGAGCAAGGGCTTCCTTCTCTATGGTCGAATAAGCACGCTGATGACAGTTAAATTTGCGCGAAAAAAAACAGACCGGGTGTTCAAGACCATCCCTGTCTTGTTGTAGAAGAACAGCTCCTGCTCCTAAATCACTCGCATCAACCGCAATAGAAAAAGGCCGCGAAAAATCAGGAGCGGCTAACACAGGCCCAGTAATCAGCAGTGCTTTAACAGACTCGAAAGCAGCCTGACTCTGTGGAGTCCAATTGTAGGTCACTTTCGGACTGAGCAAATCAGTGAGGGGCGAGGCAAAAGCAGAGAAATTTTTGCAAAATGACCGGTAGTAACCTACCATGCCAAGGAAGCGACGAAGTTCGCGACGAGTGGTTGGAGGAGGATAATTCAAAATCGCTTCAACTTTAGACTGGACAGGACGCACCTGCCCACGACCAACCACTTTACCCAGATATACTACAGTAGCCTGGCCAAACTCACATTTAGCCAGGTTAATGGTTAAATTAGCCTCCGATAACCTACGAAACACCGTGGAAAGATGGGCCATATGAGAAGGCCAGGTGGCACTATAGACCACCAAATCATCCAGATAGGCTGCGCAGTTAGGCACACCATCCAGCACGCCATTGATGAGCCTTTGAAAAGTGGCGGGAGCGTTTCGAAGGCCAAAGGCCATGGCGGTATACTGTAAAAAATGATCTGGCGTGACAAAAGCTGAAATCTCTTTAGCACGAAGGGGTCAACGGAACTTGCCAGTAACCCTTCAACAGGTCAATTTTACTGACAAATACAGCTGAACCCAGGCGATCAACACAATCATCGATACGCGGTAATGGGTAGCTGTCAGGTTTTGTAACTGCATTCATCCTTCTAAAATCTGTGCAAAAACGCATGGAACCATCACTTTTTGGAATGAGTAAACAGGGCGAACTCCATGGACTATTACTAGATTCTGCAATGCCATTTTCCAACATAAACTTTACCTCACTCTGAAGCAACAACCTTTTGTGTGGGTTTGTACGATAAGGATGCTGTTTAATTGGAAATGAGGCCCCCACATCAATGTCATGTTCTATTGCCGTTGTTCGACGAGGCACATCAGGAAACAAATTCTCATGTTGTTTAATCAAGGAGATTAAATCATTACGTTCCAATGTGGATAAACTAGACAAAAATGAATCTAGATCATTAAGAACCTCAGAATTCTTCATTCTCCCTTCAATTACCTCCATCGATGGAATACGACCCTCATCTTCAAACAAAGCACTGACCACAGCACCCGGTTGTACCGACGAAAATGCACTTTCAGGTTGTGCCTCAACTACCAACGAGGCAACAACTCCAGCGTCACACTTCTTGGATGGTGGCAGGCTCGTTACGCAGGCCTCACTATTTCTGACAGTTGGAGAGCAAGGAGATTTGAGCTCAGAAATTGAATCTTCTCGACCACAATACAACTTCAAACGGTTAATATGACATAGTGTGGTCTTTCTCTTTCGATCAGGAGTCGAAATGACATAATTCAAATTACTCACCCGCCGTTCAACACAATAAGGCCCAGTGTAACGAGCCTGCAAAGCAGAACCCATCACAGGAATCAACACAAGAACTTTATCACCAGGACTGAAACTTCGAAAAACAGCCTTCTGATCAAACCTCTGCTTCATTTGTTTTTTACAGAGACCTAAATTCTCTTCAGCCAACTGGCATGCACGACTGAGCCTATTACGCATGTTGGACACGTAATCACACAAACTGACAGACTCCTTAGGCTCAACTAGCCATGACTCTTTTAACAGCTTCATAGGCCCACGAACCATGTGACCGAAAACAAGTTCTGATGGGCTAAAACCCAAACTCTCTTGTACTACCTCACGCACAGCAAAAAGAGCAAACGGTACACCTTCATCCCAATCACGTTGAAAATCAAGGCAAAAACACTTGAGCATACTGTTCAAAGTCTGATGGAAGCTCTCAAGTGCACCTTGAGTTTGCGGATGATACGGGCTGGACGTAACATGGTGGACAGCGAGCTGGCGCATAGCTTGAGCAAATACACGGGACATAAAATTAGTACCGCGATCAGTCTGAATGGTTTTCGGAAGACCAAAAAGAGAGAAAAAACCCATCAGGGCCTTAACAATGACAGGAGCTGTAATTTTACGGAGCGGAATAGCTTCTGGAAAACGAGTCACGCTACACATTATGGTGAGTAACCATTGATTCCCAGACTTTGTTCGGGGCAATGGGCCAACACAGTCTAAGATAACGTTTTCAAAAGGCTCAGACGTAACCGGAATCGGCTGTAAAGGTGCAGGTGGAATCACCTGGTTAGGTTTGCCAATTACCTGACATAAGTGACATGTTCTACAATATCTCACGACATCTCTTTTAATACCTGGCCAAAAAAAATGGCGTAAAATTCTGTCAGTGGTCTTATTTACACCAAGATGACCCGCAAAGTGATGGTCATGAGCTAAACCCAAGACTTTATCACGAAAGGAGACTGGGACAACAATTTGTAAGAAAACTCTCCACTCATCTTGTGCTGAGGCCATAAGAGGTCTCCACTTGCGCATTAAGACACCATCTCGTAAAAAATAGCCATGCGGCGAATGCTCAATGTCTTCTTCAGACATAGCTTCTGACAAAAAGAAGCAAGAGATGGGTCAATTTTCTGTTCCTTAATAAGCTGCTCTCGACTCATAGAAAATTTAGGAGCATCAGAAGGGAACGATACTGAAGCAGAATTCAAAGGTAAATCACTATCGTTAAAGAGTGGAGGTTGAGCAATAAATGTGTCACTAAGATTAAGTTGATCCTCAATTTCATCCTTTTTTTCATTTCTCACCATAGCACGAGTAACCACACTAGACGAAAAAACCTCAGGGAAGTTAATTGACAGGTCATCAGTACAGGTTTTTGGAGCTACATGAGACACTATGGGACAAGGCAAGACCTTTCCACCACACAAGTCGTTACCAAGTAGCACAGCTACGTTTTCAATAGGCAAGGAGGGGCGTACACCCACGGTAACATTGCCAGTAATCAAGTCAGACATAAGAGAAATCTCATGCAGAGGGACACTAACATAACCCATTTCAAATCCACGTACAAGAATACTATCACCAGTAAAAGTCTTATCACTGAAAGACAACACATCTTGCAAAATAAAACTCTGTGAAGCACCAGTATCACGCAAAATTTTTACAGGAATTTTTAAGTGCTCACCTGGCAAAGAAACAAAGCCATCCATTATAAAAGGCGCAAAACTATGATTGTTAGTATGGGTGTCATCCCTGCTCACAGGCAAGTTCGAAACACACAAACCCACCTCTGATCTATAAGAAGCGGATTGACTCGCTGCCTTATTTTTACGCTGTAGCGAATAACACTCAGACAAAACATGACCACGTTTCTTACAATAAGCACAGGGTTGGAGCTGTAACATTAGGTACCGACGGACGCCGATCTAGAGGGCGGGCAGAAACAGGCACGGTTTCTCTAGACATCTTGGACACATCTAGGAACACGCTTATGAGTGAGTACATACTCATCGGCAAGCACAGCTGCACGAGCAGGAGTTAAATTCTTATGCTCACTAACATGAGTAGCGATTGTTTGAGGAAGACCGTTTTTAAAATCTTCAAGAATAATCAAATCACGAAGAGATTGAAAAGTTTTTACTTCTTGAGAGCTAAGCCATCGATCAAATAACATTTATTTTTCTCTAACATACTCGACAAATGTGAGAGCGTCAGGTTTCGGATAACTGCGAAACTTTTGTCGATAAGCCTCTGGCACAAGAGCATAAATGCGTAAAACAGCATGTTTAACTTTTTCATAATCAGCTGCGTCTTCAAGAGTTAACGAGGAATAAGCCTCCTGCGCTTTTCCAGTGAAAACGCATTGTAACGTCATGGTCCAAATCTCTTTGGGCCATTTAAATGTTGTCGCTACACGTTCGAAATGTGCAAAAAACTTATCAACTTCATTCTCATTAAAAGGTGGAACAAGGCGAATGTTACGGGTTATGTCAACTTGATCTGCGTTGAATAGAGCACCAGCCTCACGAGCCTTCAGCTCGAGTTCTTTCATTCGCAATGCCTGCGCAAACTCAAGATCTTTCAGTCTCAATTCGTGTTCTCTTTTCTCTCGCTCTCGCGCTGTCTGTCTATCAGCTTCCAATCTAGTCTTTTCACGTTCCAACTCAATTTCCTTTTCTCTTAACTGTAAACGTTTCAATTCTAGTGCTGCCTTACTAGGTGAAGGTGGATCAATAGGAAGACGCTTACCCTGGTCAGGCAATGCAGATACAACAGGAAACACTTTCCCAAACACTCCAAGTTCTCGCAAATCTCCCAGAAGCTTATCCTGAAGCTCAGCCTTGGAAGGGCTACCACTCACCTCAAGTTTATAGTGGCCAGCGATTCTAACAAGGTCATCACGTGTAGCAGTTAACAAAATATCCTGTGAAGGAGCGATAACAAATGCATCTAAATCAAACATTGCTAAATGGCACAAAAATACTTTACACTAGAAAAGAAAAAAAAAGTCACCAATATCTATGGCACAAAAGAACAAAGGGCAATCACAACCAGCTGATGCGCTCTTACAGCGCACAGTGCAACCACCACAGAAAAAGATTTTCACGAAGGGAAAATCGGATTTATTCAAAAATGCCTGATATGGTTCAGAACCCGGCTAAACGAGCCCCCATTTATGTTACGTGACCATGGTAATAAACCAAGCTGGTACAACATAACATACAAAAACCATAGACGCAGTGACATTGCAAAAATAATTTAATTTAATGCAATAATGATTTTTACATAAACAGAGCGTGGTGGTAAAAATAACAAAACAAACAGAAAGAAAATCCTGATCTCACATAACTACAACACAAGATAAAACTTACCTACCTCCCGACCAAAAACAAAATACAATGTTTACTGTGAGTCTTCCGGGTCCTCTAACTGCTGCACTAACTAAACTAAATAACATGAAAACACCAGTCACCAGAATCTCCACCACCACCGCTCTAAAAATCAACTATAAACACAAACATCAATCCCATACTGGAACACGTGCTTGTGGAAACGGAAATATTAACTCAACACAAAAAAAACCTCCACAAAGATCATAAGCTGAGCCGTGCGAGCCCAGCAAGACACCACGGAGCTGCGCTCCGTCTGCCAGCGGGAGCAGATGAGAATGACGTGGTACGTCAAACAAGGCTTCTTTAAAGTGGGTTGCCCCACCCACTAACAGCAAACACCTGGACATTATTGACCTAGAGGAGAAAAAATAACGGGAGCATAACCGCAATTAAGCAGCTCAAACTATTCAAATCGCTTAATAGCGTAACACATATCATTATTATCATTACGTATCATTATCCATATGGACCAAGACCCACAGTACGACACGCATGTGATTCACAGATTAGCTGTTAAATTTTACCAGCATAGAGTGAAAGTTTTTCATTTGCATGTGTTCTCTTGCTTATTTAAACTTTCAAGCAATTTCAACTCGCATACAGTTTTCTGTGCATTAATCCATCCGCACACACAGAGCGAGTGACACCGCGTGAACACCGAATTGATTCTTCTTTCAGTTTTGCCAAGTATTCTAGCAAACACGGCCAAGAGTCAAGAGATTCAAGTGTCAAGAGGCATTTATTTGTCATTTGCATAGTTAACACTGGGGAAAACTCGGCATTGAAATGCTTGTGACGAGGCTCAAACTACAGTCCTGCATGGGTCCATTTTTGGAGACCCGTGCCCGCCCGTACCCGCAAAGTTCAGACCAGATCATATTTATATTATCATATTTATATGATAATATAAAAATTAAATCTACACCCACCCACACCTGTTAATATTCGGCCCGTTACCCAATCCGCGCCCGGGATAAATCACACACGCTAAAATCATTCTAGTTAAAGTGCTTTTATTTTTTATCTCGCACCTCTCAACATCAAAACAGTTTCATTAATGTGCTAATGAAACAAAAGTGCGCTTTGTTTTGTGCCATTCAAGTAGCCTACCATCGGCACCTAAATAGGCTATGGAACCTGATAACTATAGATTAGATTAGATTAGATTAGATTCAACTTTATTGTCACTGCACATATAGGTACAAGGCAACGAAATGCAGTTAGCATCTAACCAGAAGTGCAATAAGCAGTAAGTACAAAATAAAGGTCTATAATATGTACAATAATTATACAGGTAAGTATTATGGACATAATTTACAGATATTAAATACTATAAGCACGATATACAGATAGGTGTACTATGAACATACTATACAGATGGGCTATGTAAAAGTGTATGTACACTATAGGCAGAACTATGAACATAATTTACAGTATTGCAATGGACAGTAAAGTGCATAGAAAAAAAAAATTTCAATGTGCAAATGGATTATACAGTGTTCCTGGATGAACAGGCAGTAGTGCAAGTAACAACAAGTTACTTTTTGCTTGTTGTGAGTAAATAAATCAGAGTGTTGAAGAGGGGGAGGAGTCTATGTGTGTGGTGTGGGGGGTGTTGAGGGGTGTCAGAGGGCAGAGTTCAGCAAGGAGACAGCTTTAGGGAAAAAGCTGTTCCTGAATCTTGTGGTCCTTGTCCGGAGGCTCCTGAAACGCCTTCCGGAGGGGAGGAGGTTAAAAAGTTCGTGGTCAGGGTGAGAGGAGTCCTTGAGAATGCTGCGAGCTCGACATAGACAGCGTTTCCTCTGGATGTCCTCAAGAGCAGGAAGTGGTGTCCCTGTGATTCGTTGGGCAGTTTTCACCACCCTCTGCAGTGCCTTGCGGTCAGCCACTGAGCAGTTCCCATACCAGACTGTGATGCAACTGGTCAGGATGCTCTCGATCGCACACCAGTAAAAGTTCACCAGGATGGTTGAAGACAGCTGGTTCTTCTTCAGTGTCCTGAGGAAGAAAAGGCGCTGGTGAGCCTTTTTGACGAGGCTGGAGGTGTTTGTAGCCCAGGACAGGTCCTCCGAGATGGTGGTTCCCAGGAACTTGAAGCTGGAGACACGTTCAACAACCATCCTGTTAATGTGGATGGGGTCATGCGTGCTTCCTTTCTTCTTCCTGAAGTCCACAATGAGCTCCTTGGTCTTATTGGTGTTAAGGAGCGGGTTATTGTCAGCGCACCATGTGGCCAGGTGCTGTACCTCTTCCCTGTAGGCAGTCTCATCGTTGTCACTGATGAGGCCAATCACCGTGGTGTCATCTGCAAACTTAATGATGGAGTTGGATCCATGCACAGGCTTGCAGTTGTGGGTGTAAAGGGAGTAGAGGAATGGGCTCAGCACACAGCCCTGTGGTACGCCAGTGTTAAGTGTGATGGTGGTGGAGTGGTTGTGGCCTGACCGAACATGCTGAGGCCTGTTGGTCAGAAAGTCCATAATCCAGTTGCAGAGGGAGGTGTTAATGTCCAGGTCTCCATGTTTTGTGGTCAGCTTGGAGGGAATGACGGTGTTAAATGCTGAACTGAAGTCAACAAACAACATCCTAACATACGTGTTGTTATTGTCCAGGTGTGTGAGTGCAGAGTGCAGCACTGTGCATACTGCATCTTCTGTGCTCCTATTTCTGCAGTAGGCAAATTTGTGTGGGTCCAGTGTGGGTGGGAGGCAGTCTTTGAGATGTGCTAGGACCAGTCGCTCGAAGCACTTCATAATGATGGGTGTGAGTGCTACGGGGCGATAGTCATTGAGGCACGTTGGGGAGGAGTGTTTTGGTACTGGCACAATGGATGTGGACTTAAAACATGTAGGCACAGTTGCTTGGATGAGGGACATGTTGAAAATGTCTGTGAAGACCCCTGCAAGCTGCTCTGCACATGCCCTAAGCACACGTCCAGGAATGCCATCAGGGCCAGCAGCCTTGCGTGCGTTGATCCGGCTCAGTGCAGTGTGGACATCTGTGGAGGTGAGTTTGAGAGGTTGGTGGTCTGAAGAGGCTGAGATTTTGGTGGCGTCTCCTTGCTGTCGCTGTTGAAGCGAGCATAAAAGTCATTTAGCTCGTTAAGGAAGGAGACGTCCGTGACTGTTGGTGTGGAGTTGCTTGACTTGTAGTCACTGATGATCTGGATGCCCTGCCACGTGTAGCGTCCTGCTGGCTCAATAGCATTGTTGGGTACGTCGCTGTGTAGCCATGTTTCTGTGAAAACCATGACATTGCAGTCCAGAAGTCTCTTACTGTGGGTGATGCGGAGTCGTAACTCATCCAGTTTGTTCACCAGTGACCGCACATTAGCAAGAAAAATGCTGGGTAAAGAGAGCCGGAGCGGTGTTAGCTTTAGCTTAGCTCTTAGACCTCCGCGCTTCCCCCGCCTTTGTTTACGATCTCGACGCCGCCTGTGAGCACTTCCGCCCGGCCGGGTAGAGTGCGAAGCCTCGGGTGTTCTAGCGATCTCAGGGATGATTCGAAGATTGGTGATAAAACTGCTGGTAAAGTCCTCACCGATATCCAAAAGCTCCTGTCGGGTGTATGATGTTAAAGCAAAGCTGTTCAGTACGAACAGACCCAAGATGAGCAAGAATAAAACTGCAAAATTGCAAAAACTGGAGAGACGCTGAGCCTCGCGATGTGTTCGCGCCGCAATCTTGGTCTTTCATTATTAGGCAAATAGACCTAATAATGAAAAAGAAAAAATGCTCACAGACTATGCATTTACTTTCCCTTAAGGTTACTGTGCAGGAAAAGGATATCGTCCACAGTCCCAGGTTTAAGCTGCGTTCTCCATTCTTGAATTACAAATCCAGCTGTGGAAAAGTCTCTTTCGCAGCGCTGTCGCAGTGGTGGTGACATGATGGGTCAAATGTCATATCATTGTTGCGTATGTGTAATGGTAATTTAGACATACAAATATTGCAAATTTTTCATCCGCACTATTACCCGCCCGCAAGGAGTTAATTATCCGCCTGCATGCCATCTGGACCTGGAGCTTTCCGGCCATTTACTAGATCCAAAGGGCAGGTGTCAAGGTCAGCAGGTATTTTCACAGCAGGGAATGTGTTGCCTGTCTCAAAGTAAGCATAGAATGTATTGAGCTCATCTGGTAAGGAGGCAGACAAAGACCCAGCACTGCTTTTCCTTCCTTTGGAGTCAGTGATATAGCGCAAACTGCTCCACATGCTTTGGGGGTCAGAGCCATGATATTCTGACTCCACTCTGTCCCTAAAGTTTCTTTTGGCTGATTTGATGGTTCTTTGAAGGTCATAACTGGACTTCGTTTAAGCAGTTAGATCCCCAGAGTTGAAGGAAGCAGTTTTTGCTCTCAATTTGGCACGCACCTCACTGTTGACCCATGGTTTCTGGTTTGGAAATGATTTAACATTAATGGATAGGACAGTATCCTCTGTGCATTTGTTAATGTAACATATCACAGAACCTGTGTATTCCTGTTTGTTGTCTCCTGCTGCATCTGGAAACATCTGCCAGTTTGTGGATTCAAAGTAAACCTGCATTGTGGAGATGGCATCTTCACTCCATTTGTGAACCGTTTTAGAAACCGATTTTTTACTGTTTGAGGTGTTGTCTGTAAGCTGGTAACAGCAGTATGCTAATGTCACCACCTTTGCCAAATGCTGGTCAGGGGAGGGGTTTGTAACTGTCCTTTAGTGTTGAATAGCAGTGATCTAATGTCTGGTCAGCTTGTGTGAGGAAATTTATGTGCTGGTAGAATTTGGGAAGAACTTTCCTCATATTCACCCAGTTAAAATCCCCAACAACGATGAAAGCAGTTTTAGGATGAACAATTTCTAATCCATTTATGGTGCTTTACAGTTCGTCCAACGCTTTAGTTTTGTCCATGTGAGGCGGGATGTAAACAACTGTGAGAATGATTGAATTTAACTCCCACAGGAGGTAGAAGGGACGTACTTTAATGGAGAGCAGTTCGATCTCAGGGGAGCAGTGTGTGGAAAAACTGTAACATCATTGCCTCAGCGAGTGTTAATCATAAAGCACATGCCTCCACCTATGTTCTTACCGGAGTTTAGCGATCTGTCATGGCGAAAAACAGAGAATCCTGGTGGTGTAATGGCTGTATCTTGTACTTCTGAGTGTAACCACGTCTCACAGAAAGCCAGAATGAGGCAAATTGGTATGTGATTCTCACATTAAGTTCGTCAAGTTTGTTATCCAGAGACTGTATGTTGGCTAACAATATAGTAGAGAGGAGGATTAAAACTCATTTTTTGTGATCTGCATAAAATTCCAGCTTGTTTGTCTTACCTCCTTTTCCAACAGTGTCTTAGGATGCAGGCCGGCAACAGTTGGGCGTGTGTAGACGCTGAAGCTGGAGTTCCGAGGCGGAGTTGTTTCTGAACCTAAATTTAAATTAGATCGGATATCCAGTAGTGTTTGTCGATCATACTGAATGAGAGTCTGTACTGTCTGAGCAAAAATATGTATAAGTAACATGAGTATCACAAAATAACACGAAAAACAGCTAAGTTTGCACACATCACGACGCCATTGTAGCGGCACGCCAGAAGTATATTTTATATAGCCGGTAATGTCTTCAGTGAACAGCTGAAAGAAAAAAATGTGTGTCAGAATCAGATTATGTGAGCATAGTAGAGCGTCAAAAATTTATCCTCGGTCTGAGCATTTCATAATTACTCGGCTCCGGGTTTACCATTTCCTGCTCTTGCTTCACTGCTTGCTCCACTGATCAGAAACACTGCTCCGCTTCGGTCCGTGTCTAAAGTATTTCAGTATGTTTAAAGTAGCACAGTTCTGTTTATATGTTCATATAAATAAAATAACAGGAGGGTTTTAAAGTGACCTTTTGGAACAATAGTGTTTTTTCCTACCTCATGACATGGTTGTCATCCTTAAAAGGTATGCTATACAGGTCCTTCTCAAAAAATTTGCATATTGTGATAAAAGTTCATTATTTTCCATAATGTAATGATAAAAATTAAACTTTCATATTGTCAGGAATCACTCGACAGAATCCAGTAGCGAGTAGTAATAAGGTTTATTTCAACAGTCAGTAGACCAAACAGAATTGCTTGCAGACAACGGGCACCAAGCAGGTCCTAGGGAACACAACAGCTGTAGTGTAGACTCCAAGCAGGGCAGACCAGAAATGTGATGTGCTGAGACGATCCTCAAACATAAGCAGACCACAGATCAAGCAGACATATAAGCTGGATCTCCGAGCAATCCAAGAGCGTGACCAGAACTGCACAGAACAGAGATCAGAACACAGACAGCAACCCAAACGATCTGACACTGAACCTGACTGACACAGCCCTACATATAGGACTAGTAAACGAGACACACCTGCGACTGATCTGATTGCTCGTCAGCGCAGCTGGCGCTGATAGGCAATCAGATCAGTGCAGTACACACAAAATGAGCAAGCAAACCTGCGAACCGTGACATTACCCCACCCCCTAGGAGCGTCACCTGACGCTCTCAGAGGGTCCTACCTGGCGATTGTAAGCATCAATAAGGGAATGATCCAATATGTCCCGGGCAAGTACCCAACTCCTCTCCTCCGGACCGTAACCCTCCCAGTCCACCAAGTACTGGAATCCACGTCCCCTCCGCCTTGAATCCAGGATACGATTAACCGAATAGGCTGGTTCCCCATCTACGATTCGCGGCGGTGGGGGAACCGGGACAGGCGGATTTATAGTTGAACGAAAAACGGGCTTGATTTTAGATACGTGGAAGGCGGGGTGAATCCTCCGGTATGCCGGAGGGAGTTTGAGGCGGACCGTCACCGGACTAAGAATTTTGGTGATGGTAAACGGGCCGATGAATTTAGGAGCTAATTTTCTACAAACGGAGCGGAGAGGAATATCAGCAGATGAAAGCCACACTTTTTGACCAGCGACGTAGACGGGAGGTTTCGACCGGTGGCGATCGGCCTGGACCTTAGTGCGCAAACCCACCTGGAGAAGGGTCTCCCTGGCCGTTCTCCAGATGTCTCTGCACCCCTGGACGAATTCGTGAGCAGAGGGGACCGCGACTTCAGATGCCAGACTAGGAAAAATTGGTGGCTGGTACCCTAAACTACACTCAAACGGAGAAAGGCCCGTGGACGACACTGGTAATGAGTTATGCGCATACTCAACCCATGAGATATGCTGACTCCAAGAGGACGGATTCTGTGACGCTAAACATCGTAACCCTCGTTCCAAATCTTGGTTAGCCCGCTCCGTCTGACCATTGCTCTGGGGATGAAACCCAGAAGAAAGACTGACATTCGCCCCCAGCAACCGACAAAACTCTCTCCAAAATTTGGATATAAACTGGGGACCCCTGTCAGAGACCACGTCTGTCGGGAGGCCATGGATACGAAACACGTGGTCTATGACAGCAACTGCTGTCTCTCTGGCTGATGGTAATTTGGGCAGAGGGATAAAATGCGCAGCCTTCGAGAACCTGTCCACCACAGTTAAAACCACTGTGTTACCCTGTGAGGCAGGGAGACCTGTAACGAAATCTAGCGCAATATGTGACCAGGGTCTCGAAGGAACTGACAACGGTTGAAGGAGCCCAGCAGGAGGGCGAGTGGAAGACTTACAACTAGCACAGACCGAGCAGGCCAATACAAAACGACGAGTGTCACGAGCCATAGTTTGCCACCAGAACCGTTGCTTAATGAGAAAAATGGTGCGATTTACTCCTGGATGACACGCCAGCTTGGAACAATGACCCCACCGAATGACGTTGGACCTCAATTTCTCTGGCACAAATAAACGACCCGGTGGACATCCGGGCGGAGGCACTACCCCATCTAAGGCCATGCGGACCTTCGACTCGATCTCCCAGGTCAACATTGAAACCACACAATTATGTGGAACGATGGACTCGGGAGAAACCGGGCGTTCAGATTGGTCAAAAATACGGGACAAAGCATCAGGTTTGATGTTCTTGGAACCTGGACGATAGGAAATGGAAAAATCGAACCGACCGAAAAAAAGTGCCCACCGAGCCTGCCTAGAGTTAAGTCGTTTGGCGGATCTGATGTATTCAAGGTTCTTGTGGTCGGTCCAAACAATGAAAGGTACCCCCGAACCCTCCAACCAATGACGCCATTCCTCCAAGGCTAACTTGACTGCCAACAACTCTCTATTACCAATGTCGTAATTACGTTCAGCGGAAGACAAACGATGAGAATAATAAGCGCACGGATGAACCTTGCCGTCCATAGAGGAGCGCTGGGAGAGAACCGCACCTACCCCCACCTCTGACGCATCGACCTCCACCACAAACTGATGAGAGGGATCAGGAGCAACGAGAATGGGGGCTGAAACAAAGCAGTTCTTGAGTTTAGAGAATGCAACATCAGCTGCACTAGACCACCTGAAAGTCGTCATGGTGGAGGTCAAGGCTGTCAGAGGCGCGGCTAGTTGGCTATAGTTGCGAATAAAACGCCGGTAAAAATTGGCAAAGCCCAGAAACCTCTGCAGGGCCTTGCGGGAATCTGGAGTTGGCCAATTAACCACTGCCTGAATCTTGTCGGGATCCATGCGCACCCCCTCAGACGACACGATATATCCTAAAAAAGGAACAGACTGTGCATGAAAAGCGCATTTCTCCGCCTTGACAAAAAGTCCATTCTCCAACAGCCTCTGAAGCACTCGTCTGACGTGCTGAACGTGTTCCTGGAGAGACGAAGAAAATATCAATATGTCATCCAGGTAAACATATATGAACTGATCAACCATGTCTCTCAGCACATCGTTAACGAGTGCCTGGAAAACCGCGGGGGAGTTGGAAAGACCGAAAGGCATAACCAAGTATTCAAAGTGCCCCCTGGGGGTATTAAATGCGGTTTTCCACTCATCCCCCTTCCTGATGCGGACCAAATGATAGGCGTTACGTAGATCTAACTTGGTGAACCAAGAAGCACCCTGCAGCCTCTCGAAAGCTGAAGACATCAGCGGCAAAGGATAAGTATTCTTTACCGTGATGCTGTTCAACCCTCGGTAATCAATACAAGGACGCAGGGAACCGTCCTTCTTGCCCACAAAGAAGAATCCCGCCCCTGCAGGAGAAGAGGAAGGACGGATGAGTTTGGCTGCCAGAGAATCAGAAATATATTTCTCCATGGCCTCCCTCTCCGGAGTGGAAAGAGAGTATAATCTGCCCTTAGGCGGAGACGTACCTGGCAATAAGTCTATAGCACAGTCATAAGGACGGTGCGGAGGAAGAGAAGCAGCTCGGGACTTACTGAACACCTCCTTCAGGTCGAGGTACTCCCCGGGCACGTTAGACAGATCCACCCGCTCATCCTGCAACACAGAACAAGACACAGAAGAACACGCAGACACCAAACAAGATGCATGACAGTTATCACTCCAAGACATGACAGAGTTCTGACGCCAATTTATGTGAGGGTTGTGCAGTGTGAGCCAAGGGTGTCCTAACACCACAGGAGCCAATGCGGAGTCAATAAGGAGAAAGTGAATCTCCTCAACGTGGTTACCCGACGTGATCAGACTCACCGGTCCGGTGGAGTGGGTGACCGATGACAGGAGTTGTCCACCCAGGGCATTAACTGAGATGGGGTGAGTGACGGGAATTATAGGTACTCCCAGACGAAGTGCCAGGTCATGGTCCATAAAACTCCCCTCAGCCCCGGAGTCCACCAGAGCCTCACATCGATGATAAGAGGAGCCCCACTGCAGTCTTACTGGAAGGAGTGTCGCTTCACGAGAGGATTCATCCCAGGATATGCCACCCGTCAGTAACCTCCGTTCTACTGACGGGTGTTGGCTTTTACCGGGCACTTAGACGCAAAGTGACCCACGGCTCCACAGTATAGGCACAGTCCTTGCGCTCTTCTGCGCTCCTTCTCCTCCCTGGAGAGACGAGCTCTGCCCACCTGCATGGGTTCCGGATTGAACGAGTCACCAACCACATCACCTGAAGGAAAGACCAGATGGACCTCCATATCTGGAACTCGACCTCGCTGCACCAGAAGACTTCGACGTTGTAACCTTGTGTCTACTCGGATAGCTAGATCAATCAACCCATCCAAAGTTGCAGGTAGCTCCAGGGTGTATATCTCATTTTGGATGCGGTCGGCCAACCCATGCAAAAACATGTCCCACTGCGCCTCGCTGTTCCACTTACACTCTGCAGCTAGTGTCCGGAATTCAATGGAATAGTCAGTAACCGATCTGTGGTCCTGACGTAAATCCGCCAACACTCGGGCTGCTTCCCTGCCTGCAACTGCCCGATCAAAAACTTTCTTGAGCTCAGTGCTGAAAGTCTGGAAAGACTAAACAGTCATGTCCCTGTTCCCAAAGAGTGGTTCCCCATAGCGCCGCTCTTCCAGATAGAAGGGTAATGACAAAAGCCACTTTAGATTCCTCAGTGGGAAATGATGAGCTCTGAAGAGAAAAAAACAAAGAGCATTTTGTCAAAAATGATCGACATAGATGTGGCTCACCAGCATAGGCAGCAGGAGGAGGCAGACGGGGCTCCGTATTGTAGGTGCGATGATCCGTGGGGGGAACAGCGGGTGGTGGAATGGGCGCAGTGGGCACGTGGGCAGGCTCGACTCTAAGATGTTGTAACTGCTTGGTTAACTCCGATACTTGTCCCACCAAGGCCTGTATTGCTCGACCAGAAGCCATGATCTGTTCGTCTTGTCGATCAAATCGTGCATTATTATTGTGGAGGGCTTCTCTCAGTTCGTTTACACTCGCTGGATCCATAACGTGGTCAGATCGTTATGTCAGGAATCACTCGACAGAATCCAGTAGCGAGTAGAAATAAGGTTTATTTCAACAGTCAGTAGACCAAACAGAATTGCTTGCAGACAACGGGCACCAAGCAGGTCCTAGGGAACACAACAGCTGTAGTGTAGACTCCAAGCAGGGCAGACCAGAAATGTGATGTGCTGAGACGATCCTCAAACATAAGCAGACCACAGATCAAGCAGACATATAAGCTGGATCTCCGAGCAATCCAAGAGCGTGACCAGAACTGCACAGAACAGAGATCAGAACACAGACAGCAACCCAAACGATCTGACACTGAACCTGACTGACACAGCCCTACATATAGGACTAGTAAACGAGACACACCTGCGACTGATCTGATTGCTCGTCAGCGCAGCTGGCGCTGATAGGCAATCAGATCAGTGCAGTACACACAAAATGAGCAAGCAAACCTGCGAACCGTGACACATATATTTTAGATTCATTGCACACCAACTGAAATATTTCAGGTCTTTTTTTGTTTCAATACTGATGATTTTGGCATACAGCTCATGAAAACCCGGCGGCATGGCATGGAGGCAATCAGCCTGTGGCACTGCTGATGTGTTATGGAGACCCAGGATGCTTCAATAGCGGCCTTAAGCTCATCCAGAGTGTTAGGTCTTGCATCTCTCAACTTTCTCTTCACAATATCCCACAGATTCTCTATGGGGTTCAGGTCGGGAGAGTTGGCAGGCCAATTGAGCACAGTAATACCATGGTCAGTAAACCATTTACCAGTGGTTTTGGCACTGTAAGCAGGTGCCAGGTCGTCCTGAAAAACGAAATCTTCATCTCCATAAAGCTTTTCAGCAGATGGAAGCATGAAGTGCTCCAAAATCTCCTGATAGCTAGCTGCATTGACCCTGCCTTTGATAAAACACAGTGGACCAACACCAGCAGCTGACATGGCACCCCAGACCATCACTGACTGTGGGTACTTGACACTGGACTTTTTGGCCTTTTGGCATTTCCTTCTCCCCAGTCTTCCTCCAGACTCTGGCACCTTGATTTCCGAGTGACATGCAAAATTTGCTTTCATCTGAAAAAAGTACTTTGGACCACTGAGCAACAGTCCAGTGCTGCTTCTCTGTAGCCCATTATCTGCACACGCCTGTGCACGGTGGCTCTGGATGTTTCTACTCCAGACTCAGTCCACTGCTTCCGCAGGTCCCCCAAGGTCTGGAATCGGTCCTTCTCCACAATCTTCCCCAGGGTCTGGTCTTCTCGTTGTGCAGCGTTTTTTGCCACACTTTTTCCTTCCCACAGACTTCCCACTGAGGTGCCTTGATACAGCACTCTGGGAACAGCCTATTCGTTCAGAAATTTCTTTCTGTGTCTTACCCTCTCGCTTGAGGGTGTCAATGATGGCCTTCTGGACAGGAGTCAGGTCGGCAGTCTTACCCATGATTGCGGTTTTGAGAAATGAACCAGGCTGGGAGTTTTTAAAAGCCTCAGGAATCTTTTGCAGGTGTTTAGAGTTAATTAGTTGATTCAGATGATTAGGTTAATAGCTCGTTTGGAGAACCTTTTCATGATATGATAATTTTTTGACATAGGAATTTTGGGTTTTCATGAGCTGTATGCCAAAATCATCAGTATTTAAACAATAAAAGACCTGAAATATTTCAGTTGGTGTGCAATGAATCTAAAATATATGAAAGTTTAATTTTTATCATTACATTATGGAAAATAATGAACTTTTATCACAATATGCTAATTGTTTGGAGAGGACCTGTAATTGCTGCTTTTTATGGTGCAAGTGTATGAGATGAAAATAACAGTAGGCCTAGACTACTTTTTTGTCAGTTATTTTACCTACGGACAGATGCTTTTCTTACAGATTTCTGCTCATTCAAAATCGGATACAGATGAATTTGCACTGTATAAGGCTAAATTTGTATGAATGCATATGAATGCATTATTGTGAGAGCGATTGCATGAGAATAAGTGTTGTACTTATTTAAATGAAGCTTTCAGCTATCTCTATCTCTATCTCGAAGGAACAAATTCCTTGAGAACTATATATATATATATATCCATTGCCGTCATCATAGCTTCACGTACTTTCTGATTTGAGTGATCCATCTGTATCAAGCTAGCTAAATATGTTTAACATGTGACTTTCTTGCTAAATATGCAGTTAAATTACAGGTCGTTGGGATGAACTGAACTCGTGATGGAGTGGTGGGGGAGTGCTCTTGGAGTGAGTAAAAACCTTTAAAAAAAAAAAGCTCCTCGCTCCAGACAAAAAACCACACCCCTACACTCCACTCCGTCTGCTAATCAAATAACACAACTTTATTTGTAACTTTCTTGTATTCATCAGTGCTTGTAATTTGTCTAATTGTTCTTGTTTTATTACTAACTTTATTACTTAAGATTAGTTGTTTTTGCTTTGGTATAGAAGTACTTAAAATAATCTTTCAGTAAATTTGATAATTTTTTTTGCTGATCTGAAAAACGATCTGATCCGTGACTTAAAATCCGTAATATGATCCGAACTGTGAGTTTTGTGATCTGTTGCACCACTAGTAAAAAGATCTGAAGTGCTCAAACCCACATCTCAGAATGTACACAAACGTTGAATTAGTTTTCAAGTCATGCTTGAAAGGTCAAATTCAATAAAAATTTAAGTGACAGCAGGATATATATTTATATAAGGGGTGTAACGGTTCACAAAATTCACGGTTCGGTTCAATACGATACACTCATGTCACGGTTCGGATTGGTACATTTTAGATACAGCAAAATGTAAAAACATCTCAACTTTTCAGAATGCCGCAAGCGCACTTCGGGTCATGTGACAAGAACTAACCAATCAGCTTCATCCTTTCCCGTAACAACGTTGAAAGCTCAGCCAAGATGAAGGAACAGCTGATCATAGTTGTATATGGATTGCAATTTTGAAATAAATTTAGTAGCAGAGTTACTGCAAGCGATTTTTAGAGCTGCAAATCCATTTATCCTTTGCTGAAATTTCCGTGTCTCATGGAGAGAGCACGTCATTGTTGCTTAGCAAAGACCGACGCCTAATGAGCGCTTCTGCCCAAGCGCTTTGGAAAGGAGGAGAAAGACGCGCCTAGCGTTTTCCACTCGTTTTTAGGTGCAATATGTGAATGGCCCCTAAAGCGCTCGCTCACTCAGCACGCGCTGAAGGCTCGTTGCAAAATGTCTAATGCATTTAACAGACCAGAAATAGAAGATCCTCCAATAACCAACAGGTCTGGTGTTTGGGTGCACTTTGGATTCCCTGTAAGCTATAATGGTGTACCGGTGTCTAAATGCTGCGGGGATAGTTTGTTGCGTGTATGTTTCTCCTTTTTTTCGTCTTTTCCCAGATACTGACACAATAAGGTGATGTCGGCGGAAATGAGTTAACATGTTTCAAGTAATCCCGCTGGTGTGTTTTTTTTTTGTTTTGTTTTTTTGTATTCCCGCTGGTGTAGCAGATGCGACATACCGTTGTTTTTTTATCCACCACTCTCTTGCCATCACCATTATAGCTTAAAGGGAATCCAAAGTGCACCCAAACACCAGACCTGTTGGTTATTGGAGGATCTTCTATTTCTGGTCTGTTAAACGCATTGGCCATTTTGCAACGAGCCTTCAGCGCGTGCTGAATGAGCGAGCGCCTGACTGAGTAGCCTAACATAAACATATAACTATAAGTTGGTGTTTTTTTCTTCTTCGGGAGTGTCAGGGGCGTTGCCTGTTACGTCGTTTGGGTTATTGGGCTACCTTGTTGAACGCATATCATTATATTTCTCTCTTTTTTTTTTAATATAATTAATTAGTCCAACAAACCGTTCGGTATACATAATGCGTACCGCGTACCGAACCGAAAGCCTTGTTCCTGAACGGTTCAATAAGAATACGCGTATCGTTACACCCCTAATATATATATATATATTATTATTATTATTATTATTATTAACCTTCTGTCTGTGTTTTTAATGTTAATCAAATAATCACTAAAAATTAAAGTGACAGCAGGATATATATATATATATATTTTTTTATTTATTTATTATTATTAACCTTCTGTCTGTGTTTTTAATGTTAATCAAACAACAAAAGACAAGCAAATCACTCACTGTTCTTGACTGAATAGCTTTTGTAACTATAATAAGGATTAATCTTTATTGTATACCAGGGGTTGGCAACTTAACAATGCAGTGGCATACAGAGGGATACTTGCTGACAGGCGAGCAATAGGGTACCTTTTTTGCGCGACGCACACCAGAATGCCGCAAGCGCACCGCAGGTCATGTGACAAGAACTAACCAATCAGCTTCATCCTTTCCCGTAACAACGTTGAAAGCTCAGCCAAGATGAAGGAACAGGTGATCATAGTTGTATATGGATTGCCATTTTTAAATAAATTTAGTAGCAGAGCTACTGCAAGCGATTTTTAGAGCTGCAAATCCATTTATCCTTTGCTGAAATTTCCGCGTCTTCATAGAGAAAGCACGTCATGGTTGCTTAGTAAATGCAGACGCCTCAGGGGCGCAACTGACCAAGCGCTTTGGAAAGGAGGAGAAAGCGGCGCGCCTAGCGTTTTCCACGCGTTTTTCGGCGTGATATGTGAACGGCCCCTTAGTCTTCAAATGCACACGAGACTGCTGCACATACTAGACAATTCAGATCAAAGCATCAGTGGTCTAACAGCACTCGTCAATTTAAAAAAAAAATTACAGAGATGGACAATCAAATCAAATTAGGTGGGGATTACTGTTCACAGAGGCAGAGTGCGAGGTGTCAGTGTAACATTAAAGAGAGCAAGGTAAGATGAAGCTGCAAATCATTTAATATAGTAAACTTTTAATGATACTTTTTACAATAGAAATTTTAAATGACTGACAGCTATACCCAGTGATGCAAGCTACTCTATTTTTTATTTTTTTTTAATCAAATTTGGCCATTTTGAAAGAGAGAGAGAGAGATGTAAATGTTCAGTACGGTCATACTGTATATCTGTTATTAAAGAAACTTTTGAAAAGTTTAAAAAACAATATATGGGAAAATCATCAGAAAATATTAGCATGAAAATCAAAGAGGCATATAGATTTTTTTATCATATCATTTAAAAATGTGTATGTACCATATAAATACAGAATGCATAAAAAATTGGGGAGGGGGTGTTGGCACAGTTTAACCAAAAAAAAAAAAAAAAAAAAAACGAAAAGGTTGCCGACCCCTGATGTAAACAGCATATTAGAATGATCTTTGAAAGATTATGTGACACTAAAGACTGGAGTAATGATGCTGAAAGGAATACATTCAAACAATCTCAGGAATAAATTACATTTTAAAATTCAAAGTTTTAAATAGTAATAATATTTCACAGTATTACTGTTTTTACTGTATTTTTATACTGTATTTTGGATAAACATTTAAAACCATAATGTTTCCAAACTTTTGATTTTGTATGTCTATATAATGTTTTTGCATTTACGTTGCCTTAAGGTTCATTATGTGGAACAGTGATAATATTTCAAAGTAATTTCTGTTATTTGGGAAGACAACAAAGAATATATTTTACTGTTTTATAAACATACCAGTAAACACTGTTAAATAGGGATTAAAAGTAAAAAGGGGAGACAATTACATTTTAAATCATCCATGTAAAAACAAACCTGGAATGAGGATTTGGGGACAAAACCATTCTGGTGAATTACTCATCGTAAATTAAATAGAGAGCAAAGTATATGTTGTCTTTTTCATATTGTTACACCAGCATACAAAGGAAGCATACATCTGGGTGGCTAAGATGACCATCTGATCTGGATAAAGATTGGATCCGTATGGCAACGGTGACCTCAGAATAATAATGAAGGAGACTAATATTAGCATAGATGCCATTCTTCTTACAATGTCGTACATCGGGTATTATGGGAAGTGTTCACAGAGGCAGAGTGCGAGGTGTCAGTGTAACATTAAAGAGAGCAAGGTAAGATGAAGCTGCAAATCATTTAATATAGTAAACTTTTAATGATACTTTTTACAATAGAAATTTTAAATGACTGACAGCTATACCCAGTGATGCAAGCTACTCTATTTTTTATTTTTTTTAATCAAATTTGGCCATTTTGAAAGAGAGAGAGAGAGATGTAAATGTTCAGTACGGTCATACTGTATATCTGTTATTAAAGAAACTTTTGAAAAGTTTAAAAAACAATATATGGGAAAATCATCAGAAAATATTAGCATGAAAATCAAAGAGGCATATAGATTTTTTTATCATATCATTTAAAAATGTGTATGTACCATATAAATACAGAATGCATAAAAAATTGGGGAGGGGGTGTTGGCACAGTTTAACCAAAAAAAAAAAAAAAAAAAAAACGAAAAGGTTGCCGACCCCTGATGTAAACAGCATATTAGAATGATCTTTGAAAGATTATGTGACACTAAAGACTGGAGTAATGATGCTGAAAGGAATACATTCAAACAATCTCAGGAATAAATTACATTTTAAAATTCAAAGTTTTAAATAGTAATAATATTTCACAGTATTACTGTTTTTACTGTATTTTTATACTGTATTTTGGATAAACATTTAAAACCATAATGTTTCCAAACTTTTGATTTTGTATGTCTATATAATGTTTTTGCATTTACGTTGCCTTAAGGTTCATTATGTGGAACAGTGATAATATTTCAAAGTAATTTCTGTTATTTGGGAAGACAACAAAGAATATATTTTACTGTTTTATAAACATACCAGTAAACACTGTTAAATAGGGATTAAAAGTAAAAAGGGGAGACAATTACATTTTAAATCATCCATGTAAAAACAAACCTGGAATGAGGATTTGGGGACAAAACCATTCTGGTGAATTACTCATCGTAAATTAAATAGAGAGCAAAGTATATGTTGTCTTTTTCATATTGTTACACCAGCATACAAAGGAAGCATACATCTGGGTGGCTAAGATGACCATCTGATCTGGATAAAGATTGGATCCGTATGGCAACGGTGACCTCAGAATAATAATGAAGGAGACTAATATTAGCATAGATGCCATTCTTCTTACAATGTCGTACATCGGGTATTATGGGAAGTGTTCCCTGTACTGGTAGACCTAATTAATGCAGCCTAAATTTTGAATTATAGAAATGTTATAGTGTATTATGTATATGCCAGGTTAAAGAGATGGGTCTAGAAGTAAACTGACAGAATGTGTCTGCCTCCCGAACAACACTAGGCTAGTTGTTCCAGAGTATGGTCACTAAATAAGAAAAGGTCCTGCTGGATGCAGTAGATTTTGATATTCCAGAGGTGTCAAATAATGAAGTACAAATACTTTGTTACCTTACTTAAGTAGAAATTTGGGGTATCTATACTTTATTGGAGTAATTATTTTTATTTTTACATTTTCACGCAATAATCTGTACTTTCTACTCCTTACATTTTAAAAATAGGTTCGTTACTGCTATTTCATTTCGGCTTGTTTTCATTCTGGCTTGTCATCAGTAAAAAAAAAAAAGAAAAAAAAAAACCTATTCAGATAAATCGTGCCATCTGGATGTAGTGAATTTGATTGTGGTTGGATGAGAAGTATAAACATATACCATTCCGACACCCTATTGGTTTGTACGCGATCCATCACACCTGCACATGACACAAATCCAGTGTTGCCAACTTAGCGACTTTGTCTCTAGATTAAGCAACTTTTCAGACCCCCTTAGTGACTTTTTCCCCAAAAAAGCGACTAGCAACAAATCTAGCGACTTTCTTTGACAGACCTTATTTGGTCTCTTTACTCTCCAGTACTGCCGCACAAGCTCTCTCTTTCCCAGTGCACGCACACACCTCTCTCTCTGTTCTGTTCAGCGAGCGAAGAGAGGATCAGCACTTTCAGTAAAAAAAATATATTATGTTGCTTCTAACTCTATTTTACATGCAAGTATAGCCGAAATCACAGCTCAACCATCGTCTCAATCATATGTGTATTTGATTTCATTAGACAATGTCGTGAATAGGATTTAAGTGCAGATTAATATCTTTGAGAGCTGGTTATGTAGTCTTAATGGACCACGCTTCAGTCATTATCATATTCATTCTGTTGTCTGACAACAGAATCATTAAAATATAATAATAAAATCAGTTTTATTGAGAATTTGGCTGCGTTAAAATCCAGTACATGAGTACAGGGACGGAAAACAATAAATAACTAATCATTATTTTACGAAATTCATTGTTATTTGTGATCATGGGTGTTTGCGGAAGGCTGTAAGACCAAGCGGAATCCTCCATCAGCTGCTCCACCTCAACAGTGCACGGGACTCCACTAACTGAACCAGCTTCAACGTCTGGAGTTGGACTTTACTAAATACAACTTATTGATCATGAGCCCAACATTAAGCAAGGCAGGAAAACATTCAGTCTGCCTGAAGGAAAATGTATTTCATTGAGCTAATGCTGTTAAATAGAGAGAGAACCTAATCTATTAACCTATTCTTAAACTTGGAGCTCATTATATTGAAGTACAAATCCAAACACCAGAAACGTTATGCCTTTTGTGAATAATGAAACATTATGAAAAGTATGCATTTTATTTATTCACAGGCTATGGTTGAAATAATATTTGAGTTCACAACTTTAAGTTCCATTGTTTAATAAAATGCTTTATTGGCTAACGTTGCATAGACCTTCAGTTGTCATGCTCTAAAATCCCATGCCATTTGTAATTTCACAGTATTTTCACCTCTTAAAACAATAACCTTTAAAGACACAATTCTACAATGGTCAAATTTACTCAGGCCGATGGAATTCTTTAATGACATTATTTTATTATTATTTATTTATTTTATTTTATTAAATAATTGTAGCCTACATAAATAGGTGAAGCAAAACAAATATTTGGATCATCCCTTATTTTTCCCCTATTTTCTACAAGAATAAACATAACATATTATTAATTCATAGAAATAACTTAAGCAATTAAAACTTTAAATTTAGCATTTAAATACTATTAAACTAAATATCAAAATATCAAATATCACAGTGTATGTAGCCTAAATGAACTTGTGTTAACAATATAATTAGAACTAAAAATATAATTCTTTTTTTTTTTTTTAATGAACAATTCCTGTATAAAATGGGGCAGCAACCTTTATATCAAACATTTTTAAATCGTCCACAGCTGAGCAACGTGAGTGGCGGATCTGCGCCAGAGCACGTGAAGTGAATGTGATGCAGAAAGTAATTTTCAGATGAAATTATTATTTTTTTCTTTTTAAATAATATTAAACTGGATAGCCTAGATTTGTCCCAGGCTCTGTTCCTAAGTATATAATAAGTATATAATAATAAGTATATAATAATTACTGTTAACTTGGAGTTACAAATTTTAAGGGATTAATTGCCTATTTTCATTTGTTGAATATTTTTTTTTTAAACATGCTAAAAAATAAATTAAGTTTGTGAGAGGAAAAAATATATAAGTCATGTATAAGTTGCATTTTAATGGATTAATCACCTATTTTTGTTTGCTGCATGGTTTTATTTTAAACACTCTAAAAAAATTTATTAAATTTCAGAGAGAAAAAAAAAGTAATGTATAAGTTGCATTTTATTACATTTAGAAATAATAACGGCAGGCCTAATAATGTTATAATGTACCAACATGATATTTTTAGTTCCCTTAACTTTACAACAAATCATTTAAATTTAACGAATTTATCAGAACAAAACAAGAATTAAACGTATATAATTCAAATGGATGAATATAATTGCAGTATATAATAATATAGGCTTAGCTATAAACAAAAAAAATATATATATAATAATTTAAAGCGAAACATTAAGGTAAGGTTGGGCTTTCTCATTCTCTCACTCAGGGAGAAATCCAAATGTTTCCATATTCGTGATGTTGCCCATTTGAAGCTTAACTATTATTCATGAGGTAAACTAGGCTGTGTAGTTCATGCGTGTTTCAGTATCGACAAAAAAAAACTAACATAATGAGCAATATGCCAAAGTGGACCTTGCCGAATGTCACCGTTAGCGGTTGCTGTTTCTAATGAAAATGTGCGCGAGGCACCAGCGCGATCAAACAGCTGAAACAGAAAATACTTAATTTTTGGTCACACAAGACATAATTCAAAAATGCAAAGTGTTAGCAGTTGGAAAAATCAATAATAATAACTGAATTAATAATAATTATTGCAAAATGCTGGACCGGTCTAATTTCACTGTGTATATGGAACTTGAAGATTTTTTTTTAAACCATGAATTTAGCTTTTTATCCATATATATATATATATATATATATATATATATATATATATATATATATATATATATATATATATAAATATATAGACCTTAGATTTATTTACTGTTTTTTAAAGATGTTACAATTTTATATCATAATGTTTTTGTTGTTTTACTTCCTCCTTGTATCTCATTTTACAATTACATTGTTCGCTAATCCGTACCTTTGCGCCACCTGGCGGTAGTTTTGCAAATCATTTTAATACACAGGTTGCCAAGTCTGTGGTTGTTTTTTGCGAACTTTACCAAGGCAACCCTGCCAAAAGCGTATATTTTGACCCTGGGAAGCAATTTTTATCGGGGAACCTCCTGGAAATGCGATTGGGCTAGTTGGGCTAGAACGCACGTGCTGGAGATTTACTTCTAATCACAGGAGCGTCTTTACTGATGAGATGCGCATGAAAATAGCATTCGATTTTTTTGCACAGCCCTACTGTATATACACACAAACACTAGATCTACATTATATTAAAAAAAGACTTTGGTGAACTAATCCTCGTTTTTAACTCTCTGAAGTGAGGCATTTTCTCCTGATAATCCCGAAAATAACTTAAATTACACTTTCAGTTTTGATCTTACAGATAAGAGCAATATATCAATCGATATATCGAATCTGTAAAGGGTCTACTTTTTTCTGCATACAGACATAATAACAACAAAACTTTATGCACTTATAAGATAACACGCAAGGTGTGCTGTCTGCAGCCTTTGTCTGCGCTGATCTTCATTTAGACATGCGTCATTAAAATGAACTGTAACTCCATGAACACTCAACGAAGAGTATTGAGAGCGATATCTATAGAAAGCCTGATATGTCTACTTTTAAACTAAATAAGTGCTGGTGAAAACAAATATTCTGTGATAAAGTAATCCATATGAAAACAACGCGATGTCCGTTTTTCACATCTCCCTTCATTATCTTCTAATGTGACCACGACCCCGCGTTGAACGCCCTATTCAGATTCTAATGTTTCACTGAAGCGTGCGGCTTGAGTATGCCCACACGACAGAAGACAACACAGCCAGACTGTTCTTCAAGTTTTTTTATTTTACTGTTTGCTTCGCGGTGAGAGGAATAAGACATAATTCACCCCAAAAAGATGTGATGTGGTTGAGGATTTGAGATTTAGGTTTCCTCAGAAAAAAAGAATGAAGCACTTTATTCAGCAGAGATCATAAACATGAGTTAGTCTCTTTTTATTCATTTATATACTTGTACTAGTTTTCACATAATGTGTAAACATTTTACTAGTTAAACTTTTTCCAAAGATTTTTTCCAAACTATAATTCTTGACTAAATGTATAATTAAGCGCAGCATTATGAAGTTTCAATAACAATATACAATTCTATAATAATATTTTATAATAATAATAATAATAATAATAACAATATGTGTGTATATATATATATATATATATATATATATATATATATATATATATAATTTATTTATTTTGTAGAAAATAAGATTTACATTACATTTACATTTATTCATTTAGCAGACGCTTTTATCCAAAGCGACTTACAGATGAAGACAGTGGAAGCAATCAAAAACAACAAAAAGAGCAATGATATATAAGTGCTATAACAAGTCTCAGTTAGGTTAACACAGTACACGTAGGATAGGATTTTAACTAATATAATAAATAAAAAGAAAACGGATAGAATAAAAAAAATAAAAGAATAGAGCAAGCTAGTTAGAGGTCTTTACACATACATACACACATACATATAGAATTGCATAATAAATGAAAAGAAAATAGAATACAAAAAGATTAGAAAGGTAGTTAGATTTTTTAAAGAATAGAATTAGAATAGTGAGTGTTAAAGTTAGAGGGTCAAATATAGATGGAAGAGATGTGTTTTAAGCCGATTCTTGAAGATGGCTAAGGACTCAGCTGCTCGGATTGAGTTGGGGAGTTCATTCATTTAATTTAAAAGTCCGTAAAAGTGACTTTGTGCTTCTTTGGGATGGCACAATCAAGCGACGTTCACTTGCAGAACGCAAGCTTCTAGAGGGCACATAAGTCTGAAGTAACGAATTTAGGTAAATGGGTGCAGAGCCAGTGGTAGTTTTGTAGGCAAACATCAATGCCTTGAATTTTATGCGAGCAGCTATTGGAAGCCAGTGCAAATTGATAAACAGAGGTGTGACGTGTATTCTTTTTGACTCATTAAAAATTAATCTTGCTGCCGCGTTCTGAATTATTTGTAAAGGTTTGATAGAATTGGCTGGAAGACCTGCCAAGAGGGCATTGCAATATTCCAGCCTGGACAGAACAAGAGCTTGAACAAGGAGTTGTGCAGCATGTTCCAAAAGAAAGGGCTTGATCTTCTTGATGTTGAATAAAGCAAATCTGCAGGATCGGACAGTTTTATCAATGTGGTCTGAGAAAGTCAGCTGATCATCAATCATAACTCCAAGGATTCTAGCTGTTTTTGAAGGAGTTATGGTTGATGTGCCTAACTTGATGGTGAAGTTGTGATGGAACGATGGGTTTGCTGGAATCACAAGCAGTTCTGTCTTGGCAAGGTTGAGTTGAAGGTGATGGTCCATCATCCAGGAAGAAATGTCAGTTAGACAAGCTGAGATGCGAATAGCTACCGTCGGATCATCAGGATGGAATGAGAGGTAGAGTTGAGTGTCATCAGCATAGCAGTGGTATGAAAAGCCATGTTTTTGAATGACAGAACCTAATGATGCCATGTAGACAGAGAAGAGAACTGAGTCCAAGAACTGAGCCCTGAGGCACCCCAGTAGTTAGATGTTGAGACTTGGACACCTCACCTCTCCAAGATACTTTGAAGGACCTATCTGATAGGTAAGACTCAAACCATTGAAGTGTTGTTCCTGAGATGCCTTTCGCCAGTAGCGTTGATAGGAGGATCTGGTGGTTAACTGTGTCAAAAGCAGCGGACAGATCAAGCAAGATGAGTACTGAAGATTTGGATTCTGCTCTTGCCAGTCTTAGAGCTTCAACAACTGAGAGCAAGGCCGTCTCAGTTGAATGTCCACTTCTGAAGCCAGATTGGTTGCTGTCAAGGAGATTGTTGTGTGTGAGAAATGTAGAGACTTGTTTGAACACAGCTCGTTCAAGTGTTTTTGCAATAAAAGGAAGAAGGGAAACTGGTCTGTAGTTCTCTAAAAGAGATGGGTTGAGGTTGGGTTTCTTAAGTAGTGGAGTTATACGTGCCTGTCTAAATGATGAGGGAAAAACACCAGTGTGGAGGGAAGTGTTGATGATGTGAGTGAGTGCAGGTACAACTTCAGGAGAAATGGCTTGAAGGAGATGAGATGGAATTGGATCAAGTGGGCAAGTTGTAGGGTGATTAGAAAGGATGAGTTTTGACACTTCTGCCTCAGAGAGTGAAGAGAAGGATGTAAATGAATGTAAGTTTGCTGGTGATATGAGCTTGACTGATTGTGGTGTGGAAAATTGTGCACTAATGTGTTTAATTTTATTAATGAAAAACGTTGCAAAGTCGTCAGCTATTAGAGATGAAGCAGGAGGAGGAGGACAAAGAAGTGAGGAAAATGTTTTAAAAGCATGCGAGAGTTAGATGATTGTTAATTTTGTTATGGTAGTATGTCCTTTTAGCAGAGGAGACATTAGCAGAGAAAGAAGATAGGAGTGACTGATACACAATAAGATCAGTAGTATTTTTGGACTTGCGCCACATCCTTTCAGAAGCTCTAAGCTTAGAACAGTGTTCGCGTAGAACATCAGATAACCAAGCGGCAGAAGGGGTGTTACGGGCTGGCCTGGAAGATAAGGGGCTAACAGTGTCTAAACAAGATGTAAGAGTGGAGCAGAAAGTATCAGTGGCACTGTTAGCATCCAAAGATGCAAACAGTTTAGGGGAAGGAAGTGAAGATGAAACCATTGCAGATAGCCGGGAGGGTGAAAGTGTGCGTAGGTTACGTCAAAAGATGATATGTGGAGGGGTAAGTGATGTGTCAGGGATCATGTTGAGGTTAAGAGTGAGGAGGAAGTGATCCGACGTGTGCAGTGGAGTAACCAGAACATGATCAGTAGAGCAGTTTCGTGTATAAATAAGGTCCAGTTGGTTGCCTGATTTGTGAGTAGCAGTAGTTGACACTCGGTTGAGATCAAAAGAGGCAAGCAGAGTGTGAAAATCGGCAAACAGAGGTTTATCTAGATGAATCTTGAAATCTCCAAGCATAATAGGGGAGTACCATCCTCAGAAAAGGTTGAGAGCAACACATCTAATTCATCCAAAAAGTTACCCAGTGGTCCTGGGGGTCGATAGACAACTAAAAAATTTATTTTAAAAGGGTAGGTAACAGTAACTGAATGAAATTCAAAGGAGTTGTTGATACCCAAAGATGGTAAAGGATTAAATTTACAATCATTAGAGATGAGCAGACCGGTACCTCCACCTCTTCCAGTCCAACGGGGAGAGTGGGAAAATGAGAAATTATTGGAGAGTGCTGCAGGTGTAGCAGCAGCAGACTGGCAATTCCATAGACCAATAGGAAAAGAAAGTAGTGTATTAGCAGACATAGGCAAAGTATGCAGGTTGTTAAGATTGCGCTGTCTACATTGTGTGTTGCATGGTTTACGAGTGGTAATGATAGTAGGGATCTGGAAACACATAGTAAGATTTGGTTATAAACAAAAAACAACTGAAACAGAAATGAAACAAGGAAAAGGAAAAAGAGTAATCAAAAAAATACTTATATCCCCTGCCGGTGTCACTGCCCAGTGGAGTCGCACGGTAGAGTCGATGGTCTTTACACTACGGTCTTCACACGAGGAGGGCTTAACTGGAGGGCTGCCGCGACCGCTGCCGCGGT
This sequence comes from Carassius gibelio, assembly GCF_023724105.1. NCBI lineage: Eukaryota > Metazoa > Chordata > Actinopteri > Cypriniformes > Cyprinidae > Carassius > Carassius gibelio. The sequence goes on from NC_068372.1 coordinate 2,709,307, forward strand.
ACAACAACAAAGGTCTAAGCAAGCGCACAACACTGACAACGTATGCGATAGAGTACGAGACCAAACGCAGCACGTCTCAACACAGTAAACAAACAAGTGTTTCCTAGCAACGACAACTGCGCTAAACACTAATGAGACAAGAAATAAATACACTTACGATCTGCTTTTAACTCCCGCTGATTTAACTGCTTCTCACAAAGGGTATTTCTTTACACTCTCTTGGCTGGTGTTTGAACACACTTTACTGTTTATCACAACAAAGGTCTAAGCAAGCGCACAACAAGTAAGATTGTTAAAAGGATTTCTGAAGGATTGTGTGACTGGAGTAATGATGCAAAAAATTCAGTTTGAAAGTCAGCTTTGATTGTTCCTAATAAACTGTTTAACTGCACTCGCAAGTGGATTATTAAATCATGTTGTGGGATAATTAAATATATTCTAAATAAACTACAAATATAAAATTATATAGATTTATATTGTCCTCAAAAAATATATTGTTTTCTGTGAGTGAGTAAACAAAATGATTTTCACATAATTTAGAAAGAAAAATTTCAGGCTACAAGCTCCAGTTCTCAAAAGTCCCGGGAACCATTGTTCTGTATGTGTTTTATTGCCTTATTCAAGTGTTTTAACATTTTTAGTTTTTCACTAACCACGCAAACATTTTTTTTTTCTCAAAAACACAATAATGTACATACATGCTGCTCACATATTGTTATAGCTGTTTGTTTGTGCTGATTACATTGAGACTAGACTTTAGCCATTTAGATGTGTATAAAAAACTGAAAAAAGCACAAATGTTAGGGCTTGACAAAACTTCTCCAGGCCCCAAAAATACCCTTAGACTCCACAGGGTTAACTCAAACTCTATAAAATCTGTGCAGTATTATTCTCTAGACTCTTTAGGTCAATAATTATCAAAACATTTGCATTTGGACAACTATAAAACCAGTTATTTTATAATATGTTCTTTACATTGTGGACCCAAAGATCTGTAAGTCCTAAAAGAAAGCCCACAACTTCTCAAAAACTGTGTAAAATGATGCATACTTTTCATTCTAAACAGTGTTATATGGATAATTGCAATTATAACCACTAGTTGGCAGCAGAAGACCAATAATGAGCTTATTAAATTCACTGAAATTATACTGTTCATAGGTTTATTAGCCTTTATTAGTATTAAATCACTTTTATAACATTTAAAGTCACATTTAGTCATAAATGACTCATAAGGAACCTCTTCTCTATCTAACTAATTTTGAGAGCCACTGGAATGATCTAAATGCAGTTCAGCTAACAAACAAGCATAGAAGTCATATGTTTATGGCATGGGTAAAGGGGCCCAGTTTTGTATAACTCATCACTGTATTATTGTCCATATCTTTCAGTTTTATTATTGCAAGTATGAAAGAGGTAATGAGTTATCATTTGTTACAGCAGAAAAGATGTCCCGAGTGTACTGCTGTAGGACTGCAGAGTTTGATACATAGTATAACAATTGGCCGTAATGTTTCCTGAGGTCCTTTGTTTCTCATTGTAAGGTGTGTGCTCATTGATTTTTCTTGTGTAGGGATTACATGGACAGACTTTTAGATGAGACGGAAAGCACTGCTTCCAGTCGAGCAACCACACCACTACCTGCCACCTCTAGCAGCAGCACTAGCCAGTCTGAGCGAGAGGAGAATAGCAGTCACAATGGTAAAGTACCTTGTCTTGTTTTCTGTGTGTGTGTGTGTGTGTGTGTTTTACAATTAGATTGAAATGCTTTGGTGCATATTTCAGGATACTTTGTTGAAATCAGGTTGGATTAATTTTATATGTTGTGTGTTTGAACCATTTGTTACAGCTATATAGTATAGTATATTTCTCCCGTTCCCAATTTAGGACTCACCAGTCACAGCTCCAGTGCAGATGCCACACAGATCTTGAGCAGTGTGAGCGAGGGGAAGATTGAATCTGTCCCGGTGAATGGAGCATCTAAACAAAGTCTACTAACAGATCATCTTGACTCCAATGGCTGTAAACTAACAGACATTCACAACACAGACAGAAACGGCTCGGTGAAGCACCAACAGGACTGCCAGGGTCTCAGCAAGCCAGCAAAAAAGTTCCGGACAGAATCAGAATCACTGGACCAAGTTGAAATAGACCCTTCAAGGATAAAAGAAGACTGAATAAGACAGTCCAAAAGTCAGTCCAAAATCAAAAACCAGGGCGATGGGACAGCGCTGTGACACCTCTCACCTCATCCACCCTAAATCCAAAGCTACGCTGCTCCAAAAATACCACCCTCTAAACCTAACTACAGCTAATTAATGCGCCTTTTTCATAAAACCATTTTACAGAGAAATGTATATTCTGTATGTAATGGAATTTGTCTGCTATTTTTTTACCAACAAGATATTTATATTTTTTGAGACATTTTGGCAAATGGTGAAAATGCTGTTCAAGCCATTATACATAATTGATGAGGATAAATGTTGGTGAGGGTGTGTTTCCAGGTACATCAAGTGTTTTGATTTATATTGTATATTAATGGTTCAGTGCTCAGCTTTTTTGTGTTGGAGACATATTGCAAGCTCCCGTCAGATGTAGTGAAAATAAATAATCCAATGGAATCACCCCTCCAAAGTTCTGTTTTTGTAAAGTCCCCAGAAAATTGGTTTGCTAGCTGTATGTTTCTTTTAACTGATTGAATCTCATAAGAGAAATGTCCAGGTCATATTGCACCTTTTTTTATTTATTTTATTTATTTATTTTTTTGGTGTAAAGAAAATTAAGGCTATTTTGGGAGCATTATTTAGTTTTATACTGTAATGCATATAAATATTTGACCTGAGAACAGTGAGAAGTAATTTTTTTTTCACATGGATTTATAGTATACCATTGAATAATGACTGAATACATAAGCTTAAGCAAAAAAATATTGTTTATTTTTGTTCAACCAAGTCTAGCAGACCAGTGCAATTTTTGCCATGAAGTGTAGCAATAGCATATTTAGAAACAATTTAGAAATAGTACATTTCAGAAATTCAGGAAGCTTATATATATATATATATATATATATATATATATATACACACACACACATACATACATACATACATACATACATACATACATACATATATAACATTGGAAACACTGACTATTAGAAAACATCTCTCTGTTGCTTCAGAGGACATAGCATACTAAGTCCAACTCTCAATAACCTTGGCCAAAACAATAAAGAGTTCAACATAAACTGTTGCACCAACAAAATAATACATAGTTCAACATAAAGTGTAAAGTCCACGCTAGCTGCTATATGTTTTGCGTTGAGATGATACTTGAGGCTCGTAGATGTGCTGCGGTGATATGCGAACGCTAGTTGGTGCTTCAGTATAAACGGTCCGCCGAAACTCATTCGGTGAGAAACGTTCTGCGGTGCAAAAAATAAGTTATTAAAAATGCGGGAATTTTTTTTTTCTGTAATTAATTAATCTTAGTTAACGCGTTAAAGTCCCGTCCCTAGTTTTCATAGATTACTGTAATACATTAATATCACCCAGTATGGTAAAAAACACAGACTAAAAAAAAATTATGTAGAAATACTTTGATATGTATATATTTTAATCTTACTCTAATAAGATTATGGGGGTAAAATATGCTTAGTGACACAAATATATTATGGTCCTAAGACAGGCTTTATTTTCTTTAATCAAAATATAATGTATTTCATTTGAAAATAACATTTAGTGAGGAAATGTACTTAACAGTTCCTATTAGCTTTTCTCATTGATTATGATGTGAAAAGAATACATTTCTTGCATTTTTTTTTATTTTAATATTCACAGTAGAGGTCGACCGAATTATGGTTTTTGCAGATTAATTGGCACCGATAGCTGATTGCTGGAACAATCGGTTATCTTCAAAACTACATGTCGATAGTTTTCTGTGTTTCGTCCTTTGCTGGACGGCTGATGATTTTCCGGGTTGTTGAGAAGTGGCTGAGAAGGCTCTATTTTCATTATACAGTGCGAGAGCGACCTCTAGAGGATGAAATCACTGACAGGACATGCTGTTTGTTTAGACACGTGACACTGCACGCTGAACAGAGCGAGAAACTTCACACAGAAAATCCTGCAGTGCCATTCACATAGTTTTCCATTAAATTACATTATATTCGCCCAGAATTATTGTTAATGTATATTGAGCATTTTCATCAAAACGTTTGTCTTTCTGTGGCTCTAATGAAGTCTGTATGCTTCATTTATAGAGCTATAATATAGATTGCTCTTTCCGTTTACTCCATTTTTTTTAAACACTAAACTTCAAACTTATCTTTGCCTTATTGTTTATTCTTTAAGTAAACTTGTGTCTGTTTGGTGAATAAATAAAATGTTTTAGACCACTGTCTGAGTTGAACAGGATGTGACCGGGGTGTGTGTGATACAAGTGAGTTCTCCTAGACCCTGCTAGATAATCACTTGAGTGTTCAAGAATAGAAGCAGTTAAAGTGTGATAATATAGACTGTACTGGTATAATTGTAGGCCATGGCTGGGCTGGTAATCTGGCATACCGGGCAAATGCCCAGTGGGCAGACGCACTTGGGGGCCATTCGATATAATATGATATATATATATATATATATATATATATATATATATATATATATATATATATATATATATATATATATATATATATATATTTTTTTTTTTTTATTGGCAAATGACCGGCCTGTAAAGCAGGGACAGTGGCCCATAGGTTAATTTTTCATACTGACACTGGGCTGGCCCAATCATCTCTTAACAGGCTCCACCCCTCCTCCTCTGTTTCTTGTGTCAGATGCAGTCAGTGGCTCAGAGACAGAAATCTGTGGATTTAGGATGGAAACAAAAGCGCAACGGGGTTGCGGAGAAGTTGCGGGCCAAAAAACAAAACAATAATAATAATAATAATTCTAGAGATTGATGCCTCAATATGTGCAAAAATAACCAAACATGTTTAGTGCTGTAGCTTCAGTTTCCACGCCTACATTACCTGATGACATTTTGCAAAAACGGGAACATAGCACATGGAGGTGACTAGCCATGGCAGCGCCGGCGGCACCCAGCCAGAGGAGCAGGTGTCTGATAGTGAAGTCAAGAATGGAAAGAGTGAGCAGGAGAATGTTATTGAAACGGTAAGCATGGTAGCTACATGATTAACAGAGAGGGAGTGTTGGTGGGTGCAGGAGGATAGTGTGATGATTAAATGTTACCTAAATTAATGAATATTATAATAAGACAACATAATCTTTGTCGCTATTATGTCAGCTAAAGTCAAATAACACAGCATAAGCTTTTTGCATTGTTTTTGTAGCTAGGTTAGCAGTTAACTTATTCAATTGCAACTTCGGCTGACTATTCTAATGTTTGGGGGATTAAAACCCGCCTTGCATTTTGAAAGCTGTATATTTTTGTTCAGCTGTGTATTCAACAACGTATATTTTCTCATGTTTCGAATAAATTTCCAGTATCATTAATATGCAATATTAATGGTGAGTGAATAATATGAATGTCATATTATTAGAATTTTTTGTGTGAGTAATTTGGTAGTATAGTTTATTTATTTTTATTTTTATTTATTTTATTTTTTTAATGGAAGTATCTCCATTGTGAGTTCTTCTATCTGAGATAATCTGCCCAGTTTTAGAAAAAAAAAATTCAGATGGCACGGATGTGGCCACAATGCAAAGTCTTGTCTTAGTGACTTCAGAAAGGCTTTTGTATACTGGTGAACATCTCCTCCACCAGGCAGAGTGGCTCTGCAAGGTTGGCCCGCATCTCCATCATAGCATCTGAGGTCTTAGAAGAGGTAGCAGAAGGCCTCAAACTTGCTAACCTCTCATCAAAGTCTTCCCAAAACATGGCCCCTGCATTGGCAGTCGCACCAGGATCTGAAACTCCTCACTCTGAGCTGGGTTAAAACTGTTAAAGCTGAAGTTATCATAACCTTAATGTCTTAAACTAACATTAATAATTCAAATTCAAAATGTTATTTGCTTTTAATGTATGTCATTATGTCCTTTTTTGAGCAATCTTCTTATACATATATTACACCAATATGTCAAGTCTGCCTAGGAAAACAATTATTATACCAGCAAACTCAAAATTGGAGTAAAAATGAACAAACTAGTCTATAAATACTTTTTATTGTAAGCTTGGATTATTATATTATTATATAGCCTAGTGTTTATTTACCGATAGACAGTCAAGAAGACAAATTAATCAAAATTTTATTTATAACAGGGTTTTATTTATTTATAAAATAATAACAAACGACAGATCCTCAACAAACCGTAACAAAAACAAAGTGACAGAAATGTCAGAAATAGCGCATGGGTCTGTCACGTGATTAAGGAACGTGTCAAACTCGACCCGAGACCCGAAAGACTCATGAGATGAACTAATCAATTCTCTTTCCGGCTCAAGACTGCGGTAGTTTTGCGTATGGGTCTGTCACGTGATTAAGGAATGAATTAATCCCGAAGACTTCTTGTCAGATAAGAGGTGAGATGAGCTAATCACAGACTGAAGACCCAGGTAAAGAATGAATATTTTTTTCTGTATCTTATAGCATTTTAGTTTTGTATTGTTTGTAGTGTGATCAACGTTTGCGTAAGTACTAGATGTGTTGGGGAGGTAGCACTTAATATTTTAATAACATTTTGCTAAAATGAACGAAATGACTCGAAAAAAGATTCGTTCAATTTGCTGAACGAGACTCAAAAGTCCGAGTCGGTAAAATGATCCGAACTTCCCATCACTACTATACTTGCAATTGTAAACTAGTTTTTCTGCTGTCTGGTTCATTGAAATTTTTTTTTTAAAAACATTTATTTTTAGAATTAGCAGTATTCTACATCCACATTCTATTGGGTTCTAAAGGATTAACTAGCTTTTATAACATGGAGCACATTGTCCATCTAGGAATCCTGCTCTTCAAGAATACAGGACTATATAACCAAAATGGATCCTTACTAAGTGTATTTTTAATAACTCTTCCAAATAATTGTAATCATCTCTCTCTCTGTCCTTATGTATAGTCAAGCCAGGTTCAGTTAGCAGTGGAGGAGAGCACCTTTGATCACCAGGGAGTCAGTCAAGAGAGAGTGAGTACACTGGTCCATGGCACTTAGTTCTCAGCTTTGTAGGGATTTTTGGGAATGGAACAGTAGATATGCATATCTACAGGGACCGCATGGATGGTTTACTGGTTGGTTATGTTCGACCGATTGTGGTGGGCCGGTCTGAGCAAAAGTGCCAGGGCCCTTTTTTTTTGTCCCAGTCCAGCCCTGTTGTAGGGCCCTATGTTTTCTGTGATGCAGAAAATGCAGACGGAACCGTGGAATCCATTCATAAAAACGGAATTCACAGTTAAGAGCATGTGGCGCTTGCGGTGACTTCAGCGTCTGCCATCTCACTAAATGAGGACGAAAACACATGAAGAACATCTACAGAACTGCACTGAGAGTCACGTCATGAGCATTTGACCGTTTGATTTGAGCAAAAGCATCATATCACATGCACTATTAAGGTATTTATGACAACTCTTCAAAATAAAAGTCCGGTTTTGAAGTTTATTTTTCAGTAGAATGCATAGCCTGCTACTACTACTAAAATGAAACAAGTATTATTTTTTTTAAAGAGCCAGTAAGATGAAAATTCTAAGCTTCCTATCACTGTTTATAAGTCCTGTACATTAGGTTTAAATCCATCCAAGGTTAAAAAACATTGTCATTTTGTCAAAATATAATTTTAAAATTACCTCAGTTCTCAGAGATCCCCAAACGGTTCGCACAAAGCTTTTCAAAAGATTCAGTTTCCTTAAACCCCACCTTTCGGTAGCATACTGTGTTCTGATTGGTCAACTAACATAGTCAGGTTTGATTGGTTGTTCCGCACACACCTCCACGGTAAACTATGCGTTAGCATCTGTTTGGGGTGAATTATGTCTTATTCCTCTCACTGCGAAGCAAACAGTAAAATAAAAAACTTGAACAGTCTCGCTGCTTTTTCTTCTTTGTGGGTGTATTCAAGCCGCGCGCCTCAGTTTGAATCTGAATAGCGCGTTCAGCGCGGGGGCAATAGTAGCCCTATGTTCCTGCACAACCGGAGGCTGCAGATTCAGGACCGCAGATCTGGGCCGCAGTTCTAGGACCCTAGTTTTTCCTGACAGCGCCACCTACCGTACTGGCCAATATAGCGATGGCTGCAGTTTCAGGAATGCAGTTCTAGTATCCTGTTGGTTTAGTTTGCAGTCACGTTACTTTGTATATAGCATCAATATATTAATCTCAGTAGCATGTTTTTAAATGTGATTTTTGATTAAAAATGCAGCAGAGTTAAATTACTAAGTGTGCTTTGAGTCACAATTTTAAATTTAAACATGAATTTACACAAAATATAAATGAAATATCAATTTTGTAAAATTGATGTATATCAATGTTAAAACAATTTTAAAAAATGAAGAACCTTAAAAGTCTTGAATTGTCTCTTGAAAAGTCTCTTGAATTATACAGTATATTGATTCACTTCCTTAAGGTGAATTAGTAAGTTAAAGTTGGAATTCAATTAAATTCAATTCAAGTTTATTTGTATAGCGCTTTTTACAAAATAAATCGTTACAAAGCAACTTTACAGAAAATTATGTTTCTACAATATTTAGTAGTAGCTAGTAGTTTGTGCACATTTGACAGGATTTTAGAAAAAATAATAATAATAATACAAGACGTAGTCAGCTAGACGATGAACTATCAATATTATTAATTAAGTTATTATATGATTCAGTCACACATTTAGCAATAATTGTTAGTTCTGTTTGTTGATTCAAGGTTAGCATCATCTGGGGTCCTCTGAGGGTCAGCATCATCTCTTCTCAGGTGTTCTGGATCCAGACTGGAGCTTGTGTAAATCCTAGTTACCACGGGATGTAAATCCCGTGGCGAAACATAGAAACAAAATACAGACATCATTAGCATAGCTGCTGATCCAACAAAGTAAAATTAGTTTAACCCAAGCTAATGAATAAAAATGCAACTTTGAACAGATGCAACTACACTCACAATTAAAAAGATACATTATTCGAATGCTTGGCGAAAGAGATGTGTTTTTAATCTAGATTTAAACAGAGAGAGTGTGTCTGAACCCCGAACATTATCAGGAAGGCTATTCCAGAGTTTGGGAGCCAAATGTGAGAAAGCTCTACCTCCTTTAGTGGACTTTGCTATCCTAGGAACGACCAAAAGTCCAGCGTTTTGTGACCTTAGGGTGCGTGATGGGTTGTAACGTGGTAGAAGGCTAGTTAGGTACGCTGGAGCTAAACCATTTAGGGCCTTATAGGTAAGTAATGATAATTTGTAACTGATACGGAACTTAATAGGTAGCCAGTGCAGAGACTGTAAAATTGGGGTAATATGATCATATTTTCTTGACCTCATAAGGACTCTAGCTGCTGCATTTTGGACTACCTGTAGCTTGTTTATTGACGAAGCAGGACAACCACCTAGAAGTGCATTACAATAGTCCAGTCTAGAGGTCATGAATGCATGAACTAGCTTTTCTGCATCAGAAACAGATAACATGTTTCGTAGCTTGGCAATGTTTCTAAGATGGAAGAATGCAGTTTTTGTAACATTGGAAATATGATTTTCAAAAGACAAATTGCTGTCTAATATAACACCCAGATTTCTGACTGTAGAGGAAGTAACAGTACATCCGTCTAGTTGCAGATTGTAATCTACAAGATTATGTGTAGTGTTTTTTGGTCCAATAATTAGTATCTCTGTCTTATCCGAATTTAATTGGAGAAAATTGTGTGTCATCCAATCTTTTACATTTTTAACACACTCTGTTAGCTTAGATAATTGGGAAGTTTCATCTGGTCTCGTTGAGATATATAGCTGAGTATCATCAGCATAACAGTGGAAGCTAATTCCGTATTTTCTAATAATATTACCAAGGGGCAACATATATATTGAAAATAGAAGGGGACCTAGGATGGATCCTTGTGGCACTCCATATTTTACTGATGATAAATGAGATGACTCCCCATTTAAGTAAACAAAATGGTAGCGATCGGACAGGTAGGATCTAAACCATCTTAGAGCCTGCCCTTGAATACCTGTATAGTTTTGTAATCGATCTATGAGTATGTCATGATCTATGGTGTCGAACGCAGCACTAAGATCAAGTAAGACTAGAAATGAGATGCAGCCTTGGTCTGACGCAAGGAGCAGGTCATTTGTAATTTTAACAAGTGCAGTTTCTGTGCTATGGTGGGGCCTAAAACCTGACTGAAATTCTTCATACATATCATTTTTATGCAGGAAGGTGCTCAATTGAGCAGACACAACTTTCTCTAAAATTTTAGACATAAATGGAAGATTTGAAATAGGCCTATAATTTGCCAGTACACTAGGATCTAGTTTTGGTTTCTTAATAAGAGGCTTGATAACCGCCAGCTTGAATGGTTTTGGGACGTGTCCTAAAGTTAACGACGAGTTTATGATATTGAGAAGCGTTTCTTCTGCTACAGGTAACAGCTCTTTCAGTAATTTTGAGGGTACAGGATCTAATAAACATGTTGTTGGTTTAGATACAGTGATAAGTTTATTTAGCTCTTCCTGTCCTATGGTTGTAAAGCACTGCAGTTTATCTTTGGGCGCGATGGATGAAACTGAAGTGTTAGACGCTGTAGAATCTACATTCGCTATTGTATTTCTAATGTTATCTATTTTATCAGTGAAGAAATTCATAAAGTCATTACTATTTAACGTTGGTGGAATATTTGAATCAGGTGGCATCTGGTAATTTGTTAACTTAGCCACTGTGCTAAATAAAAACCTATGATTGTTTTGGTTATTTTCAATGAGTTTGTGTATATGCTCTGCCCTAGCAGTTTTTAGAGCCTGTCTATAGCTAGACATACTGTTTTTCCATGCAATTCTAAAAACTTCTAAGTTAGTTTTTCTCCATTTGCGTTCAAGACTACAAGTTAATTTCTTGAGAGAGTGAGTATTACTGTTATACCATGGTACAGTACGTTTTTCTCTAACTTTTTTCAATTTGATTGGGGCAACAGCTTCTAATGTATTAGAGAAAATAGTGCCCATGTTGTCAGTAATTTCGTCTAATTCGTGTGTATTTTTGGGTACAATTAGCAGTTGAGATAGATCAGGCAGGTTATTTGCGAATCTTTCTTTTGTGGCTGGAACAATAGTTCTGCCCAGACGGTAACGCTGCGACATATAGTTAATATCAGTTATACGCAGCATGCACGATACAAGGAAATGGTCTGTAATATCATCACTTTGAGGTACAATATCTATAGCAGTAAGATCGATTCCATGCGATATAATTAAATCTAGTGTATGATTAAAACGATGAGTGGGCCCGGTGACATTTTGCTTGACTCCAAAGGAGTTTATTAGGTCAGTAAACGCAAATCCTAATGTATCATTTGCATTATCAACGTGAATATTAAAATCTCCCATGATTAGCGCCTTATCAACTGTAACTAGAAGGTCTGAGAGGAAATCTGCAAATTCTTTCAGGAATTCTGTATACGGCCCTGGTGGTCTATACACAGTAGCCAGAGCAAGAGATACATTAGATTTCTTTTGCATGTCTGACAGAGTAACATTTAGCAGAAGTATTTCAAAAGAATTAAACCTGTATCCTGTTTTCTGGGTAACATTGAGAATATCACTATATATTGTTGCAACACCCCCGCCACGACCAGTCTGACGGGGCTCATGCTTATAACAGTAGTTTGGTGGAGTAGACTCATTTAGACCAAAATAATCATTTGGTTTTAGCCAGGTTTCAGTCAAGCAGAGTAAATCAAAACTATTATCTGTGATCATTTCATTTACAATAACTGCTTTTGGTGCGAGTGATCTAATATTTATGAGCCCAAACTTTAAAAATTGTTTTTGTTCATTTACTTTACATTTTTCTGGTTTAATTACGATAAGATTTTTTTTAGATCCTACATTATATTTATATTTTGACCTCACTATTCGGGGAACAGACACAGTCTTAATAGGTTTTACAGCGCAAGTACCTTTAGCATTTAAGCGGTTAGAACAAAACTCATCATAATGGTTATTTGAGAATTGTCTTACTAGTCACATGGAGCGAAGTGTCCTGGAGATGTTGTCAGAGAGAAGCTCCGCTCCGATTTTGCTGGGGTGTAATCCATCAGCGCGAAACAGTCTAGGACGCTCCCAGAAAAGATTCCAGTTATTAACAAATAGCAGTTTCTGTTCTTTACACCATGACAACAACCATTCATTTAAAGCAAAAAGTCTACTGAACCTTTCGTGTCCTCGTCGATACATGGGCAGTGGTCCTGACACGACGATCGTCGCCGCGGGCATCGTGCTGCGAACCGTCTCGATCAGGCTCCTGAAGTCCCTCTTCAGCGTCTCCGTCTGCCGCAGCGTGGTGTCGTTAACCCCGGCGTGAAGCACGACCGCTCTGGGGCTCTCGCCGTCCTTCAGGATCGCGGGTATCTGCGCAGAAACATCGAGAACACGAGCACCAGGCAAACAATGAGTGTGCACTTTACCTTCGGCTAACGTAGCACTTACGTGTCGGACGATGGAGTCTCCGATGATCACAGCGTCGCGTCCTGTCTCGCGGAGGGGAGCGAAGCGGTTCTGGATGGAGAGCTCGAAGGCAGGAGGGGGAGAAGTAGTCGCCCGGGACCCAGCTCGCGTCCTCCGCTGTGGATGCACCCAGGGTCCGTGGTGTCCCGGCGTCGCAGTGAAGGACATCTGGGAAGATCGCGTCCTGGGTGCGCCGGGCCTGCGCAGAGAAACACACGGAGTAGACGTGGTGGGACTGTTAACAGCACGCTGTATACTTACCCCGGACTTGTGAGCGTCAGCCCGGGATGATTCCAGCGCGGCTCTCCGCTCTCTCAGCTGGGCCTGCCTCTGTTCCAGGTCGCGAATCTGCTTCCCCACGGCCTCGAGCTCGAGCTGCACAGAGTGGAGACATTCATCCGCCATTAAAGCAAGTAACAGTGAGTACAGCAGTGGTAATGTGTGAGAATAGAGTATTAGCAATGTAAGCGCAGTTAGCAGCAAACACGCTTGCTGATGCTAACTGGCTAAAAGCTAATAGCGGACCCGGGAGATCAAAATAAAACTAGTGATAGCGAGGCGCTCTGATTGTTTTTGTTGTAGAATACAATAGAGGATATATTCACGCGTTATATAAACAGAAACAATGATGTATAAAATTGATTTTTAAGTTAAAAATAGTCAATGAAAAGAATATAGTGACAGAGCTCAAACGCAGTACAGCCGTCAACAGCAAACAGCCAGGTATAATTGATGAGTATAATTTAGTGACTTGAATCAGGGTATCGAGTCACTAAATTACTGCCAATATTTTAAAAGTTGTTGAGAGGCAAGACAAGACACAAGAATGATTCAAGAATGTTTATATATATATATATATATATATATATATATATATATATATATATATATATATATATATATATATATATGTATGTATATGTATGTTATAGTTCAGACCAAAAGTTTGGACACACCTTCTCATTCAAAGAGTTTTCTTTATTTTCATGACTATGAAAACTGTAGAGTCACACTGAAGGCATCAAGGGCTATTTGACCAAGAAGGACGATGGGGTGCTGCGCCAGATGCCCTGGCCTCCACTGTCACCGGACCTGAACCCAATCGAGATGGTTTAGGGGTGAGCTGGACCGCAGACAGAAGGCAAAAGGGCCAACAAGTGCTAAGCATCTCTCGGGGGAACTCCTTCAAGACTGTTGGAAGACCATTTCAGGTGACTACCTCTTGAAGCTCATCAAGAGAATGCCAAGAGTGTGCAAAGCAGTAATCAAAGCAAAAGGTGGCTACTTTGAAGAACCTAGAATATGACATATTTTCAGTTGTTTTACAATTTTTTGTTATGTATATAATTCCACATGTGTTAATTCATAGTTTTGAAGCCTTCAATGTGAATCTACAATTTTCATAGTCATGAAAATAAAAAAAACTCTTTGAATGAGAAGGTGTGTCCAAACTCTTGGTCTGTACAGTATATACAGTATTGTTCAAAATAATAGCAGTACAATGTGACTAACCAGAATAATCAAGGTTTTTAGTATATTTTTTATTGCTACGTGGCAAACAAGTTACCAGTAGGTTCAGTAGATTGTCAGAAAACAAACAAGACCCAGCATTCATGATATGCACGCTCTTAAGGCTGTGCAATTGGGCAATTAGTTGAAAGGGGTGTGTTCAAAAAAATAGCAGTGTCTACCTTTGACTGTACAAACTCAAAACTATTTTGTACAAACATTTTTTTTTCTGGGATTTAGCAATCCTGTGAATCACTAAACTAATATTTAGTTGTATGACCACAGTTTTTTAAAACTGCTTGACATCTGTGTGGCATGGAGTCAACCAACTTGTGGCACCTCTCAGCTGTTATTCCACTCCATGATTCTTTAACAACATTCCACAATTCATTCACATTTCTTGGTTTTGCTTCAGAAACAGCATTTTTGATATCACCCCACAAGTTCTCAATTGGATTAAGGTCTGGAGATTGGGCTGGCCACTCCATAACATTAATTTTGTTGGTTTGGAACCAAGACTTTGCCCGTTTACTAGTGTGTTTTGGGTCATTGTCTTGTTGAAACAACCATTTCAAGGGCATGTCCTCTTCAGCATAGGGCAACATGACCTCTTCAAGTATTTTAACATATGCAAACTGATCCATGATCCCTGGTATGCGATAAATAGGCCCAACACCATAGTAGAAGAAACATGCCCATATCATGATGCTTGCACCTCCATGCTTCACTGTCTTCACTGTGTACTATGGCTTGAATTCAGAGTTTGGGGGTCGTCTCACAAACTGCCTGTGGCCCTTGGACCCAAAAAGAACAATTTTACTCTCATCAGTCCACAAAATGTTCCTCCATTTCTCTTTAGGCCAGTTGATGTGTTCTTTGGCAAATTGTAACCTCTTCTGCACATGCCTTTTTTTTAACAGAGGGACTTTGCGGGGATTCTTGAAAATAGATTAGCTTCACACAGACGTCTTCTAACTGTCACAGTACTTACAGGTAACTCCAGACTGTCTTTGATCATCCTGGAGGTGATCATTGGCTGAGCCTTTGCCATTCTGGTTATTCTTCTATCCATTTTGATGGTTGTCTTCCGTTTTCTTCCACGTCTCTCTGGTTTTGCTCTCCATTTTAAGGCATTGGAGATCATTTTAGCTGAACAGCCTATCATTTTTTGCACCTCTTTATAGGTTTTGCCCTCTCTAATCAACTTTTTAATCAAAGTACGCTGTTCTTC
Source organism: Carassius gibelio (assembly GCF_023724105.1). Lineage (NCBI taxonomy): Eukaryota > Metazoa > Chordata > Actinopteri > Cypriniformes > Cyprinidae > Carassius > Carassius gibelio. Next base: position 2,724,688 of record NC_068372.1, read on the forward strand.
TGAACAATGTCTTGAACGACCCATTTTCCTCAGCTTTCAAATGCATGTTCAACAAGTGTTGGCTTCATCCTTAAATAGGGGCCACCTGATTCACACCTGTTTCTTCACAAAATTGATGACCTCAGTGATTGAATGCCACACTGCTATTTTTTTGAACACACCCCTTTCAACTAATTCAACTAATTGCCCAATTGCACAGCCTTAAGAGCGTGCATATCATGAATGCTGGGTCTCATTTGTTTTCTGAGAATCTACTGAACCTACTGGTAACTTGTTTGCCACGTAGCAATAAAAAAATATACGAAAAACCTTGATTATTCTGGTTAGTCACATTGTACTGCTATTATTTTGAACAATACTGTACATGTCATTTTTGTGACAACATCACAACAGCACCAAAGTGAACCCCTTTTCCATCAGTTGCTGCATGGATAGAATGGCTGTAGGCTTCAACTCTAGAGAAAGAGAGAGCGAGAGACAGAGAGAGATACATAAGAAACATTTTTTAACATATTCAACTGGAATTTATATATATATATATATATATATATATATATATATATATATATATATATATATATATATATATATATATATATATATATGAAAAGTGAAAGTCCTTGCAGCATGTGGTGCATCTCTTCAATTCGGGCAGGGATCTCCCTTTTTGGATTGTCAGAGAGTGTACTTGTTAGAATATTTTGAGATCATGAAAATATCCCTAGTGCCTTTTTTAATCATCTGTCCTACAATTAGCCTAATCGAATCCATAAAATCACTTCATATTGGCCATGCAGAACATGACAGAAACTAACACATGATAGCAATGTATAACTGTATGTGGAGTAGACCTGCAGATTAGGCCAAATTGTAACAAACTATTAAAATTGCCAAATGCCTCATTTATCATTGCAAAACAATGCCAAAACAACAGGCTAACACATACTGCAACTAGGCAGTCAGTGCAGTTTAATTATGAAATATATTTTATACATAAATATGGTAAAACAATGACTATTAAGCCAGTATTCACACTAATACATTAAGCTGCAGGTAAATCTTACAAACCTTACATCAACCATGCTCTTGTCATCTGATAAGTTTAATTAATGTGCAGGCTAGATTCACTTATAATACTTCGTCATTAAAACACAATTAGGATTTATGAAATCATAGCCACAAATTAACGTCGTAGTAATTAAACTAGCTCACAAATTCTTAATTTGGTGGGAATTAATTATTAATTCATAGGTAGCAGTTCTCACTATGTAAACTTTGCACCGTTTAAACGTTATAAAATAAAACTTAATTAAATATCGATTCTCACCGTCTGGTTGCTGTCCACGTCGTCCATCTTTAATTAGTGTTGATTCAGTACAGTAGGTGGCGCTGTCACAAAAATACTAGGGTCCTAAAGCTGCGGTCACAGAATTGCGGTCCTGTAACTGCAGCCTCCGGTTGTGCAGGAATACCCTTCTCCGCGGTGGCGTGGTCACAATGGATAAAACGAAGGGAGACATGAAAAACAGACATCGTGTTGTTTTCATATGGATTACTTTATCACAGAATATCTGTTAGCAGCACTTGTTTAGTTTTAAAGTAGACATGTCAAGCTTTCTATAGATATCTCTCTCATGTCTCTTCGTTGAGTATTCACGGAGTTACACTTCATTTTAATGACGTGTTTGTACATGACGATCAGCACAAACAAAGGCTGCAGACAGCACACATACTGATAAGACGCTCCGGAGAAAACAGACACATAACTTCATAATCATACTTCGCGTTGTGATTCGGAGATGCTCTAAATAAAGTTGGTAATGAACCATCTTTTATGGCCAAACGCTTTGAAAATCCCGCTGTACTCACCGAGATTAGAAAAGCAGTAATCAGTGAAATGTTGTCAACACAACAAAAGGGATTTGTTGTACTGCTCTGGTATTATGGTGAAAATGAATTTTAGCCATTGGTTCTTCTGATCTTCATTTGTTGGCAGTGAAAATAAATAAACGGTCTCCTCGACATGATGCTCTCACACCGAACAGAGCATCTGTGTGTGGGGGTGGGGCAGGTCAGAGTTCCGTTTCTCTCAAGACGGTAGGCGGAGATTATTATGCAAAGTGCTCCTAGTGACGTAGAGATGGGCAAAAGATTTGAAATCTATAACGACTTGTTTCAGCGATTCAGAGTCGACTCCTTACTTTAGAAGCCAATAACTTTATAAATCGTGTACTTTTTGGTTTAATTATTTGCACATTGTTTACACTGATGGACAGCTACATCATACACTGTAATACAGGTAATTTTTGATTTCCCATCAAGCAATGGGTTAGCTGGAATCACCAGGAGTTCTGTCTTCGTAAGGTTAAGCTGAAGGTGATGGTCATTCATCCAGCTAGAGATGTCACTCAGACAGGCTGAAATGCGAGCAGCTACCGTCGGGTCATCTGGTTGGAATGAGAAGTAGAGATGTGTGTCATCAGTGTAGCAGTGATAAGAAAAGCCATGCTTCTGAATTACAGATCCTAATGACGTCATGTAGATGGAGAAGAGAAGTGGTCCAAGTACTGAGCCTTGAGGAACCCTAGTAGCAAGGTGGTGTGACTTTGAAACATCACCCCTCCAAGACACACTGAAGGATCTGTCAGAGAGGTAGGACATAACCCACAGGAGTGCTGTTCCAGAGATGCCCATCTTTCTGAGGGTGGACAGGAGAATCTGGTGATTAACAGTGTCAACAGCAGCAGAAAGGTCCAGTAAGATGAGTACCGAGGATTTTGAAGCTGCTCTTGCTACTCGCAGGGCTTCAGTAACCGAGAGCAGAGCAGTCTCAGTTGAGTGGCTACTTTTGAAGCCAGATTGGTTGCTGTCCAGGAGGTTGTTCTGTACAAGGACCATAGAAAGCTGGTTGAACACAGCTCGCTCAAGTGTCTTTGCAATGAATGGAAGAAGGGATACCGGTCTGTAGTTTTCAAGAAGCACTGGATTTAGAGATGGTTTCTTGAGCAGTGGGCTTACCCGAGCCTGCTTGGATGCTGAGGGAAATGTTCCAGAGTGAAGAGAGGAGTTGATGACGTGAGTAAGCGAAGGTATGACTGAAGAAGAGATCACTTGAAAGAGGTGGGCATCGGATCAAGTGGACAAGTAGTAGGATGATTGGACAGGAGAAGTTTGGAGACGTCCATCTCTGAGAGTGGGGAGAAGGAGGAGAAAGAGTGTGCGTCGGTCATTGTGAAGTTGTCCTCAGTCTTCGGTGTGGAGAATTGGTCACTGAAGTATCTTGTCTTATTTGTGAAGAAAACTGCAAAGTGGTCCGCTGTAAGAGTCGATGGAGGAGGTGGTGGCGGTGGATTAAGAAGAGAAGAGAAAGTCTTGAAGAGTGTCTGAGCGTCACAACACCTGTTAATTTTGTTGTGGTAGTAGGATGTTTTAGCAGTGAAGACATTTGCAGAGAAGGAAGAGAGGAGAGACTGATACACACTGAGGTCGGTAGAGTTTCTTGATTTCTGCCATTTCCTCTCTGCAGCCCTGAGTTTAGAGCGATGTTCACGGAGAACCTCGGACAGCCAGGGGGCAGATGGGGCGGTGCATGCTGGTCTAGACAACAGTGGGCAAAAGTTGTCCAAGCAAGATGTTAAAGTGGAGCAAAGAGTGTCCGTAGTGCAAAGAGTGTCCGAAAGACCTAATAACAAAATGTGACATTCTGTAGTTTTGTTGCATATTCATCTTTTAATAACATTTGCAAATGTCTTGATTCCACAGCAGAGAAAGCAACTGGGCACTGTATATATGTATGTGTGTGTATGTGTGTATATATATATATATATATATATATATATATATATTAGGGGTGTAACGGTTCACAAAATTCACGGTTCGGTTCGATACGATACACTGATGTCACGGTTCGGTTCGGTTCGGTTCGATACGTTTTAGATACAGCAAAATGTAAAAACATCTCAACTTTTCAGAATGCCGCAAGCGCACCGCGGGTCATGTGACAAGAACTAACCAATCAGCTTCATCCTTTCCCGTAACAACGTTGAGAGCTCAGCCAAGATGAAGGATCAGCTGATCATAGTTGTATATGGATTGCAATTTTGAAATAAATTTAGTAGCAGAGCTACTGCAAGCGATTTTTAGAGCTGCAAATCCATTTATCCTTCGCTGAAATTTCCGCGTCTCATGGAGAGAGCACGTCATTGTTGCTTAGCAAAGACAGACGCCTCATGAGCGCTTCTGCCCGAGCGCTTTGGAAAGGAGGAGAAAGACGTGCTTAGCGTTTTCCACGCGTTTTTAGGCACGATATGTGAACGGCCCCTAAGGCGCTCGCTCACTCAGCACGCGCTGAAGGCTCGTTGCAAAATGTCTAATGCCTTTAACAGACCAGAAATATAAGATCCTAAAATAACCAACAGGTCTGGTGTTTGGGTTGGATTCCCTGTAAGCTATAGTTTCTAAATGCTGCAGGGATAGTTTGCTGCGTGCATGTTTCTCCTTTTTTTCGTCTTTTCCCAGATAGTACTGACGCATATATCCCCGCTGGTGTTTTTTTTTTTTTTTATTCCCGCTGCAGATGCGACATACCGTTGTTTTTTTATCCACCACTCTCTTGCCATCACCATTATAGCTTAAAGGGAATCCAAAGTGCACCCAAACACCAGACCTGTTGGTTATTGGGGGATCTTCTCATTTCTAGTCTGTTAAACGCATTGGCTATTTTGCAACGAGCCTTCAGCGCGTACTGAGTGAGCGAGCGCCTGCTGAGTAGCCTAACATAAACATATAAGATGGTGTTTTTTTCTTCTTCGGGAGTGTCAGGGGCGTTGCCTGTTACGTTGTTTGGGTTATTGGGCTACCTTGTTGAACGCATATCATTATATTTCTCTCTCTCTCTCTCTCTCTTTTTTTTTTTTTTTTCAAATATAATTAATTACTCCAACGAACCGTTCGGTATACATAATGCGTACCGCGTACCGAACCGAAAGCGTCGTACCGAACGGTTCAATACGAATACGCGTATCGTTACACCCCTAATATATATATATATATATATATATATATATATATACATACATACATACAGTACAGACCAATATATATATATATATATATATATATATATACAGTACAGACCAAAAGTTTGGAAACACTACTATTTTTAATGTTTTTGAAAGTTTCTTCTGCTCATCAAGCCTGCATTTATTTGATCAAAAATACAGAAAAAAAATGCAATATTGTGATATATTATTACAATTTAAAATAATTGTTTTTTTATTTATTATACTTTAAATTATCATTTATTTCTGTGATGCAAAACTGAATTTTTAGGATCATTTTCACATGATCCTTTAGAAATCATTCTAATATGATGATTCATTATCAAAGTTGGAAACAGTTCTGCTGCTTAATATTTTTTTCAGAACATGTGCTACTTTTTTAGGATACCTCGACTTTGTAATAACAATATACACTACTGGTCAGTAATTTGGGGTCAGTAGTTTTAAAAAAAATCATTACTTTTATTCAGCAAGGATGTGCTAAATTGATAAAAAGTGATAGTAAAGAAAATATATTATTAGAATATATATTATTAGAATTTTTTTTTTATTTTTATAAATGCAGTTCTTTTTAACCTTTTATTCATCAAATATATTAGAATTATTAGAATGATTTCTAAATGATCATGTGATAGACTTGATGTTATATGTGACACTGAAGGCTGGAGTAATGATGCTGAAAATTCAGCTTTGCATCACAGGAATAATTTTTTTTTTTTTTAAATATATTCAAATAAAAAAACTATTATTTTAAGTTGTAATAATATTTCACAATATTATTGTTTTTTTTCTGTATTTTTGATCAAATAAATGCAGAATTGATGAGCAGATGAAACTCCTTTCTAAAACATTAAAAATATTAATGTTTCCAAACTTTTGGTCTGTACTGTACATATATGTATGTATATATATATTACCTTTGGTAAATATGATCAAAGAAGGCTGTGAAAATGTACAGTATCTGCATTGTTAATCCTTCTGATCTTTTTATTTAAAAAAAAATAATAATAATCAAACCTTTCATTGGATAATAAGAATTTAAAATGTGGGCAAATATCATTATGAAATCAATGTTTTTCTCTAATACACATTGGCCACAATTAACGGTTTTATTCATTGCTTTTTGAAACCTCCATTTGCCAGTTTAACAGCTCTGAGTTTTCTTCTGTAATGCCTGATGAGGTTAGAGAACACCTGATAAAAGATCATATCCCATTCCTTCATCCAGAATTTCTTCAGATCCTTCAGATTCCCAGCTTCTCCTCATGCCAAGTCAAGTCACCTTTATTTATATAGCGCTTTAAACAAAATACATTGCGTCAAAGCAACTGAACAATATTCATTAGGAAAACAGTGTGTCAATAATGCAAAATGACAGTTAAAGGCAGTTCATTATTGAATTCAGTGATGTCATCTCTGTTTAGTTTAAATAGTGTCTGTGCAATCATTTGCAATCAAGTCAACAATATCGCTTTAATTGAAGTGACCCCAACTAAGCAAGCTTGATGTCACCGCGGCAAGGAACCAAAACTCCATCGGTGACAGAACTGAGAAAAAAACCTTGGGAGAAACCAGGCTCAGTTGGGGGGCTAGTTCTCCTCTGACCAGACAAAACCAGCAGTTCAATTCCAGGCTGCAGTAAAGTCAGATTGTGGAGAAGAATCATCTGTTTCCTGTGGTCTTGTCCTGGTGGTCGTCTGTCTTTACAGGGGATCTGTATATGGTGCTCTAGTTGTCCTGGTCTCTGCTGTCTTTCAGGGCTGTAGAGGTCCTTTCTAGGTGCCGATCCACCATCTGGTCTGGATACGTACTGGATCCGGGTGACTGCAGTGACCCTCTGATCTAGATACAGACTGGATCTGGTGGCTACGGTGACCTCGGAATAAGAGGGAAACAGACTAATATTAGCGTAGATGCCATTCTTCTAATGATGTAGCAATTACATCAGGTGTTATGGGAAGTGTTTCCGGTTCCGGTTTACCTAATTAATGCAGCCTAAAAATCCTTTAACGGATTTGGATATTAGAAGCATATTAGTCTGTTATGTGTAAGCCAGGTTAAAGTGATGGGTCTTTAATCTAGATTTAAACTGCAAGAGTGTCTGCCTCCCGAACAATGTTAGGTAGGTTATTCCAGAGTTTCTAGTTTCAGATATTCTAGGGATTATTTAATTGCCTGAGTTTTGAGAATGCAGTGGATGTGGAGGATTATAATGTAACAAGAGCTCATTCAAATACTGAGGTGCTAAACCATGTCTTTATAATTAATAAGCAATATTTTAAAATCTATATAATGTTTGATAGGGAGCCAGTGCAGTGTTGACAGGACTGAGCTAATATGGTCATATGTCCTGGTTCTTGTAAGAACACTTGCTGAGGAAAGATTGCTATCAAATAGCTCACCTAGGTTCCTAACTGATGATGAAGAATTGACAGAGCAGCCATCAAGTCTTAGACAGTGTTCTAGGTTATTATATGCAGAGTTTTTAGGTACTATAATTAACACCTCTTCTTTTCCAGAATTTAGCAGTAAGAAATTACTTGTCATCCAGTTTTTTGTATCGACTATGCATTCCATTAGTTTTTTTCAAATTGGTATGTCACCGGGCCGTGAAGAAATATGGAGCTGAGTATCATAAGCATAAGCTAACACCATGTTTCCAGATTATATATCCCAAGGGTAACATGTAAAGCGTGAAGAGTAACGGCCCTAGTCCTGAGCCTTGAGATACTCCATACAGCACTTGTAATCAAAATTATATCTCTTCATTCACTGCTATGAACTGATGTCGGTCATATAAGTATGGTTTAAACCATGCTAATGCACTTCCATTAATGGCAACAAAGAGTTCTAGTCTTTTCAAAACAATGTCGAACACAGCACTAAGATCCAATAGCACTAATAGAGGGATACAACCACGATCAGACAATAAGAGCAGGTAATTTGTAACTCTAAGAACAGCAGTCTCCGTACTCTGATACGGTCTAAATCCTGACTGGAAATCCTCAGAGATACCATTTTTCTCTAAGAAGGAATATAATTGTGAGGATACTACCTTTTCTAGTATCTAGTTCTAGTATCTAGTATCATATCTTAATGACAATGAGGAATTAATAATAGTCAGAAGAGCATCTATGACTTCTGAAAACACCTCTTTAAGGAGCTTAGATGGTATAGGGTCTAACATACATGTTGGTTTAGATGATTTAACAAGTTTATACAATTCTTCCTCTCCTATAGTAGATAATGAGTGGAACTGTTCCTCAGGGGATCTATAGTGCACTGTCTGCTGCAATACTGTAGCTGATGGCTGAATGGTTACAATTTTATCCCTAATAGTATTGATTTTAGAAGTACAGTAGTTCATAAAGTCATAACTGCTGTGATGTTGGGAAATGTTAACACTTGTTGATTCTTTATTTTTCATTAATTTAGCCACTGTATTGAATTAATACCAGGGGTTATGTTTGTTTTCTTCTAAAAGAGACGAAAAGTAATCAGATCTAGCAGTTTTTAATGCTTTTCTGTAGGATAGGTTGCTTTCCCGCCAAGCAATACGAAATGCCTCTAGTTTTGTTTTCCTCCACCTGCGCTTCATTTTCCGGGCTGCTCTCTTTAGGGTGTGAGTAACTGTACTTAAAATGCTAGAAAATAGAGAGTCCATAGGTTTTGTTACATCATCAAGTTGTTCTGAGGTTTTGGATATGCTAAGGAATTCGGATACATCAGGAAAATTACTTACAAAGCAGTCTCTTGTGATAGAAGTGATGGTTCTACCATACTTGTAACAAGAAGTAGAATTTACAGTTTTGGCTATATGAAGTTTGCACAAAACTAAATAATGATCTGAGATATCATCACTTGGCTGCATATTTTAAACACCATCAACATCAATTCCATGTGACAGTATTAAATCTAGAGTATGATTTCGACAATGAGTAGGTCCTGAAACATGTTGTCTAACCCCAATAGAGTTCAGAATGTCTATAAATGCTGATCCCAATGCATCTTTTTCCTTATTAACATGAATATTAATATCACCAACTATTAAAACTTTATCTGCAGTTAGCACTAACTCGGATGTAAAATCAGCAAACTCTTTAATAAATTCTTTATGGTGCCCTGATGGCCTGTATACAGTAACCAGTACAAACATCACAGGGGATTTATCATTAGGGGCCAAGCACCGAAGATGCGTGGGCACCTATTGTATCCGTTAGGATTCTTCTTAGGGACCAAGCACCGAATGTGCGTAGGCACCTATTGTAATCGTTGGCATTATTATTCTTCTTCTTCTTCTTCTTCTTCTTCTTCCACCGGAAGTCTATGGCAGCCCATAGAACCGATTGTGGGAAAGTTGTATAATTTGGCACACTGATAGAGGACAGTCCCAACATTAACTATAACAAATCTAACTCCAACTCTCTAGCGCCACCACTTTTTATGCTAATAACTTTTGAACCGTAATCCATAAAATGAGATTTTTTTTTCCGTCTGAATCCTTGGCTCATGCCAAGTCGAATGAACCCTAAAATAAAAAAAAATCGCAATGTTTAGGTATTTCGCTATTTTAAATTTTTCGAAAAACCTACTTTTTCAAACTCGTCCTAGACCGTTTGTCTGATTTTCACGAAAATTGTCTCAGATCATCTTCAGACCATGCTGGCAAAAAGATATGGAATTCCAGTTGATTCGTCCAACCATTCTCGAAAGACCCTTTACAAATTTGACAAAAAGCACGCAAAAATGTGTGTGAGGCTATATCTCGGCAACGATGAGGCATATTGAGACCAAACTTGGTGTGTGTTATAATAACCATGACTTGAGACTACATGCAGCGTTTCGACGCAGTGCCACCTAGTAGTCAGGAGATATGTAAAATGCATATTTTGGCTTATAACTTGTGAATGGTTTGGCCAAAAATCACACAACTGGTCTCTTTAGAATAAGTGAGTCATGTCAAGTCGAATGATATACAATTTTCCCATGTCAGCCATTTTAGGCGTCGGCCATTTTGAATTATGATTTAAAATGCTGTATTTTTTGAACGCAGCATCGTATCGTTTCACAAATAATTACAAAAATATTCAGCTCCATGCCCTGAAGGTACTCAAAAAGTTTGGTGGCAGCGCCACCTTGTGGCCAATAGTTATAATGAAATATCACATAAATGCTAATAACTTTTGAATAAATTAGTCTATTAAAATTAAAATGGTCTCGCTATATTCTGTGGGTCATGCCGAGAGTATTGATACCAATAATGTGAAAATTGGCCTTACTTCCTGTCCGCCATTTTGCTTAATGTTGAAAACCTACTTTTTCGAACTCCTCCTAGACCGTTAGCCCAATTTTCACCAAATTTGACGTGAATCATCTTCAGACCATGCTGGCAAAAAGTTATGGATTTTGTGTCGATATACGTAACGGTTCTCATTTAGCGCATCAACGAATTTGCTGGAAGGGTGCCAAAATGCATTTGAGGCTGTATCTCTGCAACACTTTGACTTATTTGCACCAAACTTTGTATGTGTCATCGCCACCTCACACTGACCATGCCACATAAATTTGGTAACAGCGCCACCTATTGGTCAAGAGTAATAAACCATTCATTAACCATGAGTAATTACACTTTTTAAAATGCTAATAACTTTTTAGTCCATTAGCCTATTGCAACGAAACTGGGCTCAAAATATTCCCTGGCTTATGCCGATAACATAGATACCAAATATGCCAGTGTTTACTGAAGTTCCGGTCCACCATTTTGATTTATGTGGAAAACCTACTTTTTCGAACTCCTCATGAACCGTATGTCCAATTTTCACCAAATTCGAATCAGATGATCTTCAGACTATGTTGACACAAAGTTATGGATTTTGTGTCGATAGACAAAACCGTTTTCGCATACCAAAGCGACGAAGTTGAAACACAATGACAAAATGACACTTGAGGCTGCATCTCTGGAATGCTGTGGCATATTAACACCAAACTTTGTGTGTGTCATTGAAAAGTCAAACAGAGCACACCAAATTGATTTCATAACAGTGCCACCTATTGGTCAAACTTTATAAGCCAAGTAATCATGCTACTAGAGGTGGTATTATGATTTTTTTTTTGCCATTTCAATTACAATAATTCCAAAATTACTGTTATTGCTCATTAATGTATTTGGTGTGATGCTTCATGCCATGCTTAGCTCCTACATTTGCCGTTGGAGTGCTTGGCCCCGTAATTGCTGCTTGCAGCTATATTTATTATTATTATTCTTCCGACTAGGAGTCTATGGCAGCCCATAGAACCGAATGCGGGAAAGTTGTAATGGTTTGACATTCTGATAGAGGACAGTGCCAACATTAAGTATACCAAGTTTTGTGGGTCTAAGACATTGCCTCTAGCGCCACCAACTGTCCAAAGTTTCACTTTTATTTTGTTAATAACTTTTTAACCGTAAGGCCAATCAACAAAAATGTTTTTTCCTCTGATTTCTGAGCTCATGCCGATTCGATTGCACCCTATGATGTCACTTTCCGTCATAGAAATATGTCCGCCATTTTGAATCATTTAAAAAACCTACTTTTTCGAACTCGTCCTAGACGGTTTGTCCGATTCACACGAAAATTGAACCATATCAACCTAAGGCAGTGCTGACCAAAAGTTATGCAAATCAAATTGATTCGTCAAACCGTTTTCGATAAACGCTCAAACAAATTTTACGTAGTGCTTTCAAAAACAGTCGTAAGGCTGTATCTCGGCAACGACTTATCCTATTCAGACCAAACTTGGTACATGTCATAAGAAGCATGACCTGAGGCAATATGCTGTGTTTGGGCGCAGCACCACCTACTGGTCCGGAGATATGAAAAACTGCTATTTGTGCTTATAACTTCTGAACAGTTTGTCCAAAAATCATAACATTGGTCTTGTTAGATTCAGCCGAGTCGACTGATATCCAATTTGACCATTTCGGCCATTTTGACTGTCGGCCATTTTGAATTTTGTGCTAAAATGCTGTATTTTCAGAACGCATCAACGGATTGTTACGAAACATGGTATGGGTCATCAGCACAATGTCCTGAAGGAGCGTGAGAAGTTCCGAAACAGCGCCACCTAGTGGTGATCTTCTTTTTTTAAATGCTTATAACTTTGGGTGTGGTCGACTTATTTTCACGAGACTCATCAAATTCGACTCCTGAAACCTTACCGAGTCCTACGATATCAAACATGCTAGGTTTCGCCTTACAGTTTGTGTAGCGTTGTGATTTAGCGCTTAAAAAACATTTGGCTATATCTTCGAAACCGCTTGTCTGATCGAGACGAAACCACCGTCAGAAGTTCGAAAACATAGGTCGATAGCTAAACACCAATGCCCAAATGCAAAAATATTGATAGTAAGGGGTAGTAATATTCAATCAAAGTCAAGAGTCAGTCAATTTTTACGTGTTTTTTCATGTAATTGTCTATAACTCTGAAGTGAATTGAGATATTTTCACCAAAATTGACATGCATATGTATGGGCTCACTCTGATGACACATAACAAAAGCCTCTTGTTGGCGCTATAATAGAATAAAACATGAAATTCCCATTGTATTCAATATACTTATGTGAAATAAAAGGCTATACTAAACAAATGCATTGCTGTTATATTCCGAAACTCAGAATGTGCCAACAACATTATCCCCTGAAGGTACTCAAAATATTTTGAAACAGCGCCACCTAGTGGTCAAAAGTTATAACTAAATTTACATAAAGGCTAATAACTTTTGAATAAATCTGGCTATTGACATGACGTTTGTCTTAATAGATTCCTTGGGTCAAGCCGAGAACATAGAGACCAAGTTTTCCTTATTTGGCTGAACTTCCTGTCCGCCATTTTGATTAATGTTGAAAACCTACTTTTTCGAACTCCTCCTAGACCGTTTGTCCGATTTTAACCAAATTTGACATGGACATTCTTCAGACCATGCTGGCAAAATGTTATGGATTTCATGTCGATATACGAAACGGTTCTCATTTAGCACATCAACGAACCTGCTGGAAGGGTGCCAAAATACATTTGAGGATGTATCTCTGCAAAGCTTTGACATATTTGTACCAAACTTTGTATGTGTCATCGTCACCTCACACTGACCATTCCAAACTAATTTGGCAACAGCCCCACCTATTGTTTACACGTGATAAGCCAATAAATCCTATTACTAGTTGTTGTGTTTATTGTTTTCAAGCCATTTTGCCTAAAATCATCTTAAAACTGTCTTAATTACTCATTCCTGCCATTCGTCTGAAGCTTTCTTCTATAGTGCTTGGCCCCGTTATTGCTGCTTGCAGCTATATTTATTATTCTTCCGCTTTCCAAAATGAATCGCATTTTTTTGAGGGCTTAAACATAGTCAAAAAGTCATGAAACTTTGCACACACGTAAAACCTGGTGAAAATTTTCGTCTGATATAGGATTCAGAAGAGGGTGTGGCAAAATGGCTCGACAGCACCACCTATACTAAGAAAGTCAACAGCCTTCCGGCTATGTTTCACAAATATGTAACACACCAATACCTACAAAAAAGACTCTTGGAGCAAAATTCTAAACTAATCTAAAGGCCATTGTGATGTTAAATTGCGAAGATCTTGAGGTTTCGTTAAAGGGCATGTCCATGGCGGCCTGACAAATTTCGATGTTTCGCCATGAAAAAGGAAGTTGCTGTAACTTAGACATACAATGTCCAAACTGCCCCAAACTTCACATGTTAGATAAGACTTCTGCCCTTAATAGATCTACGTGGCCATATTCAGTTATAGTCATAGCGCCACCTTCTGGCAACAGGAAGTGACATGTTTTACGCTGCAACAAACTACTCCTAGAAATCTTTTGACATTAATGTATTTTTTGTGGTCAGTCTAATCTAAAGGCCTGTGCAATGTTGAATTGTGGAGATCTTGGGTTTTTGTTAAAGGGCATGTCCATAATGCCATGACAAAATTTGATGTCTCGCCACAGCAAGAGAGTTGTTGTAACTCAGACATACAATGTCCGATCTTCCCCAAACTTCACAAGTTCGATAAGAGTCCTGCCCTGAACACATCTGAAGGCCAATATTCCATTATAATGATAGCGCTACCTGCTGGCAACAAGAAGATTGGCACATATATGGAATAAACTTTGATATATTCCACTTATATTTATTAGTTTAAGCGCATATTTCTCACCGGACACTTATTTACTAAAGCCACTCGCTGCCAGTGAGCCCAGGTGCGAGGGCCCGTTCATCGCTGCTTGCAGCTTTAATTAGGGCCCGAGCACCGATGGTGTGAGGACCCTATTGTATCTGCTCTGTTTATTATTAGGGCTCAAGCCTAAAGGGCGAGAGGCCTATTGTTTTCCTTAGGATTATTAGGGCTCAAGCCTGGAGGGCGAGAGCCCTATTGTTTTCCTTAGGATTATTTTTTCTTCTTCTTCTTCTTCTTCTTCTTCTTATTATTATTATTAGGGCTCAAGCCCGAAGGGGCGAAGAGCCCTATTGTTCTTCTAAGGATTATTAGGGCTCAAGCCCGAAGGGGCGAAGAGCCCTATTGTTCTTCTAAGGATTATTCTTATTATTTTTTTTATTTTTTATTTAACCTTCCGGGGGTTTTTAGGGGCCTTAACATGCTCAAAAACTCTTGAAAATTGGCACACACATTGGAATCTGCGGCCATCAGGATGCCGCAGAGGCTGGGACCCGGGCGTGGCACAGGGACTCTACAGCGCCCCCTGGAACACCTTCAGAAATCTTGAACCATAGCTCACACAGACTTGCATGTATTTATATGAAACTCGGTACACTTATAGATCTCATTGAGCCGAACAACTTTCACACTTTATGTCATAGGCTCCGCCCAACAGGAAGTCAGCTATTCAGGGCTGTTTAAAAAAAGCATGCTCTGGAATTTGAAATACTCCTCTGAGGTTTTCAACCCGTTCGCCACGAAACTCGGTGAACATGATCTCAAGACATTGGGGACGAAAAATTGCGAGGGGATTTTTGATATCTTGAACGGTTTGCCCGTAGCGAGGCGTGGAAATTATGGCGAGAAATGAGAAACAGGAAATGTCTAATAACATCCACATACATTTCCTGAATTTGATCAAACTTCATTGGTTTGTTCGTTGTATGATACCGATCGTATATATGTGACTATTAAGAGTCAACGTTATAGCGCCACCAACTGGCAGCAGGAAGTGAGTCATTTTCAAAATGTTTTGAATTCAGCATCTTATTTTTACTCGATTTACTTAAAACTTCATCAGAATAATGACAAAACACGGCCGATGTAAATCTGTTGTGGGGATATTGATATCTGATATGGCGTTGCCATGGCAACGTGTCAAACTTGAATGTTCTGTTATGATGAGTTTGAGGCAGACACCAACCTCAGATTTACATGAAACTAAAAACACATATCAGTATTAGTGATAGCTAGACAATGGGAAAAGCTTTTAAAAGGGCGTGAAGGAGGCATGCTATAGCGCCACCTTTTGTCAAAAGTGGGGGGTTTAATTTTAGCTACAGACACCAAACTTGGTACATAAATTGTTCTTATCAAGACGGACAACTTTCTAATTCACAGTCATCAGCTACGACCAACAGGAAGTCGGCTATTTTGATTTGAATATTTAAATTGAGCTCTGATTTAATGCATTCTCCTCAGAGGAAATGTTCACTATACTCACCAAACTTTGTCTACATGTTGAAAAAACATTGAGGAACTTAAATTGCGAACGGATTTTGGTTAGCTTGAACCGTTTTGTCGTGGTGATTTTTTGAAATGACAGTAAAAAGGGAATCATTAATTGTCTTGTATTTTTAAATTGCAGCTTCCAAACACTTAAAAAAAATACATCTTCATACAGAGATCAAATCATTCTGAGGACATATGCATAGTTTCATGACCTTACAACACTGTATGATTAAAAGAAAATTAAAAAAAAACTGTCAGACATCTCAACTCACTCTGTCCCTCTGTTTGAGCAATGTATGTGTGCTGACTGAGTGCATGTGTGTGTGTGAGTGTGTGTGTGTGAGTGGGGGATGGGCATGAGCTGAGTGGCAGACACAATGAGAGAGAGAGAGAGAGACTTAATCATCTGTTTAATCACCAGAAAAAAAATGTATTTTAAATTGTTATTTTTTGTTGCTGTTGCTAACATTGCTGTTTTCATTACAGCTTAAGAAATCTCTTAGGCCTTATCCTTTTCTGACAGTTTCAGGAATTAAAAACAAAATTCTAAAAATACTTATTTGTGCTGCAAATAATAATTTCAACTCATTTGATACTGACCTATTCCATCCTGTGACATGACATGTATCTACATTTTTAAAATCTCATGGATGTAACAGTAAAACTGTTCAGTTCACAGATCAAGACTAAGCTTCTTTCACAAATGCTTATAAGTCATTAAAGGATTTAATAACACTGTAAAATAATGTCTAATTTGTTAACATTAGTAAATGCATTGGTAACACTTTATAATAACTGCACTCATTAGTAAATAGTCAGTTTATGCTTTATAAAGCCTTGTCCCAATATTAATAGTCAGTAGTAAGCAGTTTATAAATACAGCTATAAATAGCTTGTTCTTGGTTTATAAGCACATTTATTAAAAAGGAGAGTAATCTTTTCAGTTATCTTCCTATGAAAAATAAAAAAAATTAAAATAAACAAACAACAACACAGATTGATACAGAACTCAGAAATTTTATTGTGGATTTATGATAAAATCAGCATGTAAAAATGAATTCATACTCCTCCGAGAAGACATAAGTAGTTCACACCAAACTTTTTCAACATGATGCTAATATACTGAAGATGTTTAAAGCGATTTATTAAAGTAACATAAAAAAATACAATAGTTATTTTACGATATCTTTAAAATTTTTCATTTCAACTCTTCATAATTTTTTTATATATGTAGAAGTCATCATTTGAAGGAAGCACAGTAAGTTTCATAGCTTTATCATTTTCAAGAGCCAGCATAAAATTAAAACTATCATAACTTATAAATCAAGCTTGCAATTCTTAGTACCAATAATGGCCACCAGATGGAGCTATATGATTACTTTTAAATAATTATTGTAGAAACGAGTATGATTTAAATCATTTATAGAAATCTTTCAAAGAAAAATAATATGAATTTTATGTATTTACTGATAAAATGACCCTCACTTAATTAGAATAACAAGCTGAAGTATTGTGAACTGTATATTAAGAAATAATTCTTTATAGGCTTTATGGACAGATAAGTTTTGAGTGACTCTTGAAGGTTCAGCCCCACATCCTCTTTTACCACTGTTTAAAGAATTTATCTTACAGAACAGGTGCGAATGAATTTTGGATAGCTTGAATGGTTTTGTCGTGGTGATTTATTGAAATAACAGTAAAAAAGTAACCAGTAAATGTCTTTTTATTTTTTTAAAGTGCAGCTTCTAAACACTTCAAAAAAATGTACACATAGAAGACAAGTCATTCTGAGGAAATATGCATAGTTTCATGACTATACAACGCTATATGGATGATAGAAAATTAAAAAACTATCAAACATCGGATGTAACTCTGTCCCTCTGTCACTGTGGGTAATGTGTGTGTGTGTGTGTGTGTGTGTGTGTGTGTGTGTGTGTGTGTAAGTGAATTAGGTGTGAAACTATCAGGGAGCATTTAGTCTCCAGCGCCAACATTTTACAGAACTGCCACTTTCCTGGAGTCTCCAGAATTACTCTGTGTCAGGTTCTGAGATATCTAAGATTCAAAAAAATGATTTAATTAGAATACCATGAAGTATTGTGAAATACTATATATTAAGACTTTATATATAGGCTTCATGAACAGATTAGAGTGACTCGTGAAGGACCAGCACCACCTCCTCTTGTCCAATGGTTTAAAGAATATATCTTCCAGAATCCGGGATTAAGATTTAGGAGCTCTTTTTTATTCCACCTCCTTTCCTGAAAGTCTGTCTTGCAGAATTGACTAAAAATTAATCTTCACATTAATTTCTAATTATTTTGCAATTCTTTTTGTCAGTTCTTCTTGACCTGTTTTTTTCTTCTTCTTTTCTTACCTCATGACTCAGTCAGCATTTTTTGTACAATGGTCAAGTCTTAACTTATCAATTTCTGTATTGCATTTGTGTTTGATATTTCTCACAGGCTTTACAGAGTTAAAACTCTTTTTTTAGCGCATTTCATCTGTAAAAGAAAACATGCCTAATGATTCTGCACACATGAATATAAGGAGTTTTTCTCTTCCAGCTTTCCTGGACTATTGTATAGCACTCATAAATGATTAAATAAAAAATAATGGTAGTTATTAAGATTGATATGGTTTGGAATTGGTAAAATGTGCTTGGAAAAAAATCACAATAAAACAATGTTTTAATGTTTAAGTTTGGAATATTAACTGACATGAATGAATGCTATATAAATATTGTTCATGTTAACATAATGTTTAGAAATGAAATATTATTGTAAAGTGTCACTAAAGTTATATATATTGTTCTGTGAATGTGATTTTAAAGTCTTGATGATTCGGATTAACCCTTTAACTGCCATATCCTTTAAAACCTCACTGCCAGAGGGATATTGTGAATGCATGTGCCCGCTGGGCACAGTTTACCTGATGCCACCGGGGTGGCGATGGCATTGGTGGCTTGAGCCCGCCATCGCTGCTTGCAGCTATATTTCTTCTTCTTATTATTATTTTTTTTATTTTTTATTAAACCTTCCGGGGGTTTTTGGAGGCCTTAACATGCTCAAAAACTCTTGAAAATTGGCACACACATTGGAATCTGCGGCCATCAGGACGCCACAGAGACTGGGACCCAGGCGTGGCACAGGGACTCTACAGCGCCCCCTGGAACACAGTCAGAAATCTTGAACCATAGCTCACACACACTTTCATGTATTTATATGAAACTCAGTACACTTATAGATCTCATTGAGCCGAGCAACTTTCGCACTCTATGTCATAGGCTCCGCCCAACAGGAAGTCAGCTATTTAGGGCTGTTTATAAAAAGCATGCTCTGGAATTTGATATACTTGTCATAGGTCTTTTACTTGATTGCCACCAAACTCGGTCAACATGATCTCAAGACATTGGGGATGGAAAATTGCGAGGGGATTTTTGATATCTCGAACGGTTTGCCCGTGGCGAGGCGTTGAAATTATGGCGAGAAATGAGAAACAGGAAATGTCTAATAACATCCACATACATTTCCTGAATTTGATCAAACTTCATTGGTTTGTTCGTTGTATGATACTGATCGTATATATGTGACTATTAAGAGTCAACATTATAGCGCCACCAACTGGCAGCAGGAAGTGTGCCATTTTCCAAATGCTTTGAATTCAGCATCTTATTTTTACTCTATTTACTTAAAACTTCATCAGAATAATGACAAAACACGGCCGATGTAAATCTGTTGTGGGGATATTGATATCTGATATAGTGTTGCCATGGCAACGTGTCAAACTTGAATGTTCTGTTATGGTGAGTTTGAGGCAGACAACAAGCTCAGATTTACATAAAACTCAAAACACATATCAGTATTAGTGATAGCTAGACAATGGCAAAAGCTTTTAAAAGGGCGTGAAGGAGGCACTCTATAGCGCCACCTTTTGTCAAAAGTGGGGGGGTTAGTTTTAGCTACAGACACCAAACTTGGTACATAAATTGTTCTTTTCAAGACGGACAACTTTCTAATTCACAGTCATCAGCTACGACCAACAGGAAGTCGGCTATTTTGATTTGAATATTTAAATTGAGCTCTGATTTAATGCATACTCCTCACAGGGGAAGTACACTATACACACCAAACTTTGTCTACATGAAGAAAAACCATTGAGGAACTTAAATTGCGAACGGATTTTGGTTAGCTTGAACGGTTTTGTCGTGGTGAATTTTTGAAATGACAGTAAAAAGGGAAACATTAATTGTCTTGTATGTTTAAATTGCAGCTTCCAAACACTTCAAATCATTTTTTTATACAAAGATCAAATCATTCTGAGGAAATATGCATAGTTTCACGACTTTACAACACTGTATGGATAAAAGAAAATTAAAAAACTGTCAGACTTCTCAACTGACATGATCTCACTCTGGCCACCCTGTCTGTGTGAGGGAAGGGAGGGGGAGTGTGAGGGGGTTGGTGACTGTGACAGTGTGTGTGGACTGTAGGGAGGGGCTGTCTGGCAGAGAGAGAGACAGAGAGACCTAATCATCCCTTTAATAATCAGGAAAAAAAAAATCTGTATTTTAAATTGTTATTGTTTTTGTTGTTGCTAATGGTGGTGTTTTTTCCTTTCATTACAGGTTAAGAAATCTCTTAGGCCTTATCCTTTTCTGACAGTTTTAGGGATTTAAAAACATCCTAAGAACCCTAATTTGTGCTGCAAATAATAATTTCAAACTCATTTGATACTGACCTATGACAACCTGTGACGTGACATGACATTTATTAATCTCATGGATGTAACAGTAAAACTCTTCAACTGACAGATAAAGCTGCAATGCAAGCAAAACTATTTCACAAATGCTTATAGGTCATTAAAATCATTACAAAACACTAATACATTATTTAAGGATTTGGTAACACTGTAAAATAATGTCTAATTTGTTAAAATTATGCAGTATAACATAGTATGCAGTCTTTGTAGGGCACCAACTCCCAGAGGGGGCACCATCCCAGTTGCTCAAAAAAAAAAAAAAAAAAAAAAAAAACATGCGTCATTCTCCCATCCGTTCGCGACCGCTCACACCTCATGTTTGCGGCTGAATGTTCGTAATTGATGGATGGAGATCTATGCCTGGGTATAGGACATCAGCAATCCGGCACAGAGAAAAGAAAACTAAAGAAAATAAAACAGGCATAAAGTTGTCTTGACATTGGACTTTCTAGAGTCTCAAATTTAGGGCCGGTCTCTAAAGTTACATGTGATATTGTTATACACTTTTCTAACGTCAGTAGCATTTGAAGAGAATGACTTACAGTCATAAAAACAACTGTAATTGTTCATCTAGGTGACAGCTATAATGCACAATTAAATTGAATGTTTGATATTTATTACAACAAACTGTAAGTCATATGTAAATTATGCAACTTTTTCACATGGGCTCAAATGCAAATTTGAAGCTCAATAGCATTTGAGAAGAAAGACTTGCAGTCACAAAGCAATTGTAATGTGTTCATATAGGTGTCAGCTACAATGCACACCTTATACATTTTTTATAAATATTAAAATAAAGTGTTACTAAAGTTATATATATTGTTCTGTGTATGTGATTTCAAAGTCTAGATTGGTCGGATTAACCCTTTAACTGCCGCATCCCTTAAAACTGATTGTCAGAGGGTTACTGTAAATGCTTATGCCCGCTGGGCACAGTTATCCTGATGCCACCGGGGTGGCGTTGCACTGATGGCTTGAGCCCGACATCGCTGCTTGCAGCTATATTTATTATTATTATTTGTATTTTTTTTCCAACGTCTCGGGGGCTTTTGGGGCCCTTAACATGCTTAAAAAGTCTTGAAAATTGGCACACAGATTGGAACCTGCGGCCATTAGGGCCGGGCAGAGACTGATACACGGGCGTGGCACAGGGGCTCTACAGCGCCCCCTGGAATATGGAGGGCCATATATCATACATTCTTGCTCGTAGACGTATGAAACTCGGTACACATATAAATCTCATTAATCCAAACAACTTTCGTATTGCATGTCATAGGCTCTGCCCAACAGGAAGTTGGCTATTTAGGGTTTAGTATTCAAATTTTTCGTGAAAGTTGTGGGTGCTTTTGGGGTCCTTAACATACTCAAAAACTCTTGAAAATTTGCGCACACTTTGGAATCTGTGGCCTTTAGGAGCCTGCAGAGGCTGGGAACAGGGCGTGGCACAGGGGCTCTACGGCGCCCCCTGGATCACAGTCAGAAATGTTGATGTATAGCTCACACATTCTTGCACATATTCATATGAAACTCAGTATAAATATAGATCTCATCATGCCGAACAACTTTCGTATTGCATGTCATAGGCTCCGCCCAACAGGAAGTCAGCTATTTAGAGTTATGTAAAACGCGCATGCTCTGGAATTTTGAAATACTTGTCATAGGTTTTTTACTCGATTGCCGCCAAACTCGGTCAACATGATCTCAAGACACTGGGGATGAAAAATTGCCAGGGGATTTTTGATATCTCGAATGGTTTGTTTGTGGCGAGGCGTTGAAATTATGGCGAGAAATGAGAAACAGGAAGTGTCTAATACCATCCACATATATTTCCTGATTTTAATCAAACTTCATCAGATTATTCGTTGTATTATGTCGATCGCATATATGTGACTATTAGGAGTCAAAGTTATAGCGCCACCAACTGGCAGAAGGAAGTGTGTCTTTTCAAAATGATTTGAATTCAGCATCTTATTATTACTCGATTTGCTTCAAACTTCATCAGAATAATGTTAAAACACAGCCGATATAAATCTGCAAGGGGATATTGATATCTAAAAATATTGTTGCCGTGGCAACATGTCAAACTGGAATACTTCTCAGGTGATTTTGAGGCAAATAACATACTTAGAATTTCACTGTATGTATTTTTGGGAAAATTCTGTTGTGAATTAATGCTTATAGTTTCACTTTTAAATTTGTTAAAATACAAATAAATACTTAGATTTAATTCGAACTGACAAGCTAAACCAACATATTTATTACCGGGTCAGGGCTCATTAATAATTGATCTGTGGTCAGTGATACGTGTGCAGGAGCGTGTGGAATGACGAGCTCAGAAAAAACGAGTTTATTCTTGTTTTACAGCTTTTACAAATAAAACATTAAAGCGATATCACACAATTCACCAATTAGAACACACCAAGAGCTAAATTCAGATATTTTTGAACTGTTTGTGTAAAAATTTAATATTTGCAGCTGCCTATCTGAAATCACCACCTCCGATCAGCGCGTAGTGTTACGAGCTGAAATCAAACAAATTTATTCTTTTTTAAGAGCTTTTTAAAATAAAATATTGCCACAGATGCACACAATACACCCATTATAACACAACAAGAGCTAAATGCAGGTGTTTGTGACCCGTTTAAGTGTGCAAGACTATTTGAAAGCGCGACTGGCAGAATAACATATATCTCTTGAGCTGCAGGTTTCTGCCTTTCGTCGTACGAACACATAACGGACAAGATTATTTCAAAATAGCTTGGCGAATATAAATGAAAACAGCCACGTGAACATAAACTGTTGAGAAATAAATCTGAAGTGGATCTACTGGATTTGAATATTAAAGTGACCGCATTTACCACTTCTGTCTTCAATTTTAATCTATATATATATATATATAAAAAGGAAACTCATTCGACTTGGCTGCTTTTTTAATGTTTTTAATTTCATAGTTTGTGTATTACAATTATAAAAACAAAAATAAATTCAGCCACTCACATGTAACGCCATGCCAGCAGAGGGAGCCCTCTCCCGAGTACTGACTGTGTTCCGCTCCCTCTGCTTCACATGTACTTCCTGTTTGTGCTATATATAAGCATGGCCGCCACCACTATCACGTTGCGAAGTATTGCCAGCCTGTCTGCCTTACTGAGCGTTTTCCCATTACCATAGTTTGCCTTCTTGTGTATGATCTTTGTCTGGTTTCCCTGTATCTGTCTTTGGATTTGCCCCCTGTCTTGTTGTTTGGATTGGACTGCCTATCTGTGTATGATTCTCTGCCTCCTACGATTACGATTCTCTGCCTACTGTTTGGATTTGTCTGCTGTGGAAGTTATTAAACTGCACATGGATTCTAACGCCGCCTCCGCGTCCTTACATCACATAGAAATATCTTAGGCCTTATCCTTTTCTGACAGTTTTAGGGATTTTTAAAAATCCTAAAAAAAAAACCTTATTTGTGCTGCAAATAATAATTTCAGACTCATTTGATGCTGACCTATGACATCCTGTGACATTATATTTTTTTGAATTTACATAATCTCATGGATGTAACCGTAAATCTGTTCAGCTCACAGATCAATACTAAGCTGTAATGCAAGCAGAACTTTCACAAATGCTTATGAGTCATTTAAGGATTTGATAACACTGTAAAATAATGTCTAATTTGTTAACATAAGCAAATGCATTGATAACACTTTATAATAACTGCACTCATTAGTAAATAGTCAGTTCATGCTTTATAAAGCCTTGTCCCAATATTAATAGTCAGTAGCAAGCAGTTTATAAATACAGCTATAAATAGCTTGTTCTTGGTTTATAAGCACATTTATTAAGGGGGGGGGGGGGTGAAATTCTATTTCATGCATACTGAGTTTTTTTACACTGTTAAAGAGTTGGATTCCCATGCTAAACATGGACAAAGTTACAAAAATTAAGTTGTACGTTTGAAGGAGTATTTTTGTTCCAAAAAAACCTCTTCCGGTTTGTCACAAGTTTCGGAAAGTTTTTCTTGAGTATGGCTCTGTGTGACGTTAGATGGAGCGGAATTTCCTTATATGGGTCCTAAGGCACTTTTGCCGGAAGAGCGCGCGCTACCGTATAGCAGAGCACTGAGAGCACAACAGACTTCACTGATCAGAGCGAGAGCGTCGCCAATTGTCACAAAAGAAGTGTGTTTTTGGTTGCCAGGGCAAGACAACCCTGCACAGATTACCAAAAGAGAAACAGCATTAAGGGACCAGTGGATGGAGTTTATTTTTACAGAGCATCAACAGAGTAGTGCAAGTGTTTTTGTTTGTTCCCTGCATTTCGGATTGCACATCGTTTATTTCTTAAGGATAATGCAGTCGCAACGAAAAAGGGTCACGATCGTGTGTTGGAACAACATGCGGTGAGTAAAACTGCTTGAAATATCTCTGTGTTGTTAACTTGGCTATCAGCGCGTAAGCACATCAAGTAAACAACATGCGATGTTGTCATCAAACTGCACTTTCCACATTTACAGCTTAAAAAAAAAAAGACGACATAAAGTGGAACCTAGTCATTTTCCAAAACCGTTAAGCAAATATATACAGTTTCAGTACATACCACATAGAGACGCCTTTGCTGATGCTGCTCTTGTTAAATTTCAGCCTCCGGATCTGTGTCACAGCTTCCAAACGCTCTCAACGCAAAAGCCTACTGGCGCTCGTGATTCTTTAGCTCCGCCCACACGTCACGCCTCTAGGCGCTCGTGTTTTTCCGGGAAAAATCGGTACAGACTATCTTTCTCTTATAAATATAATAAAAATAAAGACTTTTTGGAGTTATGAAGGATGCAGTACTACTCTATAGGTACTCAAGATTAAAAGGATATTGAGTGAAAACGAGCATTTCACCCCCCCCCCTTTAAAAAGGAAAGTAAATGGTCAGTTATCTTCCTATGAAAAATAAAAGATAAAAATAAACACAACAACACAGATTGATACAGAACTCCGAAATGTTATTGTGGATTTATGATAAAATCAGCCTGTAAATGAATTCATACTCCTCCTCATACTACTCCATACTCCTTTTTCAACATGATGCCAATATACTGAGATGTTTAATTGTGAATGGGTTTAGGATATCTTAAATGGTGTTGCCATAGAGATTTATTAAAGTAACATAAAATAAATACAATAGTTATTTTACTATATCTTTAAAAATTTTGATTCTAACTCTTCATAATTTTTTATATAAGTAGAAGTCATCATTTGAAGGAAGCACAGTAAGTTTCATAGCTTTATCATTTTCAAGAGCCAGCATAAAATTAAAACTATCATAACTCATAAATCAAGCTGGCAATTCTTAGTACCAATAATGGCCACCAGAGGGAGCTATAGGATTACTTTTAAATAATTATTGTAGAAACGAGTATGATTTAAATCATTTATGGAAATCTTTAAAAACAATAATATGTATTTTATGTATTTTACTGATAAAATGACCCTCACTTAATTAGAATAACATGCTGAAGTATTGTGAACTGTGTAACACCAATGAGCGGATGGTATTCAACCATGTGTTCCAATGTGTGTTCATGTGTTAATGAATCCTGACCCTTTTGACACATTCTACACTCAAAGACCAGAACGTGAGTTAAAGAAAAAACAAGGACTTTCGTTTTACAACCCTCTTACAACATAACTCACCACCCTGGGCGCCGCCATGACGGCAACATCCTGGCGTGGATGAGAGTTATAACACCTTGGAGTCTATCCAGAGATGCCATATCGAACTTCAAAAGGGAAGACAAACGCCCCCCCTTTTTGATCGCACATTCCAGTGAAACAGACGCACACACATTCATGAGACGCACATACATTCACAAACAGGCTCAAGCATCTTTGGCTAGCCCATGGACCCTTTTTTTTTTACTAAAACTACCTCTAAATGTATTTTAATGTCTCCCTTTTTGTGCTCAAATGTATGTATGCGGCATAGTGGAATATATGAATGTTACTGTGTGTTTAATGCAAACTTTATATGCATTTAGTTAAGAAGAACTCTGTTTCTCTGTATACTGGATTGGTAAAATCATAGTTCTTGGTGTCTGTATAATCGTAAAAACACGACTGTAACGAATCTTGATAGCAAATTACAAAAATATGCATTGTTTCAGAGGAACGATCTTGCTTAAGAAAAATGTTTAATTTTGTCATCGCCATAAATTAGACCAGTGGGCGGAGATCAGCAAACAAAGAAGATTTTTCCCACCTTAGTTTGTTTACACTTCATTGGCTCATACTGAAAAATAGGTGTAAACCTAGATTTACGTAAAAGCTCAGGGAAACCTGTATTCTGGGCATTCCGCCAGAGAGAAAAGGGGGTTCCCAGCTTTGAAACCGGACTTCAAGAAGTTCTCCGTTTATTCTTCTGTACTTTTCGTTTCATTCTAGTTTTTCTTTATTGTCTTCGGATATTTGACTTCGTTCAATTGTCTTCACGAGCCAAACGAACTTAAGTCTAGTGATCTTTTGGCAAAGTTTACCTTCGCATTAACCATCGAGCTCGCGCATCATCTGCTCTGGAAAGAACCACGCTGAGGCTGCACGGACTGGACAATTTGAGCGCAGCTACACACAAGAGCCAGATCAAAGCAAGTACTTTCTTATATCGCAACTAAAATTGCTGTTTAAGGTTGTCTAGGCTATTCCATGTTTGTGAAATTATTCAATGACTTGAGGTCTCTTGCAAAGTTAACTGTTTGAAATTGTCATGCTGAGATTGGTTCTCACTTTCACTTTCTCTCCCTCTCTCTCTCTCTTTATCTCTCTCTCTCTCATTTATCTCATTATTATTCTTGTTCGTTTACCTTGTTTAAATTGTATTTTCGTTTTGCTATATACTCATATTTACTCCGTGTGAATTGTAGTTATGTACTCTTTAGTCTGTTTTTATTAAATCCTATTGTCTTCTTTATTGTCTTCGGATATTTGACTTCGTTCAATTTTCTTCACGAGCCAAACGAACTTAAGTCTAGTCATCTTTTGGCAAAGTTTACCTTCGCGTTAACCATCGAGCTCGCGCATCATCTGCTCTGGAAAGAACCACGCTGAGGCCGCACGGACCGGACAATTTGAGCGCAGCTACACACAAGAGCCAGATCAAAGCAAGTACTTTCTTATATCGCAACTAAAATTGCTGTTTAAGGTTGTCTAGGCTATTCCATGTTTGTGAAATTATTCAATGACTTGGGGTCTCTTGCAAAGTTAACTGTTTGAAATTGTCACGCTGAGTTTGGTTCTCACTTTCACTTTCTCTCCCTCTCTCTCTCTCTTTAGCACTATTCGGACGGGACTAGTTTTCTAAACTACGTTTGAGTTTCGATTCTTACCACCTGACGTCTGTGATTTTCATGTACCAATTCGGACGGGACTAGTATCTCCGTGTTTATTACAGAGGCGGGAGGGTCTGATTTGTGCATCTGGGCGTCACAGAGATCACGCGCTCTGTATGCGTGCATTGCATTCATTCTAAATGATTGCCATTAGTATTATTACACAATAAATACTAAATGGCTAGTATAGCAAACCTTGTTAATGTGTGGTTCTTTTTAGTTTAACTTGTTTTCCTTTTTTTTTTTTTTTTTTTATGTAACTGAGTACATAAATGAACGTGAGTAATCTTACCTGATGCTGATATTACAATAGCCGGTATTAACAGTTTACGCGATCTTGCTCTTGATTTTATTATTTGTATTTTTTATTATTATTATTTATTTGCCGCTAAGCAGATATATCAAACATCCGCGCGGTAAGAGCATCTACGGTAATTCACGTTGGCCAAAACACACATGGAAACGCGTTGTGAAATAAAATATCACCGGCAATCACAGACATTCGCATTCGGACGGGATTAGTTTTCTCAGAGGATCACTGAGTTTGCTGAAAAACGGTAGGTAATTTGCTCTGGAATTATCACAGAGGTTGTGTGAGAAAAACACAGACGTGGCAGATTCGGACGGGATTAAAATCACTAAGTACGTCTGTAAAACACAGATTTCTCTAACGACCCCCTGTAAAACTAGTCCCGTCCGAATAGGGCTTTTATCTCTCTCTCTCTCATTTATCTCATTATTATTCTTGTTCGTTTACCTTGTTTAAATTGTATTTTCGTTTTGCTATATACTCATATTTACTCCGTGTGAATTGTAGTTATGTACTCTTTTGTCTGTTTTTATTAAATCCTATAATTTGCTTGAATTGAATTGTTTTATTGCTCATTGAGATCGAAGTCCCTGAATCGTGTGATCTACGCTACGAGCTTTGTTTTATATGAATTAATTTCAGTAATCTTAGTAGTACAGACACAGAAAATATTGTTTTTTCAGAAGATTAATATTTCTTGGAGTTTGTAAGAAGGGTATTTTTATTGAATTTTGATAAGGAAGTCTAGCTTCCAGTTCGCTGGACGAACAGATTGTCTAGAGTAACTTAAATTAATTCTAGTAAAGGTTAACTTTAAATGATTTAATATTCCCTCTTTGGGTAATTTAATATTTTTAAGCAATAAGCACATTATATCCATAGACTCATGAATATTCACTTCATTTGAGTTAATTATTCCCCAGAAAGTGATTGTTGCTACAACTGTATATTAAGAATAATTCTTTATAGGCTTTATGGACAGATACGTTTTGAGTGACTCTTGAAGGATCAGCACCACATCCTCTTTTACCACGGTTTAAAGAATGTATCTTACAGTACAGGTGCGGATGAATTTTGAATAGCTTGAAAGGTTTTGTCGTGGTGATTTTTGAAATAACAGTAAAAAAGTAACCAGTAAATGTCTTTTTTTTTTAAAGTGAAGCTTCTAAACACTTCAAAAAAATGTACACATAGAAGACAAGTCATTCTGAGGAAATATGCATAGTTTCATGACTATACAACACTATATGGATGATAGAAAAATTAAAAAAACTATCATACATCTGATGTCACTCTGTCCCTCTGTCACTGTGGGTAATGTGTGTGTGTGTGTGTGTTAAGTGAATTAGGTGTGAAGTGCAGTGCCAACATTTTACAGAACTGCCACTTTCCTGGAGTCTCAGAATTACAATGTGTCAGGTTCTGAGAGATCTAAGATTCCAAAAAATTATTTAATTAGAATACCATGAAGTATTGTGAAATACTATATATTAAGACTTTATATATAGGCTTTATGAACAGATTAGAGTGACTCGTGAAGGACCAGCACCACCTCCTCTTGTCCGATGGTTTGAGGAATATATTTTCCTGAATCCGGGATTAAGATTTAGGACCTCATTTTTATTCCACCTCCTTTCCTGAAAGTCTGTCTTGCAGAATTGACTAAACATTAATCTTCACATTAATTCCTAATTATTTTGCAATTATTTTTGTCAGTTCTTCTTGACCTGTTTTTTTCTTCTTCTTCTTTTCTGACCTCATGACCCAGTCAGCATTTTTGTACAATGGTCAAGTCTTAACTTATCCATTTCTGTATTGCATTTGTGTTTGATATTTCTCATGGGTATTTCATAATTTTCGACTTTGAGTTAAAACAGTTTGAGTTAAAACTCTTTTTTAGCGCATTTCATCTGTAAAAGAAAACATGCCTAATAATTCTGCACACATGAATATAAGGAGTTTTTCTCTTCCAGCTTTCCTGGACTATTGTATAGCACTCATAAATGATTAAATAAAAAAATAATGGTAGTTATTAAGATTGATGTGGTTTGGAATTGGTAATTATAAAACTGTCAGACATCTGATCTCACTCTCTGGCATTCTCTCTGTGTGAGGGAAAGGAGGGGGAGGGGGAGGGGTGCTTGAGGGCCTGCCTGACAGAGAGAGAGAGAGAGAGAGAGAGAGTTAACATCTCTTTAATCGCCAGAAAAAAACACAGTAATTGTGTATTGTTGATTTTTTTTTCATCATTACAGCTTAAGAAATCTCTCTATCATTTTCTGTCAGTTTTAGGGACGAAAAAAAACCTAGTACAATTTGTAGGGCTCAGACAAAATGATTTTATATAATTAGGTTAAGAATTATGTTAATTGCAAAATAAAAAAAGATTTTAAAAATACATACACGATGACTTGTATATATTTTTTTATTCTGATAATAATTTTAAACTTATTTGATAATGACCTATGACAGACATTCTGTGACATGACATGACCTGAATTTACACAATCTTGCTGATTTAACAGTAAAACAGTTCAGCTCACAGATAAAGACTAAGCTGTAATGCAGGCAAACATATTTTACAAATGCTTATAGATCAATAAATTCGTTAAAAATGCTTTTTCACAAACTGCATAATAATAAGGCACGTTGATATTCTGATGACATTTTTTTTCCAAGCACATTTTACTCATTTCAAATCACATCACTAATACACAATAATCACAATACTATAGATTTGGTATTCCATGATTTATGAGTGATATATATAATTGTCCTCAAAGGCTGGAAGTGAAAAGCTCATATTCAGGAGTGCTGAATTTTTATTCATGTCTTCTTGTCATGCATTGGTCATAGAGCTCATTGTAGCGATGCTTCAGGTGCTGAAATAAATGTGTTATACATTATACAGGTTCACTGTTTGCAGAGTGTATACAGTATGTGTATGTGGTGCAGACGCAGCAGCGAGAGCATGTTATTGTAATGCAAAAACTCATTAAAATAATGCGCGAGCATGATTCTCTCCGCTTGCATGCACATTTCCTTTACCTTGTCACAAAACGCGTCCTCTGATACATGCTGCTTTTGCACGGAGAGCGTGCACACACTTAAAACCCGTTTCCTCTGCTCAAACTGTGTCCTGTGCACTCACAACTCTCTCTATGCTCATGGGCTAGATATTCATTCTTTTCACACCTTTCTACTTCTAACCTTTTCTGTTCACATCTTTTACCATGTGCAGTGTGAATGCTCTGATCCATTAACATGGGCTCTGAAAAAAATATGCATTACAGATAGAGCTTGTGAACCTGGCCTTGCATAGGCATATGCACAGTCTGTCCTGTTCTCGTGCTCCATTTAGGAACGCTTCATTCAGACTGGTTCAGATAGCAACACCAAACGGGCAGTGTGTAATACCTATCATGGCCACCACCAGATGGAGCTATAGGATTACCTTTAAAGGGGGGGTGAAATGCTATTTCATGCATACTGAGTTTTTTACACTGTTAAAGAGTTGGATTCCCATGCTAAACATGTACAAAGTTTCAAAAATTAAGTTGTACGTTTTAAGGAGTATTTTTGTTCCAAAAAAACCTCTTCCGGTTTGTCACAAGTTTCGGAAAGTTTTTTTCGAGTATGGCTCTGTGTGACGTTAGATGGAGCGGAATTTCCTTATATGGGTCCTAAGGCACTTCTGCCGGAAGGGCACGCTCCCGTAGAGCAGAGCACTGAGAGCACAGACATTCACTGATCAGAGCGAGAACGTCGCGAAAAGTCACAAAAGAAGTGTGTTTTTGGTTGCCAGGGCAAGACAACCCTGCACAGATTACCAAAAGAGAAATAGCATTAAGGGACCAGTGGATGGAGTTTATTTTTACAGAGCATCAACGAAGTTGTGCAAGTGTTTTTGTTTGTTCCCTACATTTCGAAGATGCTTGTTTTACAAACAAGGCCCAGTTTGACGCCGGATTTGCACATCGTTTATTTCTTAAGGATAATGCAGTCCCAACGAAAAAGGGTCACGATCGTGTGTTGGAACCACATGCGGTGAGTAAAACTGCTTCAAATATCTCTGTGTTGTTAACTTAGCTATCAGCGCGTAAGCACATCAAGTAAACAACATGCGATGTTGTCATCAAACTGCACTTTCCACATGTACAGCTTAAAAAAAAAAAAAGAAAAAAGACGACATTAAGTGGAACTTAGTCATTTTCCAAAATGCTATGCAAATATATACAGTTTCAGTACATACCACACAGAGACGCCTTTGCTGATGCTGCTCTTGTTAAATTTCAGCCTCCGGATCTGTGTCACAGCTTCCAAACGCTCTCAACGCAAAAGCCTACTGGCGCTCGTGATTCTTTAGCTCCGCCCACACGTCACGCCTCTAGGCGCTCGTGTTTTTCCGGGAAAAATCGGTACAGACTATCTTTCTCTTATAAATATAATAAAAATAAGGACTTTTTGGAGTTATGAAGGATGCAGTTCTACTTTATAGGTACTCAAGATTAACAGGATATTGAGTGAAATCGAGCATTTCACCCCCCCTTTAAATAATTGTTTTAGAAACGTGTATACTGCATTTAAATCATTTAGAAAAATCGTTCAAAGTAAAATAATATGTATTTTAAAAAGCTAATGAATTTTACTGGTAATGTCGTTTTTTTATAATAATTTCAGAAATGTTTATAGATCAATAAAAGTATTTTTAAAAATGGTTATAGATCATGAAAAGTGTTTTGCAACAATTTATAATAAGCTCTCTTTGGTTTACATTAGTTAATGCATTAACTAACATGAACTAACAATGAACAATCTATTTTTCAGATCATTTATTAATCTTTTTTTATGTTAGTTATTCCTATCATTAAAAATATTATTGTTTATGTTATTTCACAGTACATAAACTAATCTTAAAATAAAAATGTAATTAAAAAAATATATTATTAATAATATATTAAAATATTTTAACTAAGCTTTAATTAACATTTATATAAACACTTATATTGAAAGAGACTGATATGGAAGTAATTTTTACTTTTAAAAACCGCATGTAAGACACATTTGACAAATGCAGTGAACAGATGAAAGGTCAGAACAACAACGATATATAGTGCCACATCTTGGCAACAGAAAGTGTCATATTTTACACTGCGACAAACTACTCTTAGAATTTTTTTGACTTTTTTGTGGTCAGTCTATCTTGAGTTTTTGTTAAAGGTCGTGTCCATGCCGCCATGACAAAATTGATGTCTCGCCACAGCAAGAGAAGTTGTTGTAACTCAGGCATAAAATATTCGATCTTGCCCAAACTTCAAATGTTCGATAAGAGTCTTGGCCTGAACACATCTGAAAGAAAATATTCCATTATAATGATAGCGCCACCTGCTGGCAAAAGGAAGATTGACACATATAAATGACTATAAATGACATATTCTGCTTATATTTACGACTTTAAATGCATATTTCTAGCCGTTCGCCTTTTTTACTAAAGCCGCTTGCAGGCGGTGAGCCCGGGTGCGAGTGCCCGATCATCGCTGCTTGCAGCTTTAATTAGGGCTCAAGCCTGGAGGGCGAGAGCCCTATTGTTTTCCTTAGGATTATTTATTATTATTATTATTTTTTTTTCTAACGTTACGGGGGCTTTTGGGGTCCTTAACATGCTCGAAAACTCTTGAAAATTGGCAAACACATTGGAACCTGCGGCCATTAGGGCCGGGCAGAGACTGATACACAGGACGTGGCACAGGGGCTCTACAGCGCCCCCTGGAATATGGAGGGCCATATATCATACATACTTGCACGTAGACGTACGAAACTCGGTACACATATAGAACTCATCAATACAAACAACTTTCATATTGCATATCATAGGCTCCGCCCAACAGGAAGTTGACTATTTGGGGTTTATTATTCATATTTGTCGTCAAAGTTGTGGGGGCTTTTGGGGTCCTTAACATACTCAAAAACTCTTGAAAATTTGCGCACACTTTGGAATCTGTGGCCTTAAGGAGCCTGCAGAGGCTGGGACCTGGGCTTGTCACAGGGGCTCTACGGCGCCCCCTGGAACACAGTCATAAATGTTGATGTATAGCTCACACATACTTGCACATATTAATATGAAACTCAGTACACATATAGATCTCATTGTGCCGAACAACTTGCATATTGCATGTCATAGGCTCCGCCCAACAGGAAGTCAGCTATTTAGAGTTATGTAAAAAGCGCATGCTCTGGAATTTGATATACTTGTCATAGGTTTTTTACTCGATTGCCACCAAACTCGGTCAACATGATCTCAAGACATTGGGGATTAAAAATTTCCAGGGGATTTTTGATATCTCGAACGGTTTGCTCGTGGCCAGGCGTTGAAATTATGGCGAGAATTGTGAAACAGGAAGTGTCTAATACCATCCACATACATTTCCTGATTTTAATCAAACTTCATCAGATTATTCATTGTATGATGTCGATCGCATATATGTGACTATTAGGAGTCAAAGTTATAGCGCCACCAACTGGCAGCAGGAAGTGTGTCATTTTCAAAATGCTTTGAATTCAGCATCTTATTTTTACTCGATTTGCTTCAAACTTCATCAGAATAATGTTAAAACACAGCCGATATAAATCTGCTGGGGGGATATTGATATCTAAAAATATTGTTGCCGTGGCAAAATGTCAAACTGGAATACTTCTCAGGTGATTTTGAGGCATATAACATGCTTAGAATTTCATCAAACTCAGAACACATATCAGTATTTATGATAACTAGACACTGGCAAAAGTTCATAAGAGGGCGTGGAAGAGGCACTCTATAGGGTTAGTCACGGGTTAGTTTTAGCTACAGACACCAAACTTGGTACATAAATTGTTTTTATCAAGACGGACAACTTTCTAATTCACAGTCATCAGCTACGACCAACAGGAAGTCGGCTATTTTGATTTGAATGTGGATTGTTTTTTACATTTAGCTGTGAATTAATGCATACTGCTCAGAGGAGAGTAACACTATACACACCAAACGTTGTCTACATGATGCCAAAACATTTTAAACAACTTAAATTGCCAATGGATTTTAAATAGCTTGAACGGTTTTGTCGTGGTAATTTTTTTAAATGACAGTAAAAATGGAATTATTAATTGTCCTGCATTTTTTAATTCCAAACACTTCAAAACCTTTTTTACATACAGAAAAAAATCATTCTGAGTAAATATGGATAGTTTCACGACTTTACAACACTGCATTGATAACAGAAAATTTAAAAAAAACTGTCAGACATCTCATCTCACTCTGTCCCTCTGAGTATGTGCTTAGACTTCCATTGTCTGAGAGAAATTGCGCCCCTACAGGTGCAATTACCGGAGTTTTAGTTTCTCTTTTAAATCGGTTAAAATACAAATAAATACTTAGATTTAATTCACACTGACAAGCTAAACCAACATATCTGATTATTACAGGTTCAGGGCTCATTAATAATTGATGTGTGGTCAGTGATACGTGAGAAATACGAGAGATGAATCACCGCTCTGAGCATGAGCGTGTGGAATGACGAGCTCAGAAAAAAACGAGTTTATTCTTGTTTTATAGCTATTAGAAATACATAAATAAAAAAAGAGCTAAATTCAGATGTTTTTGAACCGTTTGTGTGAAAATTAAAATATTTGCGGCTGCCTATCTGAAGTGATCAGCGCGCACAGTGTCACAAGTTCAAAACAAACGAATTTATTCTTGTTTAAGAGCTTTTTAAAATAAATTATTGCCATAAATGCACACAATACATCCATTATAACACAACACGAGCTAAATGCAGGTGTTTGTGACCCGTTTAAGTGTGCAAGACTATTTGAAAGCGCGACTGGCAGAATAATATATCTCTCGAGATGCAGGATTCTGCCTTTCGTCGTAAGAACGAACACATCACGGACAAGATTATTTCCAAATACATAATAGCTTGGCTAATATAAACGAAAACAGCCACGTGAACATAAACTGTTGAGAAATAAATCTGAAGGGGATCTACTGGATTTTAATATTAAGTGACCGCATATACCAGCTGCTTCTGTCTTCAATTTTAATCTATATAAAAAATTAAACTCATTCATCTTGGCTGCTTTTTTAATGTGTGTACGTATTTATTTATTATTTTGCTCTAACAAGACTTAATCTATATTTAAATCAATTACATTTTATTTTAAATTTTATTTTTTCCATTTCTGCATCTAAACGCCTAAAAACCTAAAACATGCTCTATTATACTATTGTTAGCAATTTCTTTATCGTCCAGTTTATCTGGTGTACACGCTTTTATTTTCATAATAAACTTGTTTGTTAGATTATACACAGTTATAGTGGTCTATAATAAATATTGACAGGTTTTATTCAAGCTGTTTAGAATGATTGCCGTAGGCTAATTTTTAAAAATGTAAATCCAAAAAAAAAAAAAAAAAAAAAAAAAAAAATTTAAATAAATAAAAAACATTGGAAAAGAATAACTTGTACTTTTTTTATACATTTTGTATAGTTTCATAGTTTATGCATTATAGTTATAAAAACAAACAAATTTAGCCACTCACATAGAAATCTTAGGCCTTATCCTTTTCTGACAGTTTTAGGGATTTTTAAAAATCCTAAAAAACCTTATTTGTGCTGCAAATAATAATTTCAAACTAATTTGATACTGACCTCTGACATCCTGTGACATGATATTTATTAGAATTTACATAATCTCATGGATGTAACAGTAAATCTGTTCAGCTCACAGATCAAGACTAAGCTGTAATGCAAGCAGAACTTTCACAAATGCTTGTAGGTCAATAAAATCATTACAAAACACTTACAAATCATTTAAGGGATAACACTGTAAAATAATATCTAATTTGTTAACATTAGCAAATGCATTGATAACACTTTATAATAACTGCACTCATTAGTAAATAGTCAGTTCATGCTTCATAAAGCCTTTTCCCAATATTAATAGTCAGTAGTAAGCAGTTTATAAATACAGCTATAAATAGCTTGTTCTTGGTTTATAAGCACATTTATTAAAAAGGAGAGTAAGTTATCTTCCTATGAAAAATAAAAAAAAATAAAAATAAACAAACAACAACACTGATTGATACAGAACTCAGAAATGTTATTGTGGATTTATGATAAACTCAGCCTGTAAATGAATTCATTCTCCTCCAAGAAGACACAAGTAGTTCACACCAAACTTTTTTAACATGAAGCCAATATACTGAAGATGTTAAATTTCGAATGGGTTTAGGATACCTTAAATGGTGTGGCCATAGCGATTTATTAAAGTAACATAAAAAAATACAATAGTTATTTTACTATATCTTTAAAAAATTTAATTCCAACTCTTCATAATTTTTTATATACGTAGAAGTCATCATTTGAAGGAAGCACAGTAAGTTTCATAGCTTTATCATTTTCAAGAGCCAGCATAAAATTAAAACTATCATAACATATAAATCAAGCTTGCAATTCTTAGTACAAATAATGGCCACCAGATGGAGCTATAGGATTACTTTTAAATAATTATTGTAGAAACAAGTATGATTTAAATCATTTATAGAAATCTTTCAAAGAAAAATAATATGTATTTTATGTATTTTACTGATAAAATGACCCTCACTTAATTAGAATAACATGCTGAAGTATTAAGAATAATTCTTAATAGGCTTTATGGACAGATAAGTTTTGAGTGACTCTTGAAGGTTCAGCCCCACATCCTCTTTTACCACGGTTTCAAGAATTTATCTTACAGAACAGTTGCGAATGAATTTTGGATAGCTTGAATGGTTTTGTTGTGGTGATTTTTTGAAATAACAGTAAAAAAGGAACCAGTAAATGTCTTTTATTGTTTTAAAGTGCAGTTTCTAAACACTTCAAAAAAATGTACACATAGAAGACGAGTCATTTTGAGGAAATATGCATAGTTTCATGACTATACAATACTATATGGATGATAGAAAATTAAAAAACCATCATACATCTGATGTCACTCTGTCCCTTTGTCACTGTGGGTAATGTGTGTGTGTGTGTGTGGGGGGGGGGTGAGCTAGGTGTCAGAGAGAGAGAGAAAGAGAGAGGGAGGGAGACTTAATCATCTCTTTAATCACCAGAATTATAGGTCAATAAAATTATTAAAAAACACTAATAAATTATTAATAGAGAGAGATTAATAGAGATTAATAGAGAGAGTTAACATCTCTTTAATCACCAGCAGAAAAAAAATCAGTAATTTTGTGTTGTTGTTTTTTCCATCATTACAGCTTAAAACTGCAGTCGGTAACTTTTAACGCTCTAGCTGTTAATAAACAGAACTGCTTGCATCTTGCGGAAGAACATCGTAGCCGGAACTACTTCTCTCTGTTTATGTCTATGAAGAATCACAAAGGTACTGGGTTACTCCGCTGAAGCAATCTAAAATAGTCAGAATATAAACACTTATTATAGGTGTACTCTAGTGATTCAGGACAGGCAAAGTTTGGCTCCAACCCTAATCAAACACACCTGTCTTTAATTTTTAAGTGAGCCTGAAGACCTTAATTAGTTGCTTCAGGTGTGTTTGATTAGGATTGGAGCTAAACTTTGCAGGACAGTCGATTGCCAGGAGCAGGTTTGGGCACCCCTGGTCTAGATGATTCGGATTAACCCTTTAACTGCCGTATCCTTTAAAACCTCACTTCCAGAGGAATATTGTTAATGCATGTGCTCGCTGGGCACAGTTTACCTGATGCCACCGGGGTAGTGTTCGGACTGATGGCTTGAGCCCGCCATCGCTGTTTGCAGCTATATTTAGGGCTCAAGCCCAAAGGGGCGAAGAGCCCTATTGTTCTTCTAAGGATTATTCTTCTTCTTATTATTATTTTTTTTATATTTATTAAACCTTCCGGGGGGTTTTGGGGGGCTTAACATGCTCAAAAACTCTTGAAAATTTGTACACACATTGGAATCTGCGGCCATCAGGACGCTGCAGAGGCTGGGACCCGGGCGTGGCACAGGGGCTCTACAGCGCCCCCTGGAACACAGTCAGAAATCTTGAACCATAGCTCACACACACTTGCATGTATTTATATGAAACTCGGTACACTTATAGATCTCATTGAGCCGAACAAGTTTCACACTTTATGTCATAGGCTCCGCCCAACAGGAAGTCAGCTATTCAGGGCTGTTTAAAAAAAGCATGCTCTAGAATTTGAAATACTCCTCTGAGGTTTTCAACCCGTTCGCCACGAAACTCTGTGAACATGATCTCAAGACATTGGGGATGAAAAATTGCGAGGGGATTTTTGATATCTCGAACGGTTTGCCCGTGGCGAGGCGTGGAAATTATGGCTAGAAATGAGAAACAGGAAATGTCTAATAACATCCACATACATTTCCTGAATTTGATCAAACTTCATTGGTTTGTTCGTTGTATGATACAGATCGTATATATGTGACTATTAAGAGTCAACATTATAGCGCCACCAATCGGCAGCAGGAAGTGTGTCATTTTCCAAATGCTTTGAATTCAGCATCTTATTTTTACTCTATTTACTTAAAACTTCATCAGAATAATGACAAAACATGGACGATGTAAATCTGTTGTGGGGATATTGATATCTGATATAGTGTTGCCATGGCAACGTGTCAAACTTGAATGTTCTGTTATGGTGAGTTTGAGGCAGACAACAAGCTCAGATTTACATGAAACTCAAAACACATATCAGTATTAGTGATAGCTAGACAATGGCAAAAGCTTTTAAAAGGGCGTGAAGGAGGCACTCTATAGCGCCACCTTTTGTCAAAAGTGGGGGGGTTAGTTTTAGCTACAGACACCAAACTTGGTACATAAATTGTTCTTTTCAAGAAGGACAACTTTCTAATTCACTTTCTAATAAGCTACAACCAACAGTAAGTCCGCTATTTTGATTTGAATATGGATTTTTTTTGTGAAAAAAATGTTTTGAATTAATGCATACTCCTCACAGGGGAAGTACACTATACACACCAAACTTTGTCTACATGAAGAAAAAACATTGAGGAACTTAAATTGCGAATGGATTTTGGATAGCTTGAACGGTTTTGTTGTGGTGATTTTTTGAAATAACAGTAAAAAGTAAAACATTAATCGTCTTGTATTTTTAAATTGCAGCTTCCAAACCTTTAAAAAACATTTTTCATTTAGAAAACCAGTGATTCTGAGGAAATATGCATAGTTTCATGACTTTACAGCACTGTATGATTAAAAGAAAATTAAAAAACTGTCAGACATCTCACTCTGTCACTCTGTGTGAGGAATGTATGTGTGCTGACTGTGTGTGTGTGTGTGAGTGTGAGTGGGGGAGGGGTGTGAGCTGAGTGGAAGACAGACAGACAGACAGAGAGAGACAGACTTAAACATCTCTTTAATCACCAGAAAAAAACTGTATTTTAAATTGTTTTTTTTTGTTGTTGTTGTTGTTGCTAATTGTGCTGTTTTCATTACAGCTTAAAAAAATCTCTTAGGCCTTATCCTTTTCTGACAGTTTCAGGGATTAAAAAAAAATTCTAAAAATACTTGTGCTGCAAATAATAATTTCAAACTCACTTGATACTGACCTCTGACACCCTGTGACATGACATTTATTTGAATTTACATAATCTCATGGATGTAACAGTAAAACTGTTCAGCTCACAGATGAAGAATAAGCTGTGATGCAAGCAGAACTATTTCACAAATGCTTATAGGTCAATGAAATCATAACAAAACACTTTTAAATTATTTAAGGATTTGGTAGCACTTTAAAATAATGTCTCAATTGTTAACATTAGTAAATGCATTGGTAACACTTCATAATAGCTGCACTCCTTAACTAAGCATTAGTAAATAATCAGTTCATGCTTTATATAGCCTTCTCCCAAAATTTATATTTTAGTATGCATTTTATAAATACAGCTATAATTAAATTGTTCTTGGTTAATATGCACATTTATTTTGAGGAGATTAAAGGCTGTAATCCTCCTAAAAAAAAATAAAAATAATAATAATAATAATAAAAAATAAACAAACACAGAACTCAGATGCAAGATGCAATGAAAGAAAACTGTACACTTGAATTTATATATATATATATATATATATATATATATATATATATATATATATATATATATATATATATATATATATATATATATATATATGTACAATTGCATAAGTTTATTTATTTATATTTTTAATCAGGTGTCCAGCTAATAATAATAATATGCATTTTATTTAGTTTTAGCTACAGACACCAAACTTGGTACATAAATTGTTCTTATCAAGACGGACAACTTTCTAATTCACAGTCATAAGCTACAACCAACAGGTCCGCTATTTTGATTTGAATATGGATTTTTGGGCATATTATTTTGTGATTTAATGCATACTCAGAGGAAAAGTTCACTATACACACCAAACTTTGTCTACATGTTGCAAAAACATTGAGGAACTTAAATTGTGAACGGATTTTGGTTAGCTTGAACGTTTTTTTGTGGTGATTTTTTGAAATGACAGTAAAAAGGGAATCATTAATTGGCTTGTTTTTTTAAATTGCAACTACCAAACATTTCAAAGCATTTTTTCATACAGAGATCAAATCATTCTGAGGAAATATGCATAGTTTCACAACTTTACAACACTGTATGGACAAAAGAAAACTGTCAGACTTCTCAACTGCCATGATCTCACTCTGGCCACTCTGTCTGTGTGAGGGAAGGTAGGGTGAGAGGGAGAGGGAGGGGGAGCGTGAGGGGGTTGGTGACTGACTGAATTTTTGGTGACTGACAGTGTGTGTGGATTGTAGGGAGGGGAGGGGCTATCTGGCAGAGAGAGAGACAGAGAGAGAGAGAGAGAGAGAGAGAGAGAGAGAGAGACCTAATCATCTCTTCAATCATCATGGGGGGATCAGTATTTTAAATGTTTATTGTTTTTGTTGTTGCTAATGCCCTTACGAAAAATAACCATGGTTTTATTATAGTAAAACTGTAGTAACCCATGGTTTTTTGGCGTATTGACTGCCATTTGTAAAACCACAGATTTACTACAAATACCATGGTAAAACTATGGTTAATATAGCAAAACCATGGTTAATTTGTGGTTACCATGGTTTAACTACAGTAACCATGGTTTTTTGGTTTTATTTGTAGTAAAACCATGGTTAATTTTCGTAAGGGTGGTGTTTTTTTCCCCTTTCATTACAGCTTAAGAAATATCTAAGGCCTTATCCTTTTCTGACAGTTTTAGGGATTTAAAAACATCCTAAGAATCCTTATTTGTGCTGCAAATAATAATTTCAAACTCATTTGATACTGACCTATGACATATATATATATATATATATATATATATATATACAGTATTGTTCAAAATAATAGCAGTACAATGTGACTAACCAGAATAATCAAGGTTTTTAGTATATTTTTTATTGCTACGTGGCAAACAAGTTACCAGTAGGTTCAGTAGATTGTCAGAAAACAAACAAGACCCAGCATTCATGATATGCACGCTCTTAAGGCTGTGCAATTGGGCAATTAGTTGAAAGGGGTGTGTTCAAAAAAATAGCAGTGTCTACCTTTGACTGTACAAACTCAAAACTATTTTGTACAAACATTTTTTTTTCTGGGATTTAGCAATCCTGTGAATCACTAAACTAATATTTAGTTGTATGACCACAGTTTTTTAAAACTGCTTGACATCTGTGTGGCATGGAGTCAACCAACTTGTGGCACCTCTCAGCTGTTATTCCACTCCATGATTCTTTAACAACATTCCACAATTCATTCACATTTCTTGGTTTTGCTTCAGAAACAGCATTTTTGATATCACCCCACAAGTTCTCAATTGGATTAAGGTCTGGAGATTGGGCTGGCCACTCCATAACATTAATTTTGTTGGTTTGGAACCAAGACTTTGCCCGTTTACTAGTGTGTTTTGGGTCATTGTCTTGTTGAAACAACCATTTCAAGGGCATGTCCTCTTCAGCATAGGGCAACATGACCTCTTCAAGTATTTTAACATATGCAAACTGTTCCATGATCCCTGGTATGCGATAAATAAGCCCAACACCATAGTAGGAGAAACATGCCCATATCATGATGCTTGCACCTCCATGCTTCACTGTCTTCACTGTGTACTGTGGCTTGAATTCAGAGTTTGGGGGTCGTCTCACAAACTGCCTGTGGCCCTTGGACCCAAAAAGAGCAATTTTACTCTCATCAGTCCACAAAATGTTCCTCCATTTCTCTTTAGGCCAGTTGATGTGTTCTTTGGCAAATTGTAACCTCTTCTGCACATGCCTTTTTTTTAACAGAGGGACTTTGCGGGGGATTCTTGAAAATAGATTAGCTTCACACAGACGTCTTCTAACTGTCACAGTACTTACAGGTAACTCCAGACTGTCTTTGATCATCCTGGAGGTGATCATTGGCTGAGCCTTTGCCATTCTGGTTATTCTTCTATCCATTTTGATGGTTGTCTTCCGTTTTCTTCCACGTCTCTCTGGTTTTGCTCTCCATTTTAAGGCATTGGAGATCATTTTAGCTGAACAGCCTATCATTTTTTGCACCTCTTTATAGGTTTTCCCCTCTCTAATCAACTTTTTAATCAAAGTACGCTGTTCTTCTGAACAATGTCTTGAACGACCCATTTTCCTCAGCTTTCAAATGCATGTTCAACAAGTGTTGGCTTCATCCTTAAATAGGGGCCACCTGATTCACACCTGTTTCTTCACAAAATTGATGACCTCAGTGATTGAATGCCACACTGCTATTTTTTTGAACACATCCCTTTCAACTAATTCAACTAATTGCCCAATTGCACAGCCTTAAGAGCGTGCATATCATGAATGCTGGGTCTCATTTGTTTTCTGACAATCTACTGAACCTACTGGTAACTTGTTTGCCACGTAGCAATAAAAAAATATACGAAAAACCTTGATTATTCTGGTTAGTCACATTGTACTGCTATTATTTTGAACAATACTGTATATATATATATATATATATATATATATATATATATATATATATATATATATAAATTACATTTGTTTATATTTCATTTTTGTAAATAACGTAATAATTTATAAATGATAAAAAGATACTTAAAAAAGTATGAAAATACAATGATTGAACTTTATAGATGTGCTCAAGAACAAAACAATTAAAGCTGTATTTATGAACTGCTTAATAATGCCTATTAAAGGTGTGCTATTACGCTGTTTCACACTTTCAACTTTAGTTAGTCTGTAATGTTGCTGTTTCAGCATAACAAAGTTCTGCAGAGTTACAAAGCTCAAAGTCCAATTCAAATGGAGATATTTTATTTAACAAAAATCACATTTTAGAAAAAAACAACGAACAACTTGTTTGGACTACAACAAATATTTTCCAGGATTTGTGATATCACAAATATGGACGAATGGGATGGAAATTGGTTGAGCAGCA
The DNA here is from genome assembly GCF_023724105.1 of Carassius gibelio. NCBI lineage: Eukaryota > Metazoa > Chordata > Actinopteri > Cypriniformes > Cyprinidae > Carassius > Carassius gibelio. The sequence goes on from NC_068372.1 coordinate 2,769,352, forward strand.
CTAGAGAAGGCAATGAGTGTGATATATACGTAGTTGACCATGAAGACTGGAAAAGAAAAAAACTCATATTCAGGTGTGAAGAATTATTAGGCATTTTTCCTTTACTGATAAAATGAGCCAAAAACAAAGGTTTAACTCAGACTAAAATTCCAAAATTATTAGATCTCCATGAGAAATATTCAAAATAAGTGCAGTACAGTAATTGCAAAGTTAAGACATGACCACTGGACAGGAAAATGCTTACTGGGTCAGAGGGGTCAGAAAAAACAAGTGGAGAAGAACAGAACACATTAACTGGAAAATAATTAAGAATTAAAGTGAAGAATTAGGTGTAAAACTATCAGGGAGCATTTAGTCTACAGTACCACCAGTACCATCAGAGCTGCAACTTTCCTGGAGTCTCCAGAATTACAAGGTGTCAGGTTATGAGAGACTTAAAAGATCCCAAAAATGACTTAATTAGAATAGCATAAAGTATTGTGAAATACTATATATTAAGACTTTATATTATTATTCTTTTTCTTCTTCTTCTCCAAAATGAATCGCATTTTTGAGAGCTTAAACATGCTCAAACAGTCATGAAACTTTGTCAAACCTGGTGAAAATATTCATCTGATATATGATTCAGAAGAGGGTGTGGCAAAATGGCTCGACAGCACCACCTATACTAAGAAAATCAACAGCCTTCCAGCTATGTTTCACATACATGCACGAAAATTGGCACACATATGTAACACACCAATACCTACAAAGAAGACTCGTGGATAAAAATTCTAAACCCATCAGGAAATCGGTTATTTTTAATATTATGAGCAAATTTTGTGTAATTTTGGTCATTTCCATGTGTTGTATTTTAACAAACTCCTCCTAGAGATTTCTTCAAATCAATGCCAAATTTGGTATGCCTAATCTAAAGGCCTTTGCGATGATAAATTGCGAAGATCTTGAGTTTTCGTTGAAGGGCGTGCCCGTGGCGGCCTGGCGAATTTCGATGATTCGCCATGAAAAATGAAGTTGCTATAACTCAGACATACAATGTCATCTGCCCCAAACTTCACATGTTTGATTTGACTCCGAACCTGAACAGATTGACATGCCCATATTCAGTTATAGTCATAGCGCCACCTATTGGCAACGGAAAGTGACATATTTTACGCTGCGACTGACCACTCCTTGAATATTTTGACATCAATGTCTTTTTTATGGTCAGTCTAATCTAAAGGCCTGTCCAATCTTAAATTGTGGCAATCTTGAGTTTTTGTTAAAGAGTGTGTCCATGGCGCCATGACAAAATTTGATGTCTCGCCACAGCATGTTTATGTAAACAAAAAGTACATATTGATGCTAATTTTAATTGTTATTTGCTGGTTTTCTACATAAAACTTGCTGAATTGATTTCATTGTGTAGCATTAGGACTTTTTAACAGGATTCTGTGATAACCAATGAGCTAGCTAATAACAATAGGTAGATATAGGAAGGTCTAAACATGGACTAAACATGAGATAATGTGTGTTCTTAGAATGAACACAAAACGACAAACTTTGATGTTTATGGAAACTCACCCCATAAGAAACGATATAGCCTCTGATATCTTACGGTCCAACTCGTCTGACGCCAGTCCAATACATTCTTCCTCGTCATCATCTTCGCTCAGTTGTAGATTAGGGATATTACAGTCTTATTATGCCGCTTTCATCGTCGCTCAGATCGTCTTCAGAATCAGTGAGCACTTGTTTATAAGCATCCGGCTTGTCGAAGAAGTACTTCGAAACATTTTCGGTGTAACGGCCACTGTTCAGCTTGTCTACATACATCTTTGCGGCGTACATCTTCATTGAATTTTGATATCAGCTACAGCTGGCCAGAGCGCTGCATACTAAGTAGCCACACTTCCCTCGGAGGGCGGAGGCAATAACAAAAGAAACAAAAGCCGGCTTATCCAGTATGGTAATACAGACAGACAATGAAATGCCCCTACTGCGTGCTAGAATCTCCGACAAACAACCTGATATCAACCTCAAAATGTACGCTTTAAATATACCAATACTGCTATCTCAAACATGGAGAGGCTTCTTTGTGATATCAACTAACAGATTCTGCAAAAAAACGGAAATCACCAATTTTGAAAAAAATTCTCATTTTGCTCAAAAGTTGTGCTGCCGACTTGTGTCACTGGTTTCCGTGACGGGTCAAATATTCATACGAAACTCAGTACACATATAGATCTCATCGTGCCCAACAACTTTTGTATTGCATGTCATAGGCTCCGCCCAACAGGAAGTCAGCTATTTAGAGTTATGTAAAAAGCGTATGCTCTGGAATTTGAAATACTTGTCATAGGTTTTATTGCCGATTGCCACCAAACTCGGACAACATGATCTCAAGACATTGGGGATGAAAACTTGCCAGGGGATTTTTGATATCTCGAATGGTTTGCTCATTGCGAGGTGTTGAAATTATGGCGAGAAATGAGAAACAGGAAGTGTCTAATACCATCCACATACATTTCCTGATTTTAATCAAACTTCATCAGATTATTCGTTGTTTGATGTCGATCGCATATATGTGACTATTAGGAGACAAATCATGCAACTCAGAACACACATCAGTATTAGTGATAGCTAGACAATGGCAAAAGCTTTTAAAAGGGCGTGAAGGAGGCACTCTATAGCGCCACCTTTTGTCAAAAGTGGGGGGGGGGGGGGGGGTTAGTTTTAGCTAAAGACACCGTTACGGTACGTAAAGTTAACCGTCTTGATAAGAACAATTTCTAATTCACAGTCATCAGCTACGACCAACAGGAAGTCGGCTATTTTGATTTGAATATGGATTTCTGAAAATATTGAGCTGTGATTTAATGCATACTCCTCAGAGGAAAAGTTCAGTATACTCACCAAACTTTGTCTACATGTTGAAAAAACATTGAGGAACTTAAATTGCGAACGGATTTTAGTTAGCTTGAGCGGTTTTGTCGTGGTGATTTTTTGAAATGACAGTAAAAAGGGTATCATAAATTGTCTTGTATTATTAAATTGCAGCTTCCAAACACTTAAAAACATTTTTTCATACAGAGATCAAATCATTCGGAGAAAATATGCATAGTTTCATGACTTTACAACACAGTATGATTAAAAGAAAATTAAAAAACTGTCAGACATCTCAACTCTCTCTGTCCCTCTGTTTGAGGAATGTACGTGTGCTGACTGAGTGTGTGTGTGTGTGTGTATGTGTGTGTGTGTGTGTGTGTGTGTGTGTGTGTGTGAGTGGGGGATGGGCATGAGCTGAGTGGCAGACACAATGAGAGAGAGAGAGAGAGAGACTTAAACATATCTTTAATCACCAGAAAAAAAACTGTATTTTAAATTGTTATTTTTTTGTTGTTGTTGCTAATTGTGCTGTTTTCATTACAGCTTAAGAAATCTCTTAGGCCTTATCCTTTTCTGACAGTTTCAGTGATTAAAAAAAATTCTAAAAATACTTGTGCTGCAAATAATAATTTCAAACTCATTTGATACTGACCTCTGACACCCTGTGACATGACATTTATTTGAATTTTAAATAATCTCATGGATGTAAAAGCAAAACTGTTCAGCTCACAGATGAAGACTTAGCTGTAATGCAAGCAAAACTATTTCACAAATGCTTATAGGTCAATAAAATCATAACAAAACCCTTTTAAATTATTTAAGAATTTGGTAACACTTTAAAATGTCTCATTTGTTAACATTAGTAAATGCATTGGTAACACTAGCTGCACTCATTAGCTAAGCATTAGTAAATAGTCAGTTCATGCTTTATGTAGCCTTCTCCCAAAATTAATAGTCATTAGTAAGCACTTTATAAATACAGCTATAATTAAATTGTTCATGGTTTATATGCACATTTATTTTGAGGAGATTAAAGGCTGTAATCTTCCTAAAAAAATAAAAAAATAAACAAACAAACACACACACACACACACACACACACACACACATATATATATATATATATACAATCGCATAAGTTTATATTTAATTTTTATTTTTATCAAGTCTACAGCTAATAATAATAATAATCTGCATTTTATTTTATTTTATTTAAGGCGCCTTTCATTTAAGGTCACCAAACAACAAGGGCACCAACTCCCAGAGGGAGCACCATCCCAGTTGCTTAAAAAAAAAAAAAAAAAAAAAAAACATGCGACATTCTCCCATCCGCGCTCGCGACCGCTCGCACCTCATAATTGAAGAGAATGACTTACAGTCATAAAAACAACTGTAATTGTTCATCTATGTGACAGCTGTACTGCACAATTAAATATTAATGTTTGATATGTATTAAAACAAACTAAGTCATATGTAAATTATGCTTCTTTTTTCACATGGGCTCAAATGCAAATTTGAAGCTCAATAGCATTTGAGGAAAAAGGCTTGCAGTCATAAAACAATTGTAATGTGTTAATGTGTAATGTTAAATTGTGGAGATCTTGAGTTTTTGTTAAAGGGCGTGTTCATAACGCCATGACAAAATTTGATGTCTCGCCACAGCAAGAGAAGTTGTTGTAACTCAAGCATAAAATGTTCAATCTTCCCCAAACTTCACATGTTCGATAAGAGTCCTGCCCTGAACACATCTGAAGGCCAATATTCCATTATAATGATAGTGCCACCTGCTGGCAACAGGAAGATTGGCACATATATGGAATAAACATTGATATATTCTACTTTTATTTATGAGTTTAAACGCATATTTCTCACCGTTCACCTATTTACTAAAGCCACTCACTGCCAGTGAGTCTGGGTACGAGGGCCCGTTCATCGCTTCTTGCAGCTTTAATTCTTCTTCTTCTTCTCCGAAATGAATCGCATTTTTGAGGGCCTAAACATGCTCCAAAACTCACAAAACTTTGCACACACATCAGGACTGGCGAAAATGTACATCTGATATAGGTTTCAGAAGTGGGTGTGGCGAAATGGCTCGATAGCGCCACCTGGTATATTTCAGCGGATTGCGCCTCTAGCTGTGTTTCACGTACATGCATGAAAATTGGTACACACATGTAGCATACCATTGTCTACAAAAAAGTCTCTTGGTACAAAATCCAAAACCCAATAGGAACTAAGTTATTTTCAATTTCCTGCATGATTTTTGTGCAGGTTTTGCCATTTCAATGCCTCGTACTTTGACGAACTCCTCCTACAGTTTTAATCGGATTTTCTTCAAATTTTGTGAGGGTCATCATAAGACCTTTGTGATGTCAAATTGCAAAGGTTTTGAGTTTTCGTCAAGGGGTGTGTCCCTGGAGGCCTGACAGGAAGTTGCTGTAACTCAAACTCCGTCACGAGTACAATTTAATGCCAACAGCTCGAAATGTAACTGCATATTCAGCAAGAATTCATGTTAAACATATTTAGCTATATGGCTTGATCAGGTTATAATGACTGCAATAGTCGAGCGGGATGTTAAAGGCTATATGAGTTTGTCTATTTCTTTTACTGATTAATGTCGAGTTAAAGCATGATTTAAACAGATAAAGCACATTCACACGCAATCACTTTAGCAATAATGCATTCAAACATATGTAATCTTACAGTGCTACTACATTATCAGTAGGCTATTTGATTTTGAAATCTTGAAGAAATTAATCGATCTGTTTAGATAAAATAACTGACAAAAATGTAATTGAAAAATGCAAACATTAAACTGCAGGTTGATTATTACTATACACTTTTTTTTTTAAATACTTTTTAATAAAATATATATAAAAAAAATAAAAAAAAAAATAATAAAATTCTGCTGCAAAGTTCTCCACTAAATGAAATACTCTCAGTCTCAAACCAATATAATTTAATAAAGTATAATGAAAAATATAAATAAATAACTATGATTACAGTGCAAAATTACCAATCCCAGCTTGTAGCCCTGCTTCACCAGAACCGTGCTGTGCCTGCAGCTGTAGGTGACAGGGAGACCGCAGACAGACCAGGATCTTGTCTTCATGACAACAATATCTATACTTCATGTTGAGCATAAATATAAAACCTACTGATAAAGGACACCGTCAACAGTATTGACGGAAAAATATACTATGTTTGACAGGTGCAATATTTGAAAATCTATAATTATTCATTTATTGTTTAAATTAAATTTATATCTGAATTTATGTCAACCTATAGACTTTCAAACATCAAAGTGTCATGAATTAATATTTATTTGTGTACAAAATTACATGTAAACATGTTTTCTTATTATATTTTGCCTGGAAACAATTCCAACACGCTAGCGTGTCGCGTGAAAAATAGGCGTCCATTCTATTTCTAGCATGCACACGTTTTCCGCGCGGCTCAAGCCACGCCTGAGATGCGCATCTCATGCAGGCAGTCTGCAGGCTCTAACCTGTTACCATGGGAGTCGAATTAAAAACGGACACGCCACACAGCTGAGACGCGTGCGCCATGCATTCAGTGTGCCGCCGGCCCTAGAATCAGCTGCAGGGCGGGATTCGCGCTGAATGTGGACACTTCCGCCACTTAATATGTTTGTTTGGAAAAACGAAAATGTACCTATGATCCGTGCACAAAATATTGCATTCCGTCATTCTGTACACACGTGCACCATACCGAAAGCCCTGTACCGGTACAAATACACGTACCGTTACACCCCTAGTGGCTACACGTTATAAAGTGGATGCCGAGTCACCAATTAAAGCTGCGGTAGGTAACTTTTGATGTTCTAGCAGTTAATGAACAGAACTGCTTGAATATTGCGGAAGAACATCGTAGCCGGAACTACTTCTCTCTGTTTATGTCTATGAAGAATCACAAAGGTACTGGGTTACTCTGCGCGGTACCCCTGAAGCAATCTAAAATGGTCTGAATATAAACACTTATTATAGATGTACCCTAATGATTCAGGAGAGGCTAAAAACATGGTTTGGAAAATGGATTCATGGTGTACTCGCTTATTATATACATTTTGTTAATTCTGAACACAAAAAAAGTTACGGACCGCAGCTCTGATTGGTTGTTTCTTACCGGGAGCGGATGAATTTCTGCAAATGGCAATAGGACCACTGGGAGGACTTTACTTAAACACTTTACTTAAACATAACCGACTGTGTTTACGAGAATATTTGCAGAGACAATTATTTTGATATAACGCGCGCAAATTGTTTAACTTGAATCAGCAATATTTAGAAACAAATGCAAACGATCAACTAAGATCCGCTTCACCCCTTCAAGCAAGTGAACAACGCGAATCAAGTTAGGAGTTTTACATCACTATTCACGATAGCCCGTCGGACTGGAAAACACAATACAAAAACACCCCCTCGTATAGATCTGCTAACTGAATGCAAAGTGTGAGTTCTAGAAGAATGTTTTGGTCTGTACTGTATATATCTGCGCCATCTTCTGTCTGCCCTACATTAAATGCACAGTCGCTAAATGAACAGCTGCTGTTCTTTTTTTTTTTTTCAATGGAGGATCAGTTGCCCTATTGGTTAAAATCCCCAAACTGTTTACTTAAATATTAAATTAATAAATGACACCAAATCAGGGGCGTTTGCGTTATGATGTGGTGGGGTGCTGTGGGCCAGACAGTTCAGGCAACTTTTTGGTCCCAGTCCGCCACTGAATGGTGCACCCCTATCCAAAAAGCACAACAAGTTGTATTTATAATGTTATCCTGTGTGATGAACCCACATACACATTTTATTTTTCTATTGTATTGTTTTATTTTGATTTGATTCTGTATTTTATTTTGTCATAAGGTCATCTATTTGTCTGATTAAGTACATGACAATAAAATAAAAATAAGTAATACACAGTGGTAAAGATGTTATCGATGTTTAATCCTCTGTTTTGTGATTGGGTCATTCTTGATCACACGCGATAGCGCGTGAATTAGCGGAGGAGAACATTCGGGAAGCGCGACTTCTGTGGGATGACGGAGATGCTTCGGATGCACTCCGTTGTCGCGAGGGATATGGTTGGACCATATGTCTTCTCACTTTTTGGATCCCTTTCTTTGCACAGATCTCGTGGACTTTCTCGGGAGTGGATACCATATCTTTTGGATGTTTTTCAGGATTTTCGTGTCGTCACCCTTTTGAAATAGTGACAGAGACACTTGCATGTGTGGTAGGATAGTCGAGATGGACATTCTTAAAGGACAGTGAGATGTATCAACAGGCTACTAGTAATGTTAATATGTTTTGGGGGTGCTTTGAATGTGAACCTTTTTGTTTGAGATAAAAAAAAACGACTGTGATATAGTGAGCTGTAAATTTATTTCAAATGGGTTTCAGATATTGAAACGGATTCATGACTCCATGCCTGTATTTGCTGCTGTCCTAGTACGTAACAAAAATTGGGGGCTGGGTCCGGGATATTTACCATTTTGACGTCATTTGCATTAAGTTAGCATTTATTGAATCCAAGTGATTGTTTTTTTTTTCCCCTCTCGTAATTATGGCAGCAGCAGTAAAAGAGTTTTTGGAATTACCTACTGTTAAGGGTCTGCAGCAATTGAGAAAAACTGATTTATTGGAAGTTGCTAAGATGCTAAAATTAGCTGGTTTGAATGTTAGTTACAGGAAAAAAAACGATTGTACAAGTGATAGCACAACATTATCATGATGAGGGTGTTTTTACAAGTGAAGACTTGGCTCAATTTGGAGCATCTGATGTGGAGCCTCAACCTAAAAGTGGCTCAGACATAGAGTTAAAAATACGACTGATTCAGTTGGAGAGAGAAAGAGAAAAAGAACGTGCTGATGAGAGAGAAAAATAAAGACAGTTTGAACTGGATAAATTTAAATTGGAAAGAGACAGAGAAGATAGAGAAAGAGAAAGACAGGAATGAATGGAAAAGGAAAGGATGCTGATTGAAAGAGAAAGAATAGAGCTGGAAAGAGAAAAAATAGAAAAACAGCTTCAGTTAGCAAAGCTAGGAAAAGCAGATCCATTAAATACAAACGAATTCAGTGCTAGCAGAGAAGTGAGGTTAGTTCCTCCTTTTGATGAGCTGGAGGTTGACAAATATTTCCAGCATTTTGAAAAAGTGGCTGAGAGTTTGAAGTGGCCCATTGAGTATTGGTCTTTGATGCTGCAAAGTGTTATAAAAGGAAAAGCTCAACAAGCTTATTCAGCTTTGTCTGTTGATGATGCTTCGAACTATGATGTGGTTAAGCAAGCCATTTTGTCAGCTTACGAGTTGGTTCCGAAAGCTTACAGACAGAAATTTAGGAGTCTCAGAAAGATTGATAGTCAGACATATGTAGAATTTGCTTATGATAAGGAGGTGTATTTTGAGCGTTGGAGTACATCGTGGACTGCTGGACTGGATGACTGGAACATCCTGGCTTACTGTAGGTGAGAGAAACACAGCACACACACACAAAAAGACCAATGCAAGTCCGTTCTACGGTTAACGAGCTATATTCATACGGGCTGTGCCATTTATGAGAATTTTGGGGCTAACTGATGCAAACAGTCCGCGGAACGTTTCTCACTGGATGAGTTTCGGCGGGACCGATTATACTGGAGCACCAACTAGCATTCGCACATCACCGCAGCAGCACATCGAGCCTCAAGTATCACCTAAACGCAAAACATATAGCAGCTAGCGTGGAGTTTATACTTTATGTTGAACTATGTATTATTTTGTTGGTGCAACAGTTTATGTTGAAATCTTTATTGCTTTGGCCAAGGTTGTTGAGAGTTGGACTTAGTATGTTATGGCCTCTGAAGCAACAGAGAGATGTTTTCTAATAGTCAGTGTTTCTAATGTTCTGAATGTAATTGACAGTATTGTGTTTTACTTAAAAAAAAAAAAACACTTTACAGAAGGTTCCAGCACCTATAAGCTACCTGAATTTCTGAAATGTACTATTTCTAAATTGTTTCTAAATATGCTATTGATACACTTCATGGCAAAAATTGCACTGGTCTGCTAGACTTGGTTGAACAAAAATAAACAGTATTTTGTTGCTTAAGCTTATGTATTCAGTCATTATTCAATGGTATACTATAAATCCATGTGAAAAAAAATTACTTCTCACTGTTCTCAGGTCAAATATTTATATGCGATTAAAATGCGATTAATTTCAATTAATTAATTACAAAGCCTCTAATTAATTAGATTAATTTTTTTAATCGAGTCCCGGCCCTAATATATATATATATATATATATATATATATATATATATATATATATATATATACAGTATTGTTCAAAATAATAGCAGTACAATGTGACTAACCAGAATAATCAAGGTTTTTAGTATATTTTTTATTGCTACGTGGCAAACAAGTTACCAGTAGGTTCAGTAGATTGTCAGAAAACAAACAAGACCCAGCATTCATGATATGCACGCTCTTAAGGCTGTGCAATTGGGCAATTAGTTGAAAGGGGTGTGTTCAAAAAAATAGCAGTGTCTACCTTTGACTGTACAAACTCAAAACTATTTTGTACAAACATTTTTTTTTTTCTGGGATTTAGCAATCCTGTGAATCACTAAACTAATATTTAGTTGTATGACCAGAGTTTTTTAAAACTGCTTGACATCTGTGTGGCATGGAGTCAACCAACTTGTGGCACCTCTCAGCTGTTATTCCACTCCATGATTCTTTAACAACATTCCACAATTCATTCACATTTCTTGGTTTTGCTTCAGAAACAGCATTTTTGATATCACCCCACAAGTTCTCAATTGGATTAAGGTCTGGAGATTGGGCTGGCCACTCCATAACATTTATTTTGTTGGTTTGGAACCAAGACTTTGCCCGTTTACTAGTGTGTTTTGGGTCATTGTCTTGTTGAAACAACCATTTCAAGGGCATGTCCTCTTCAGCATAGGGCAACATGACCTCTTCAAGTATTTTAACATATGCAAACTGATCCATGATCCCTGGTATGCGATAAATAGGCCCAACACCATAGTAGGAGAAACATGCCCATATCATGATGCTTGCACCTCCATGCTTCACTGTCTTCACTGTGTACTGTGGCTTGAATTCAGAGTTTGGGGGTCATCTCACAAACTGCCTGTGGCCCTTGGACCCAAAAAGAACAATTTTACTCTCATCAGTCCACAAAATGTTCCTCCATTTCTCTTTAGGCCAGTTGATGTGTTCTTTGGCAAATTGTAACCTCTTCTGCACATGCCTTTTTTTTAACAGAGGGAGTTTGTGGGGGATTCTTGAAAATAGATTAGCTTCACACAGACGTCTTCTAACTGTCACAGTACTTACAGGTAACTCCAGACTGTCTTTGATCATCCTGGAGGTGATCATTGGCTGAGCCTTTGCCATTCTGGTTATTCTTCTATCCATTTTGATGGTTGTCTTCCGTTTTCTTCCACGTCTCTCTGGTTTTGCTCTCCATTTTAAGGCATTGGAGATCATTTTAGCTGAACAGCCTATCATTTTTTGCACCTCTTTATAGGTTTTCCCCTCTCTAATCAACTTTTTAATCAAAGTACGCTGTTCTTCTGAACAATGTCTTGAACGACCCATTTTCCTCAGCTTTCAAATGCATGTTCAACAAGTGTTGGCTTCATCCTTAAATAGGGGCCATCTGATTCACACCTGTTTCTTCACAAAATTGATGACCTCAGTGATTGAATGCCACACTGCTATTTTTTTGAACACACCCCTTTCAACTAATTCAACTAATTGCCCAATTGCACAGCCTTAAGAGCGTGCATATCATGAATGCTGGGTCTCATTTGTTTTCTGAGAATCTACTGAACCTACTGGTAACTTGTTTGCCACGTAACAATAAAAAAATATACGAAAAACCTTGATTATTCTGGTTAGTCACATTGTACTGCTATTATTTTGAACAATACTGTATATATATATATATATATATATATATATATATATTATCTTATGACAGTTACATTAAAATTATTGAAGATGAAAAGTAGGTAAATTGTATATATCAATAACTCATTACAAGGCACTGTAATTTACTCATTAATATGTCAATATTCCATTCTACATATCAATTATAGGGACCCACTAAATATTAAGTGGCATTAACTACTATGTACCTACATTTTAATTAATAATTTAGTACAATGTACTTATTGTGTGCATGTTTTTACATTGTACTTATATTTAAAAAAAAAAACTACATGTAATTACATCTGTATTTAATTTCTGTAATTACATTTATAATTACACAGTTGACCCATACTTTTTACCTTAACCCACCCTTAAACTTACCCATACCTCTAACCCTCTCCCTAAACTTACCCCTATCCCACCTCAATAGCAGCAAAAGTGTTTTACAATACAATATTAACACAATAAGTACTGTAGCAACAATCACTTTCTGGGGAATAATTAACTCAAATGAAGTGAATATTCATGAGTCTATGAATATAACGTGCTTATTGCTTACAAATATTAAATTACCCAAAGAGGGAATATTTAATCATTTAAAGGTAACCTTTACTAGAATTAATTTAAGTTACTCTAGACAATCTGTTCGTCCAGCAAACTGGAAGCTAGACTTCCTTATCAAAATTCAATAAAAATACCCTTCTTACAAACTCCAAGAAATATTAATCTTCTGATCAGGAAAAAACAATATTTTCTGTGTCTGTACTACTAAGATTACTGAAAATTAATTCATATAAAACAAAGCTCGTAGCGTAGATCACACGATTCAGGGACTTCGATCTCAATGAGCAATAAAACAATTCAATTCAAGCAAATTATAGGATTTAATAAAAACAGACTAAAGATTACATAACTACAATTCACACGGAGTAAATATGAGTATCTAGCAAAACGAAAATACAATTTAAACAAGGTAAATGAACAAGAATAATAATGAGATAAATGAGAGAGAGAGAGATAAAGAGAGAGAGAGAGAGGGAGAGAAAGTGAAAGTGAAAAGCAATCTCAGCGTGGCAATTTCAAACAGTTAACTTTGAAAGAGACCCCAAGTCATTGAATGATTTCACAAACATGGAATAGCCTAGACAACCTTAAACAGCAATTTTAGTTGCGATATAAGAAAGTACTTGCTTTGATCTGGCTCTTGTGTGTAGCTGCGCTCAAATTGTCCGGTCTGTGCGGCCTCAGCGTGGTTCTTTCCAGAGCAGATGATGCGCGAGCTCGATGGTTAACGCGAAGGTAAACTTTGCCAAAAGATGACTAGACTTAAGTTCGTTTGGCTCGTGAGGGCAATTGAACGAAGTCAAATATCAGCAGACAATAAAGAAAAACTAGAATGAAACGAAAAGTAAAGAATAACGGAGAACTTCTTGAAGTCCGGTTGCAAAGCTGGGAATCCTCTTTTCTCTCTGGCGGAATGCCCAGAATACAGGTTTCCCTGAGCTTTTAAGTAAATCTAGGTTTACACCTATTTTTTTAGTATGAGCCAATGAAGTGTAAACAAACTAAGGCGGGAAAAATCTTCTTTGTTTGCTGATCTCCGCCCACTGGTCTAATTTATGGCGATGTCAAAGTTAAAAATTTTTCTTAAGCAAGATCGTTCCTCTGAAACAATGCATCTTTTTGTAATTTGCTATCAAGATTCGTTACAGTCGTGTTTTTACGATTATACCGACACCAAGAACTATGATTTTACCAGTCCCGTATCCAAAGGTACAGAGTTATTCTTAACGAAATGCATATAAAGTTTGCATTAAACACACAGTAACATTCATATATTCCACTATGCCGCATACATACATTTGAGCACAAAAAGGGAGACATTAAAATACATTTAGAGGTAGTTTTAGTAAAAGAAGGTCCATGGGCCAGCAAAAATGCTTGTGCCTGTTTTTGAGTGTGTGTGCGTCTCATGAATGTGTGTGCGTCTGTTTCACTGGAATGTGCGATCAAGAAGGGGGGGTGTTTGTCTTCCCTTTTGAAGTTCGATATCGCATCTCTGGATAGTCTCCAAGGTGTTATAACTCTCATCCTCGCCAGGACATTGCCGTCATGGCGGCGCCCAGGGTGGTGAGTTATGTTGTAAGAGGGTTGTAAAACGAAAGTCCTTGTTTTTTCTTTAACTCACGTTCTGGTCTTTGAGTGTAGAATGTGTCAAAAGGGTCAGGATTCATTAACATGGAACAGATGGTTGAATACCATCCGCTCATTGGTGTTACAGTACATTGTACTTATTTTTTTTATGTAAGTACATAGTAGTTAAGGCCACCTAATATAAAGTGGGACCAATTATAGTGATATCTCTTACTGTGAATTACCACAAATCAAACAGTGGTTTGTCCAGCAAACGGCCGTAAGATTAACTTATCAACTTTCAATAGGTTTGTCTTATAATTCAAGGAAAAATAGTTTCTGGCCATGAAACATTCTCCTATCCGTATAAAATTTAGATTACTGAAAAGTAATGAGCTTGTAGCTAAAGATCAGACATTTCACTGACTCGTGATGTGAGCGTTTTAGACAGAAACAATCATGAATATATAATCATGAGTAAATACGCGTACGACAATACAGACAGTAAACTTTGTACAAGACATAACGGAATCCAAATGAGGGAGAGAGAGAGAGAGAATGAGTGAGAGAGGATGAGAGAGAGAGGGGTGAGAGAATAGGCACAATCACAGGATTACACGCTCAGTTATGCAAACTCACAGACAGTAACCTTTTGAAAGACATCAACGAAACAAATCACCTTGAAAAGGTAATAGACAAACGAAAACAACGGAGATTAAAGCTCCCGAAGGAGCCATAAGAACGGCTGTTCTTTCAGCTGCAGTGCTGAGATCAACTCGGATAGAAGAGGACCAAGAGCACACTGTTAGCAATTGATGTAATTTTACAATACATTTTACAACAATGCACTGTATTCATGGTTTTTACTGTAAATTCAAATGCATGATGGGAAATTGACGGACAGTCCTGTAATATTATTGTAACTACACTGTAGAAGCATTATTTTACAGCCACCACAAAGCATTTTGCGATAGCATTAAACTTGGTACTTTCAAATTCTTTCTAACATAAAAAAGTTCAGTTTTCTTAACGTTAAAATAAATTTTTTAAAAGGTATGATGTTCCTCAAACATTCTTTCAACTTAATTTTGATTTAAAAATTAACATTCTAGGAATGTTGATTTGCAACATTCCAAGAACATAAAAAGGTCCAGTTTCCATATTAGTATAATGTTATTTTAAGGTTAGTAAAATGTTCCTGCAACATTCTCTCAGTCATTCAAACACCTGCTGTGAACAAGCACTGAAAGAAAGAGAAATAATAACACAAACTACAAATTTCTTCAGCCACAGCCTTAGGTGAACTGAAGATACAAGACTTTAAATCTCTCAAGATCTGAATAAACAACTCCACAAACAGCATTACCAGCTTCACTTGTAGTAATACTAACCAGAATGATTTTATTTCTATCATGCATCTACAGAAGTTCTTATTGAAAATTCACAGAGGTTAAGATGTTGATGTCTTAATTAAAATGTTATTTTGAGATCACCATCATAGAGATCAGGGTTTGCTTCAGTTGTGCTCTTGACCCTCAACATTTGCTTTATTACTTTTTCTGGAGCAGTTGCTTTCAGAAAACATTTCTGCATATGTAAAGCAGATCAACATGTCTGTTTTAATAACAACCAACTGACTGCACTAAAATTGTTTAAATGACCCAACTGATAAAAAAACAAACAAATAATTTGAGTGTATAAATATTGTATTTGCTAAATTTTAATTTAAAAAAAATGTTTTAGGTTATTTATACACTCACATATATCAACATTTGGTGTATTAAACACAACAATGGTGACATGTTTCATGCCAGCATACAAAACATGTTCATGGCTCCCAGCATGCATTGCTGCAATTTTTTTGTCGAGGATTGTACGACAACAATACAAAATACAACATTTTATTGTATTAATGGTACTGTAATCACAGCAACACTGCTGTATAAACACAGAATTTTATTGTATTAAAATAACAGTATATTTCTTTTATATTACTCGCTGTAAATTCACGGCAATTAGTAGGAGTTTCCTGTAAAAATACAATAAATTTTTAACAGTGCAAGAGAGGGAGGAACTTCCTGGTTTCAGTTCTTATGGCTTGACTGGTTCACGCTTCTGTTTGTGTGAACAACCAATGAACGTCCGCGATCTGAAGCGGGAAAAACGTCCCTTTTTCTATGGGGAAACACCCACTCGCGTGAGTTATAGCTGACAGAATTGAAAATTTTTCCTAAGAAATATTGTATTTCTGAAACAATGCATCTTTTTTGTAATTTGTCGTCAAGATTCGACACAGTCGGATTTTTACAATTATAAAGATACCATAATTGACATATATAACTGATAGTAACACGACGTTAAATTCATATGCAGAATTACACACATTTAAGGTTTGATTAACACACAATAAAAATTGTAGATACTCCAATTTTTGATTACGGAAAACATCTAATGCATCAAAAAGGCAATACTCAATACATCTTAGTAATACAATGACGAAGTTAAAGAACTTTAAGAAAGGTTTGTGTGTGTGTGTGCTTATGTGTGTGTGTTGTGGAATGTGTTTTGTTTCTCCTTTGAGGTTCGCGCGGGTATCACTAGATGGTTTTAAAGGTGTAATAACCAGTGTTGGGAGTAATGGCGTTTAAGTATAACGGCGTTACTAACGGAGTTGAATTTTCAGTAACGGAGTAATCTAATTAATTACTTTTCCCGTCATTGCAATGCCGTTATCGTTACTGAGAATGTAAAGTGTCGCGTTACTACAGTTTGGTTGAATAAAGCACGAGGTGTCATGCTTTGGCTAGTGTCTACACATCAGCTGCCTGACACCGTTGCGAAAAAAGATCATGATTGGCTGGGTGGGCGGTGCCCTGCCCACGCTGCCTCACTGCACGCTTTGACAACCACTAAACACAAGATGGCATCAGCGATAATGGTGTTCTCGAACTGGAAGTACCGGGAATTAAAGGCATGAATATTTCTGTAACATGCACGGTAAGCCCAGGAAAAAATACTTTATCTATGTCTGCCTCAAGCAACTCAAATCTTATGAACCACCTCATATCAACACATGCTAACATGTTACTGTAATGAATATTTAATGCTGTGTTCACACCTGTTATTATACACACACCAGACGCGACTTGCGCAAATAAATCTAGTTTTAAAAGTATTTAATGCGAGAATGTGGTTGTTTTAAACTCAAATATGAGGTTTATTTATAAATACAGTGTCTATTTAAGAATGTGTTTTGCTGATTTTCGGAGGTTGTCTATTCGCGTCTTCGCATTGACTTAATATTAAAATCACTCGCCCCAGACGCTCTATTCGAGTCTGGGCTGAAAGCACCATAAGAGTTGGATAGTGTTCTGTTCATTGTGCAGTAACTTTAGGCCTAATATACAGTTACAGAGATTTGCACTAATGGCCAGGTTTCCCTTTGTTTCTTTTTACTCAAGTTTAAATTTGTTTGTCTTAATTTTGCACTTGAATTTTATTTTCAATATTTATTTTTTATATATTTTATTTCTGTGCATATCATATGGCAGGCTGCAATCTATTGAGTTCAAATGAATACAAAATTTCCTAAAATACGTAGTGTTTTTATTCTTCAATCAGTTAATATAAACATCTTATATATTAAAGATGTTATAGGACATAATAGCATTATGGAACATAAAAAATAACATCAGTTACTTTGCTGAGTAACTAATTACTTTTACAATGTGGTAACTGAGTTACAAACTCAGTTACATTTTAGGAGAAGTAATTTGTAACTGTAACTAATTACTTTTTTAAAGTACAATGACCAACACTGGTAATAACTGTCACCCACGCCAGGATGTTGCCGACATCGCGGTGCCCCAAATGGTGAATTATGTTGGAAGATGTTGGAAAACAAAGGTCCTTGTTTACTCACGTTCTGGTCTTTGAGTGCAGAATGTGTTAGAGAGTCAGGATTCATTATTATGGAACAGATGGCTGAAGTACCATCCACTCATTATTGTTACAACTATATATTATTTAATCTAATAATATCTTAATTACATTTTTAAAAAGGTTTTAAAAAGTCTTAAATTTGATTTAATCAGATTTTATAAGAAATATATTTAAATTTGAAGCTGCAACGTAGGTAATATGGCTTATTTCTGTGTTCAGTAGAAGTTCTGAATTACCAGTAACTTAAAAATTTTGTAGCCAAATTGGCTGGTGAGTGAAAAAGTAAATTTCAAACCCTGTTATATATATATACACCAGATATAATTTTTGCATTTTATCTTTTTTCATTTTAATAGTGGGTGCAGGACACTATAGTTAATTCATGTAAGTGAGAAGAATAGAGCAAACTGTGGCATATTATACCCAAAAGTTTTCATACAGTGGACTACCATTAAAACTGATAAAAATGTTGGACCAAAAATTATTCAGCCACTTTGACCTGTGCATGTTTTGCTTAATTTTTATCTAAAATCATCAAAACTAATTTGTTCTGACACCGTTTAACTCATTCTTGTCATACTGTATGTAAATTACCATTTTCTAAACTATAGCAAATAAACTGTGAGAACGAGTATGTATATATTTTATTTTATATTATTTATTTATTTTTTCACTAAATAATTCATGCTATTTTTGCCCTAATGAGAATCTATGTTTGAGCTTTTTACTGTTGATGCAAAGTTTTGATAAAATTGTTTCAGAACTTCTTTGTAACATCTACAGTAGTATTATAATTAGGGCCGGGACTCGATTAAAAAAATTAATCTAATTAATTAGAGGCTTTGTAATTAATTAATCGAAATTAATCGCATTTTAATCGCATATAAATATTTGACCTGAGAACAGTGAGAAGTAATTTTTTTTCACATGGATTTATAGTATACCATTGAATAATGACTGAATACATAAGCTTAAGCAACAAAATATTGTTTATTTTGTTCAACCAAGTCTAGCAGACCAGTGCAATTTTTGCCATGAAGTGTATCAATAGCATATTTAGTATAATCGGTCCCGCCGAAACTCATCCAGTGAGAAACGTTCCGCGGTGCAAAAATAAGTTATTAAAAATACAGGAATTCTTTTTTCTGTAATTAATTAATCTTAGTTAACGCGTTATTTTTTGTGTAATTAATTAATCTCAATTTAACGCGTTAAAGTCCCGGCCCTAATTATAATCCCAGCTGCACACAAAATAACACTGGCGAGCATTTTTATGCTGTATTCAGTTTATTGCAAGCATACAATGTTTCAGAGAAAGACATATAAGAGATCAAGGAACAATCTTAGCAGATAATGGCTACAATTACTCAGGTTCACTCCAAAGACAGAGATCGTATGATGAGTTTGAATTCAGGAAAAGGAATGGGTATATTTTTGGTAGCATATTGATTGGGGTGGAGGCCTCCAATTTGGACCTGTTGGTTGCCTGTGGTTAGCATGCTGTTTTGGATTTCCAGAAGTAATTCATGCAGCCTGGTTTTCGCTTGTCTCCACTGTCTCTCCTCATTAGGTCCAGTTCTTTCTGTAGAATCCCCAGAGATGGGCTGTCAGACTGTATGGCTGCTGGGTTTGAATTACTGAGCAACCACTGAAGCTGTGGAAGGGAATATCTCTCAGGTATCTGTTAATTTATTTTAATCAGTTTTTCAGGTTAGAAAACAAAAATTAAGATTTTATACATGCTATAATATATAAAGTTGTACAATAAACTTACCACTTCATCAGCAGCACTGCCACGAGATGCTTCTAGTGTGGAGTCTGTATCCATATGAGATCGACCGCATGATATGATGCTTGCTGCCATGGCCAAACAGATCAGGTAGACAGTGAGATGAAGTTGGGGTGAGGCCATAGCTGATGTCTTGAAGGATGTGGCTTGTTCAACCCTGGTTCAAGCCCCTTTTCTGCAATGTGCTCCCTAAATGTGTATTCTTGCTTATCCAGACTGTTTTATACTGGTACTTTCTCTTACACAAAGTAAAAATTAGTTATGCGCTGATAAGTTTTACAAGTTAAAAATTAACAGGTTCAGATGTCATTTCAAATACGGTTACATATTATTTTCCATCTTCAGCAAAGTAATTGTTTCCCTGCTCGCTAAGCACACAGTACATCCACATTAAACATTTATTGGGATTCACATTTAGGACCCCCAATAAACCACTAATTAGCCACCTTTAAATTGATCTGTTGCTAGAGTAATTTTGCTACGAATGTTTCTGGGTCATACATTTTTTTATAGTCATCACTGGCAAAGGGATGTTACCAGGAAACTCTTCAACTTTTCCTTGAACAGTTTGCTGTTGACTGTCTTTCTGCATGGGAAACTAGTATATATATATGTGTGTGTGTGTGTGTGTGTCATGAGGACATAACCCATGTCCCCATTTTTCAAAACGCTTATAAACCATACAGAATGAGTTTGGAAAGTAAAAATGCAAAAAAACAAACATTTGAGATGATCATTTTTTGAGATGATAAAAATAATAGCAAGCACCTAAATTGTATAACAACTCTATAAAAAACAATTAAGACAATTAATAAAACACTAATTTAATCCTAACATACCCATAATCTGACAATGAGCAAAGGACATGGGACATTTTTAGCAGCGGGTTAAATAGTAACAATACTAAGAATAAAGAGACAAAAATTTGACCACATATACTGCCTGGTGGCATGGTGCAAGGAAAGTGCTCTGTCACTAAATGCTTTAAAACCAATTAACTTGTCAGTACTAGGGAAGGGCAACCTACATGTCAGTCGATCATTATTGGGGGCCGGCATGTTGAGATTGTAGTTTAAAATAGGAATTATCCTAGATTGTAGTTTACATTTTATTGAGCACACAGGCTATATCTATAAGAAGGCAAGCTAAAGATTGTTTCTTTTGAAGAAACTAGATAGTTTTAATGTGAGTAAGGGAATCCTGAGTATGGTTACACCAGTTTGCTGGAAAGTATTATTTCCTAGAACATCACCTGTTTGTATGGGAATCTGGGGGCTAGAAGCAAAAGTAAGATCACAAAGATTATTAATATTGTCAGTAAGAACATATTGGATGAGAAGCACCCGGCTGCAGCCTGCAGATCGAGGTGGCACTGCACCTGGGGTGTGGTTGTACATGTAGCCCCGCCCCATACCTACTCTGATTGGTTTGATCATATTTCATAGACATACATGATAGGAAATGTGTGTGTAGTTGGTGCAGGACAGAGTATGTTGTTTAAAAAGCTAAAAATGCTTTTTATAAAGTCTTCATTATAATCCACAAAATACATTAGTCTGTTACTCGCCATGGCGATTATTGTTTTGTTAAATTAAGCTGATCTTTAGGCTAACAGACTAATACTTTTTGTAAATTAATTGGGTTGATTATCCACAGTGGGAGGCTCAGGTCTTCAAATAATGAATTATTAATTATATAATTTTTGAAAACTTGATTATTTCATATCATGTGTGAGAAAGGAAATGAAAAGGATGTATCAGTATTGTTTGAATGGTTGCACTTTATTTTACAGTACGTGTACTAACATGTACTTATAGTGTACTTACAGTGTATTTAGCTAAGAAAGTTCTGGTAATACAAGGTAACTACATGGGGTAGGGTTAGGTTTAGGGGTAGGTTCAGGGTTAGTACCTAGTTATTACATAGTTATTGTAATTACTATAATAAGTACATAGTATGTACATGAGGAACAGGAATGTAAAATAAAGTGCTACCGTTTTAATTTATATAGCATGACAAGACAATTATTGTTAAAATTATCTGTCATGCAGTTGTGTGATTACAAATTTATAAAATGTTAAATCTAGGTTCCAATGTAATAGTGAGCACATTGTGTTTTTACATTTTGAGGTTAAGATGATGACATTCTGAGATGATCTAGTCAAGCAACCCAGGTTTACTGATTGAATGCACTATATGCACGGAGCGTTCTTTGGAACTTCCGCATAAAGATAAGTCAGCCCGTGAACTTCCGGTGGAACGTCATTTGATGTTGTGGTACTTTTAGGTTAGTGGGCGGCGCCTTCAAATCCAACTCCTTGAGACTCTGGTGGTTTATAGATACAGTTTGAACTAGAACTTATTTATTTAATTGATTATTTATTCAATATCTTCGTGAAAATAAAGTAATAACTTAGGTTAACGGAAATGAAAAGGGCATTTAAATTTCAGCGCTGTGAGGGAACGTCAGCTGAGCACTGTTGTGTCCCTCAGTGTTCGTCCTCAGCGAAATTCAATTCAGTCATAAGTTTTCATACTTTCCCTTCAGACGTACAACAGCGAAAGAAATGGATAATAAATATAAAAAGAGACAATTTTATTATATCTCACCATACACGCGTGTGTAGTCGGCACTTTGTGCCAGAAGAGCTCAAGGAGCCTGCTGAAGTCGGAGGGAGGCGAAGGCTGAAGTCTGGTGCCGTACCTGTACTGTTCCCTTGGAATAATTACTCTCTTGGAGAGAGAAGGCTTGGGGTTTGGGAAAGGAGAACGAGACCAGAGAGTATGGAAACTGGGGAATATTATGAACGTATATCTACCAACGACCACGATTACAGCGCAGCACCGCAGCCCGCGTTTGTTGACTACTTGGTTCTGGAAGAAAAAGAAAGGCTTCGCGAAGAAATCGACCATGTGAGGCAGCAGATGGAACAGATGTCACTCAAACAGCGTTTTGGGCTGCAGCGATTTACCGGTTCTGACAGTGACATCCGTTTCTACACCAGGTATGTAGACATATTTAATTTAATAAAAACGCATTATACTTTAAGAACACTTTAAATATCTTGCATTTAAAGACTGATATTATACAGTGATCATACTATCTTTACTAATTGGTAGCATAAATCAGCTTTAAACTTAAAATCTATTCACTAAAAATCTGATTAACTGTATTATAATTACTTTTGTTGTTTTTACATTATTTCTATGTTTTGTACTCTTTGTTAATTGTATTTAACTTTTCAATATTTGTTAACTAATGAAGTATAAATTCATAACACACAAACCAATAACATGTGTATTAAAATACGTTATTTAATCAGTTAACAACAGATCCTGTACATTTGTGGAAACAGTTCAAAATAAAACATGGGGCAAAAAATATGTACAAATTGATGGAAACTGATTGAATGGCTTGAAACTTTTCAAGCCAAAAGTGTTGGAAGATAAAAGTAATCAACCTTTTGCTTCATTGTTTTAATGACTCCCTCATCTCTGTATATTCTTTGTATGAACATGTCGTCTTCAGTAAACACAACAAAATCACACCACTTCATCTCGGAAATGAATAGTTGGCCCTGCACCTGCCAGTAGTAAGTGTGAGACTGTTTGAGCTGTAGCACTCCACCAGAGACCCTAAGGTAGGCACAGTCCACATAGCTTCTCAAATTTGGGCACTTCACTTCTACCAGTCCAAACACAGGATCAGCTTTAGGGTCGTACACCAACCCATCTGGTGATGAGCCAAGCCAAGGTGTATCGGGGTGGATGATAAAACCACAAGGGTAGTGATTTACCTCCTGAATGCAGCAGTATTCCTCAATAGCTTTGGCTCCATTTGAAGGCCCCGCTTCATTTCTGCAGACTGATAGCCTGACCTCAAAATTCTCAAAATTTATTTATTTTTTCATTGAATTCCTAGAGAGCAGACACTGCCTTATTACATTTTATTACATTGAAGCTGATCTCATTCCCCTACACTCAACTTGTGTGGTCTCTCATTTTTCTTCATAGACCTGAAGCATCTTGCCCTCACAGAAACCTCTCCTGCCTAGTTCTTGTCAGAAACTGAGAAACAAAACAATTACAACACTAGGAATATCAATACACATGCACTTGGATTTTTCCTCAGCAGTGGAAACATCTTATACTGCCTGCTGTTATTTATGGTCATACAGATAAGAGAACATCATTCAAAAGGGAAAATCTGTAACCTTTGGAACTTCAAGCGGTTAATAAAAATTAATGCGTCTTGCGGAAGAACATTGTAGCCGGAGCTACTTCTCTATGTTTATGTCTATGGCGAGTCACGCAGGGATGTCCATACATAGTGATACAAGCCGACTGGTCTAAAATAGTCCCAAAATAAACACTATTATAGGTGTATAACGTTGTGATTCAGGATAAGACAAAAACACGGTTTAGAAAATCGATTCATAATGTACTCGCTCATATAAATTGTGTAAATTTTGAAAATAAAAAAAGTTACAGACAGCAGCTAAATAACATTGTGGTATTTTAAAGTTTAATGATATATCAACATACTAGTGTATATGTCGAGCCTGGTAATCACAGGAGAGTACCTAGACACGTAATTGTAAATTTAAATGCTGACAACTAACGTTAAAACGCGTTAACTGTTTGGATGTTTGCTAGCGATCCTATCTCGTAAACAACATCATAACAGCAGTCTTAATAATCGTTAACTTACCTTCACAGTCATGAATATAACTGGATATGTACAGCTTTAATCCTTTTTACCGTTTACTGGACTAAGCCTTGGAGTTTTCCTGAATAAGGCGGTGTACCACATTGATGTTGACTTGAGGTAAATCCTGAAGGCAGCGAGTGTAGAAAGACATCTTCACGGCCGCTTGATTTTGCACATTTGACCGGAAATGACTGAGCTGACTTATCTAAACTAGGAAGTGGCCGTGCATATAGTCCATTAGCACCTATAATGACCTGTTGTCTTTGTACTCTTCCTTGCCTTCCTTCCTTGCAGTGTCTGGCATTTTCCTGATTCCATTTGCATCCTTTTGTGTGAATTGTCTCCACCTATATGTATCCCTCCCCCTTGAAATATATATAAACTCCAAAGTATCATTGCTTTGGTTAGACTTGGATGACTGCAGCAACGCACAGCGATTTCTCAATAAAGAGTAACTTCAGTATGAAAGATATACCAACGTCTCGTGGTCTTCGCTTCTGAGTCTCCAAAACAGTGGATAAATGACACTGTAATAGGGTAATGTGTCTGCTGTGTGCCATTTAAATTTTGATGAAACTTACATTTTCTTTACTACATTGCAAAGCATATACCCCCCCCCCCCCCAAGTCATGTGCCCTTAGCTCAGACAGCAAGCCTGATCCTGTGAGGAAAAAAACACCAAGGCCTGCCTTTAACACACTTAACAATGACGATCTAAACCTTCCTGAGATCCAGCGCATAGTAGTTGAGCATGTCATCAACAATTATGCTTTTTCTGCGCAGAACCACTCCAAATGGCTGTGTTCCTTCTCAGGAAAAGCACCTAAGCACCCAGGTGAAGCTGACTTTGATACTTGGTGTCTTCATGTTGACCTTCTGTTACTGGATTCTCTTCCAATAGATATCCAACGAAGGAAAATCTTAGAAAGCCTCTTGCCACCAGCTTCTGATATGGTTAAACAGCTTGGTTCTACAGCTCCTCCTAGAGACTCGGCATACTGCTTAGTTGAAGATGCTGACGAAATTTTCACCCGTTTCCTGAACACCAACCAAGATCCTGGTGAGAAAGCACCCGATTACTTACAAAGACTACAAACACTTCGCAGTACTGCTGTGAGGAGAAATGGTGTAAAGCAGTCACCTGCAGATTGTCAGTTGCTGAAACAATTTCAGCATGGTTGCTGGGATCATTCGTTAATAGTTACCCTTCAGCTGGAAGCCAAAGCCAAGACACCACCTGACTTTGCAGAGCTCTTGTTGCTGCTTAGGACTGAGGAAGACAGACGTGCAGCAAAACTGGACAGAATGCAACGAGACTTAGGCAGTTCAAAGCACAAAGCTGCGATTCACAAACAATATGTTGTTGACATGTCTCCTTACAGTGACTCAAGTGTGTTGCAGACCTACATTTCAGAAACAGAAGCTTTGAGAAAACAGGTGGCTGATCTCCAGATGCAGCTTAGATCCTCCAAATCTGAGAAAAAGAAGAAACATGAGTCCAAATTCACAGAATACCCCAAGCACGATGACACCTAAAGTGGAGATGCAAGCTCAGCAAATGGCCGCTAAAACCAACAAAACCCTGGATTTGTTTTAGATGTGGTGAAGATGGCCACATAGCTCAGACATGTAAAGGTTCCACCAACAAAGCACTCGTGGACCAAAAGTACCAAGAGCTAAAAGTGAAACAAGATTAATGGAAGGTGAAAAATGGAGTGCCGTTAAACTGGATGGGGTTTCAGTAACAGGACATACTGAGGCCCATTGAAGCAAAGAATGTCCCAATGAACTGAACCAAAAAGAAGCAAGGTGTCAAACTCACTCATGTCTTATTTCTCATGAACTAGAAAATACAAAAAACGTCCAAACCAAGTTAAGACTAACAATTTAATTGAGGTTCAACAAAAAAATAACAGATGCAATATGTATAAACAAATAATAAAGCTTGGCTTATTGAATATCAGATCCCTTTCTACGAAAACACTTTTTGTAAATAATATGATCACTGATCATAATATAGATGTACTCTGTTTGACAGAAACCTGGCTAAAACCTGATGATTACATTATTTTAAATGAGTCCACCCCCCCAAGATTACTGTTATAAACATGAGCCGCATCTAAAAGGCAAAGGGGGAGGAGTTGCTTCAATTTATAACAACGTTTTCAGGATTTCTCAGAGGACAGGCTTCAAGTATAACTCGTTTGAAGTAATGGTGCTACATATAACATTATCCAGAGAAACAAATGTTAATGATAAATCCCTGTTATATTTGTACTGGCTACTGTATACAGACCACCAGGGCACCATACAGACTTTATTAAAGAGTTTGGCGATTTTACATCCGAGTTAGTTCCGGCTGCAGATAAAGTTTTAATAGTTGGTGATTTTTAATATCCATGTCGATAATGAAAAAGATGCATTGGGATCAGCATTTATAGACATTATGAACTCTATTGGTGTTACACAACACGTTTCAGGACCTACTCATTGTCGAAATCATACTCTAAATTTAATACTGTCACATGGAATTGATGTTGATAGTGTTGAAATTATTCAGCCAAGTGATGATATCTCAGATCATTATTTAGTTCTGTGCAAACTTCATATAGCCAAAATTGTAAATTCTACTTCTTGTTACAAGTATGGAAGAACCATCACTTTTTCCACAAAATACTTTTTTACTTAAGACTTCTTAAGTAATCTTCCTGATATCCAAAACCTCAGAACAACTTGATGATGTAACGGAAACTATGGACTCTCTCTTTTCTAGCACTTTAAATAAAGTTGCTTCTTTACACTTAAGGAAGGTTAAGGAAAACAGTTTGACACCATGGTATAATGAGCATACTCGCACCCTAAAGAGAGCAGCCCGAAAAATGGAGTGCAGCTGGAGGAAAACAAAACTAGAGGTATTTCGTATTGCTTGGCGGTAAAGTAACCTATCCTACAGAAAAGCATTAAAAACTGCTAGATCCAATTACCTTTCTTCTCTTTTAGAAGAAAACAAACATAACCTGAGGTATTTATTCAATACAGTGGCTAAATGAACGAAAAATAAAGCCTCAACAAGTGTTGACATTTCCCAACACCACAGCAGTAATGACTTTATGAACTACTTTACTTCTAAAATCGATACTATTAGAGATAAAATTGCAACCATTCAGCCGTCAGCTACATTATCACATCAGACAGTGCACTATAGACCCCCTGAGGAACAGTTCCACTCATTCTCTACTATAGGAGAGGAAGAATTGTATAAACGTGGTAAATCATCTAAACCAACAACATGTATGTTATACCCTATACCATCTAAGCTCCTAAAAGAGGTGCTTCCAGAAGTCATAGATCCTCTTCTGACTATTATTAATTCCTCATCGTCATTAGGATATGTCCCCAAAACCTTCAAACTGGCTGTTATTAAGCCTCTCATCAAAAAACCACAACTTGACCCCAAAGAACTAGTTAATTATAGACCAATCTCGAATCTCCATTTTCTGTCCACGATACTAGAAAAGGTGGTATCCTCACAATTATATTCCTTCTTAGAGAAAAATGGTATATGTGAGGATTTCCAGTCAGGATTTAGACCATATCATAGTACTGAAACTGCTCTCCTTAGAGTTACAAATTATCTGCTCTTATCATCTGATTGTGGGTGTATCTCTCTATTAGCTTTATTGGATCTTAGTGCTGTTTTTGACACAATTGACCACAACATACTTTTGCATAGAATTGAACACTTTGTTGGCATCAATGGAAGTGCATTAGCATGGTTTAAATCGTACTTATATGACCGCCATCAGTTCATAGCAGTGAATGAAGATGTATCATATCGGTCACAAGTACAGTATGGAGTACCTCAAGGCTCAGTACTAGGGCCGCTACTCTTCACGCTTTATATGTTACCCTTGGGAGATATCATCAGGAAACATGGTGTTAGCTTTCACTGTTATGCTGATGATTCTCAGCTCTATATTTCTTCGCGGCCCGGTGAAACACACCAATTTGAAAAACGAATGGAATGCATAGTCCATATAAAAAACTGGATGACGAGTAATTTCTTACTGCTAAATTCTGAAAAAACAGAGGTGTTAATTATAGGACCTAAAAACTATGCTTGTAATAACCTAGAACACTTTTTAAGACTTGATGGTTGCTCTCTCAATTCTTTGTCATCAGTTAGGAACCTAGGTGTGCTATTTGATCGCAACCTTTGCTTAGAAAGCCACGTTTCTAGCATTTGTAAAACTGCATTTTTCTATCTCAAAAATATATCTAAATTACGGTCTATGCTCTCAATGTCAAATGCAGAAATGTTAATCCATGCATTTATGACGTCAAGGTTAGATTATTGTAATGCTTTTTGGGTGGTTGTTCTGCACGCTTAGTAAACAAACTACAGCTAGTCCAAAATGCAGCAGCAAGAGTTCTTACTATAACCAGAAAGTATGACCATATTAGCCCGGTCCTGTCAACACTGCACTGGCTCCCTATCAAACATCGTATAGATTTTAAAATATTGCTTATTACTTATAAAGCCCTGAATCGTTTTGCACCTCAATATTTGAATGAGCTCCTTTTACATTATAATCCTCTATGTACACTAGGTTCTCAGGAAAACTCAGGAAATTTGATAATACCTAGAATATCAAAATCAACTGCGGGCGGCAGATCCTTTTCCTATTTGGCACCTAAACTCTGGAATAACCTACCTAACATTGTTCGGGAGGCAGACACACTCTTGCAGTTTAAATCTAGATTAAAGACCCATCTCTTTAACATGGCTTACACATAACACACTAATATGCTTTTAATATCCAAATCCGTTAAAGAGATAGTTCACTCCATTATGTGAGTCACAGACAAGAACGGTTTGACCTAAAAATATCAAAATGGGAAATACTGAGGAAACAAAGAAACCTACATCTTGGATTTTAGGTAAGCTAAAACATACCAAAATTTAATTTGAGAGTGAACTATCCCTTTAATGGATTTTTAGGCTGCATTAATTAGGTAAACCGGAACTGGAAACACTTCCCATAACACCCTATGTACTTGCTACATCATTAGAAGAATGGCATCTACACTATTTTTTTCTGTTTCTCTCTTATTGCGAGGTCACCATAGCTACAAGATCAGAGGGTCACTGCAGTCACCCGGATCTAGTACGTATCTAGACTAGATGGTGGATCAGCACCTAGAAAGGACCTCTACTGCCCTGAAAGACAGCGGAGACCAGGACAACTAGAGCCCCAAATACAGATCCCCTGTAAAGTCCTTGTCTCAGATGACCACCAGGACAAGACCACAGGAAACAGATGATTCTTCTGCACAATCTGACTTTGCTGCAGCCTGGAATTTAACTACTGGTTTCGTCTGGTCAGAGGAGAACTGGCCCCCCCAACTGAGTCCGGTTTCTTCCAAGGTTTTTTTCTCCATTCTGTCACCGATGGGGTTTCGGTTCCTTGCCGCTGTCGCCTCTGGCTTGCTTAGTTGGGTTCACTTCATCTACAGCGATATCGTTGACTTGATTGGAAATAAATGCACAGACACTATTTAACTGAACAGAGATGACATCACTGAATTCAATGATGAACTGCCTTTAACTATCATTTTGCATTATTGACACACTGTTTTCCTAATGAATGTTGTTCAGTTGCTTTGACGCAATTTATTTTGTGTAAAGCACTATATAAATAAAGGTGACTTGACTTGACATGAAAGTGAGTTAATCTCTAGCATTATTGGTCCTAAATGCACAGCTGAAATCATCATTGAAGGACAGGTTTGCAACTCTCTTCGTAATTCAGGGTCACAGGTGACCACTGTGTCCAAGTCCTTTTATGACACACATCTGTCAACCTCTCCAATCCTTTCTTGATGATCTTATTGAAGTTGAAGGAGCTGGGGGCAGACTGTCCCATACTTGGGCTATACTGAAGTTAGAATACATTTCCCAGAGAAAATAGCTAGAAAAGCTGAAACTGTTTCCACCCTTGCACTTGTCATACCTGACTACAAATTCAATGCTGAAGTCCCAGTACTGGTTGGTACCAACACCCTTGACACATTGTTTAAATCTTCTGTTGCAAACGACAAGAGTTATGCTGCTCCCAAGGACAAATTCAGACATGCACCCCTTTTGAAAATGTGTTGCGCAGATACATCCTGGGACAAAGTGATGGTAAAGTGGGCCATGTCAAACTACAGGGTCAGAAATGCGTCACCATTTCAGCGGGTCAAAAGATGGTCTTGGAAGTTTATGCTAGGAATGTGGCAACGGTTGCTGATGCTCCACTTGTAGCAGAGCCATCCACTCAGTCCAGCCTCAACAGTGGTCTGCTTTTGTGCTACTACGTTCTGACCAGTCCCAGACGAACCTCATTTAAAATTCCCATTATCCTCCAGAATGAAAGGAAACACAAGATCACACTTCCAGCTAACTGTTGTTTAGCTGAGCTAAGGCGCAGAAACAGACCCTGAGAAAATCTCTGCACTCACCACCTGGCCAAAGCCGACAAATATTAGTGAGCTGAAGACCTTTTTAGGTTTCACTGGGTATTATAGGAGGTTTGAAAGAGACTTCTCCAAAATTTCCAAACCATTAAATGCATTAACAGTTGGCTATTGTCCACCTCAAAGGAATGCAAAGGGTTCTAAGCCTGTCTCCAATTCTGGATTCAAGAAACCTTTTGGTGATAGATGGACACCTGAGTGTGACACTGCATTCCGGGCACTAATTCAGAAGTTGACCTCAGCCCCGGTGTTGGGATTTGCGAATCCAAAACTGCCGTACATCTTACATACAGATGCTAGTCTCCATGGTCTTGGTGCTGCCTTGTACCAGGAACAAGATGGTCACATGAGGGTGATTTCATTTGCCAGCAGAGGGTTGTCAAACTGTGAAAACACCCACAAGCTGGAATTTTTTTGCCTTAAAGTGGGCAGTGACGAATAAGTTTTATGATTATCTGTTTGGGTTCACTATCATGACTGATAACCCCCTCACATAAATATTAACATCTGCCGAGCTTGATGCTGCAGGACAACGGTGGCTTGCAGCCCTGTCTACTTTCAACTTCAGCATCCAATATAGAGCTGGAAAGAAAAATCAAGATGCTGATGGTCTCTCCAGGCAACCGCATGATCAAGTAGACACTGATAACAGTTCCCAGGTTGAAGACAACTGCATTAGTCAGTTCCTCTACCGGTTTCTGAATGAGGAAAATAGAATTTCCTTTTCCTGAGGAAGCAGTGGGAGCCGTTTGTCAAAAGCATTAACTCTACAGAAGCACTGTGGAACACAAAGTTGCCAATTTACCTGTTGCTCTGTAATGTCTTGCCATTGTTGCTAACGCAATCCCAGTTGAATTCCCCCAAGCTGAATTTCTTCCTGGTTCCAGCACCCTTCCCAGGATGTTGCCACATGATTGGGCTGTAGAGCAAGCAAATGATCCTGTCATTAGCAGAGTGACTCTTGAAAACTGGAAAATATCTTTCTTAACGTGTCAAAAAGCAAGAAACCCAAGAAGTCCAACTTGTGCTTCGACTGATTCACCAACTGGTAGTTCAAACAATCAATCAATCACCTTTATTTATATAGTGCTTTAAACAAAATACATTGCATCAAAGCACTGAACAACATTCATTTGGAAAACAGTGTCTCAATAATGCAAAATGATAGTTAAAGGCAGTTCATCATTGAATTCAGTTATGTCATATCTGTTCAGTTTAAATAGTGTCTGTGCATTTATTTGCAATCAAGTCAATGATATCGCTGTAGATGAAGTGACCCCAACTAAGCAAGCCAGAGGCGACAGCGGCAAGGAACCAAAACTCCATCGGTGACAGAATGGAGAAAAAAACCTTGGGAGAAACCATGCTCAGTTGGGGGGCCAGTTCTCCTCTGACCAGACGAAACCAGTAGTTCAATTCCAGGCTGCAGCAAAGTCAGATTGTGCAGAAGAATCATCTGTTTCCTGTGGTCTTTACAGGGGATCTGTATCTGGGGCTCTAGTTGTCCTGGTCTCCGCTGTCTTTCAGGGCAGTAGAGGTCCTTTCTAGGTGCTGATCCACCATCATGTCTGAATACGTACTGGATCCGGGTGACTGCAATGACCCTCTGATCTGGATACAGACTGGATCTGGTGGCCACGGTGACCTCGGAACAAGAGAGAAACAGACAAATATTAGCGTAGATGCCATTCTTCTAATGATGTAGCAAGTACATAGGGTGTTATGTGAAGTGTTTCCGGTTCCGGTTTACCTAATTAATGCAGCTTAAAAATCCTTTAACAGATTTGGATATTTGTTAGATTTGTTGAGCCATTTTAGTCATCACTGATCACTTTACCAAGTATGCTGTAGCAATTCCAACAGCTGATCAAAAAGCAAGAACAGTTGCTAAAGCACTTTGGGGTAACTTCTTCATTCATTATGGGATACCAGAACGACTGCACAGCGATCAGGGTTGAGATTTTGAATCTGCTGTGATCAAAGACCTTTGTCTTTTGTTTGGTATAAAGAAGCCTAGGACCACTCCTTACCACCCACGTGCAAATCCCATGGAGCAGTTTAACTGAACTCTTCTCAAAATGCTTGGAACTCTTCAAGAAGAAAACAAGATCAAATGGCGTGATTTTGTGCAGCCTCTGGTACATGCATATAACTGTACAAAAACACGACACCACCGGTTTTCTCCTTATCAGCTAATGTTCGGGAGACAGCCTTCCCATAGATGTAGCCTTTGGTATCAAACCTGAAGGGGAAAAGAGAGTTAGTCATGCTGGTTATGTCAAAAAGCTTCAAGAGAGCCTGCAAGAAAGCTAAAAAATTGCTGTTGAATACAGTAAGAAGACAGCTCTTCGCAACAAGCAACAGTATGATCTGAAGGTGAGAGAATCCACTTTACAAGCTGGAGACTGTGTTCTCATCAAGAATGTTGGCATAAGAGGCAAGCACAAGATAGCTGGCCAATGGAGCAAGACCATCTACCAAGTAGTCAAGCAAATAGCTGATTCTCCAATTTATGTCATAAAGTCTCTTACTACTGACGGACCTGAAAGAACCCTCCATCGAGATTTACTCCTGCCCTGTGGTTTTTTTAATCCCCACCTATTCCAGTGATGAGGACAACAGAATGGATGAAGGGAAAGGAAAAAACGACTTGTTCTAGGAAAACGCTAATAGTTACAGAGGATGACGATGAACAAGCGTATGATAGTGATGGAGAACCAGATTTCTACTTCCCCCAAATAATGCAGGATAAGACATATCCTACCATAACCATTGTCAAGGACGTGCCCTACATAAAAGAGGTGGAAAAAGTTCCTGTGAGACAACACTGAATCCAAATGCACAACCATTTGAACCTTCTGGAGGTGTGGAAAGTCTTGATATTGATTTTGAGCATGTGCAATTGGATGGGAGAAACACAGAGGAAGAAGTAGCTTTTTCTGAAAAGGGAGAAACAAACTTACCTGAGGACATCCTGGAAGAGAATGTGGGAAACTCACCTGTCAAGGAACTGGATTCTGAGGCTGCTGGGGTCAACGATGATGAATGTACAGGTCCTTCTCAAAAAATTAGCATATTGTGATATATTGTGATATTTTCCATAATGTAATGATAAAAAATTAAACTTTAAGGCCATATGCTATCGCCCAGCATTAAAAGTAAGTAAAGAACGCTCCCTTTAAAGTCACTTACATTGTCAGTTAATGGAGCTCTTTTTTTACATCATGTGCATTTTGTTGATTATAATGAGAGAACTTGAGTTTAATCGTGAGGACGGTTTATTAATCCATCCATTCTTTAAAGTTTCAAAGATTTCTTGTTTTAGGCTAATTTGGCATAAATAATGTGAACGAAATTATATGGTGCTTCACGTTTAAACATGCAACAATTTCTTAATCAGTATACAGACAAATGTCTTTTTTTCTGTCAAAAAAAAAAATGCATGTTGTTTTATTAAAGGAATTTTAAAATATAAATTAAAATATATGAAAATATTGACATTTTGCATATTAATCCATGTAGCCTAGCTCACTAAAATAGGCTTCCACTTTTAATGCTCAGATGCAAAGTAAACCACAGTTTCTTTTGAATAATATAACAGATAATTCATATAATATAAATAATACTGCGCACCTTTTACCTGTGTCAGATCTAAAATATTGACATTTATCCTGCTGGAATTTGTTCTAAGAAATGCACATAACTTCGTACCAAACTTTCATTTGTGAATATCACATATTAAATATATAAAATATTTTAAATAAAATATTAAAAAATTTGCATATTGTGATATATTGTGATATTTTCCATAATGTAATGATAAAAATTTAACTTTCATATATTTTAGATTCATTGCACACCAACTGAAGGACCCTGAGGAAGATTGTGGAGAAGGACCGATTCCAGACATTGGGGGACCTGCGGAAGCAGTGGACTGAGTCTGGAGTAGAAACTTCCAGAGCCACCGTGCACAGGGGTGTGCAGGAAATGAGCTACAGAGAAGCAGCACTGGACTGTTGCTCAGTGGTCCAAAGTACTTTTTTCGGATTAAAGCAAATTTTGCATGTCATTCGGAAATCAAGGTGCCAGAGTCTAGAGGAAGACTGGGGAGAAGGAAATGCCAAAATGCCTGAAGTCCAGTGTCAAGTACCCACAGTCAGTGATGGTCTGGGGTGCCATGTCAGCTGCTGGTGTTGGTCCACTGTGTTTTATCAAGGGCAGGGTCAATGCAGCTAGCTATCAGGAGATTTTGGAGCACTTCATGCTTCCATCTGATGAAAAGCTTTATGGAGATGAAGATTTCGTTTTTCAGCATGACCTGGCACCTGCTCACAGTGCCAAAACCACTGGTAAATGGTTTACTGACCATGGTATTACTGTGCTCAATTGGCCTGCCAACTCTCCTGACCTGAACCCCATAGAGAATCTGTGGGATATTGTGAAGAGAAAGTTGAGAGACGCAAGACCCAACACTCTGGATGAGCTTAAGGCGGCTATCGAAGCATCCTGGGCCTCCATAACACCTCAGCAGTGCCACAGGCTGATTGCCTCCATGCCACGCCGCATTGAAGCAGTCATTTCTGCAAAAGGATTCCCGACCAAGTATTGAGTCCATAACTGAACATAATTATTTGAAGGTTGACTCTTTTTTTGTATTAAAAACACTTTTCTTTTATTGGTCGGATGAAATATGCAATTTGGGTTTTCATGAGCTGTATGCCAAAATCATCAGTATTAAAACAATAAAAGACCTGAAATATTTCAGTTGGTGTGCAATGAATCTAAATTATATTAACTCTTCAACTCTGCAGACCCGGTACCGGGTCCTAAAATAGCATGCAAAATGTTTGTGTTTCATTTGCATAGCCTTCCTTATATGGTATCAGGCCATATATGGGTTCATTTGAAAGCTTAGAGTGTTTTCTTTAAAAAGAATACCATTAATTGGGGTTTTATGATACATACAGTAGTCAAATTAAGCTAAGAAATATATCCCCCCCCCCATAAATTTCCGTCTAACGATTGCGAATAATTTTTCAGAAGAATGTGTATTTAAAATATTTTTCACAAAACAGTCAAGTCATATATCACAAGAAAGCTCTCATTCTCAGAAATTTTATTCTGTGACAATCACAGATCGAATGATCTTCAACAGAATCGCGATGTAACATTTCTCACCTCATTGCAAATTATTGTTTATCCATCTTAGCACCGCTAAACAGCCACACATACCTATATACTCGATATAATCTTTTAGATTAGAATCTCTTCTTTCAAACAAGACCATTTTTATGTTTCTGCATGCTTCCATTGCTGAGATATAAAGCGTTTTGTACAAGTGCGCAAAAGAGGTCCAAAGCGCTGTGAGGGCTGACCAGATCTCCAACTCATATTGATGTGTCCAAAAGCCTTTCTTCTGCTATAGACATCTGATCTCTTTTGTGAAGCGCTATTAGTCCTTATAGCTGCCATTTACAAGCCGTCCCCTCCAGTTAGAGGTGCGAATTCAGCACCAGCAGGAGGGAGGGAGTGGACAGCGACTGCCCAGTCCTTTCCGCCGGTGTGACACAAACGAAGCGCTGGCCGATGGGATATTGAGTTTTTGGCTGCTTCTGAACAAAGACCACGCGAGGCGAAACTACAAGTGGGCGATTCGCCGTATTAACAATGAATAATATTCATAATACAAGTTATGGATGACCACCGTCGCCGTGGAGAGGTCAGGACGCGCATCTGGTAAGCGTATACGCGTGCTACTTGCTTTTATACATTTGATTCTTTATTCTGAGGCCTGGAAGCTCCGCTAGCAATAAGCTAATCTCTTTATTTTCATTATTGTACAGTATTTGACCGCATCTCAGTGAAGGTACAGTAAACAGTACAGTATTGGGTGGATGAACATAAATTAGTTTGTCGACGCTCCGAAGTTCGCGTACAAGCTTCGGGGAGCGGGGTTAGCACTGAATCTGAATCAAAACAAACAGACACGCTGATAAAACATCAAAATATTATAAATGAATGAGACAGGCGAGGTCTCCCAATCTTTACACGATGCAGAATAGACATAAATGAAATGATATTAAGCTGGAGATTGTGGATTCTATTTTAGATTTTGATAGACCAGATATTTTTTATAATTTTATGCATGTTACTATTGTGCAATTTGACTTATTCTCTTTCAAAGACTGTTCAGTAAACACACACACAAAAAAAGCACATTGTATTGAGATGGTTCATCATATGTGAAACAAGATAAATAATACTATTTGTCACAAACAGCAGCTTTTTATGTAACTTCTGAGTGTTTTCTGTAAAATAATATACAGAGATCACATTATTCCATACTGGAAGTTTGCAAAAGATGACTTCATACTTATTTAGACTAAAATTTGATACAAAAATGGTATTATTCCTTCCTTCAGTTGGAATAGAATAACTTTTGCATAGATTAGGATATAAAGAAATTTCTTTTTTCTTCTATTAGCTGACATGTGCTGGAAGCACATGACATTGGTCTGAAGTTGCTAGGCCTTTCATTGCCTGAGCTATACCATTTCAAACTTCAGTTTACACAAATAAAATAAAAAAGCCCCTTGTTTTTTTCCCTATTTATTATAACACAGACAGCATATATTGTCATTTTTATCAATTTCAACAGTGTTTTATGTAATTTCAAAGGGTTTCCTTTAAAATTATACCAAACTTTCTGAGCTTACACTTTAGCATTAGTATAGGGAAGCATTCAAAATTAGGTAGGAAAATGGAAAAACGGAAATCCCCAAAATAGCATTTGTGCTTAAGAGGTTTAAGAGCTGTTCAGATTAAAACTGGCAGCTCTGCAGTGAGTCAGTGTCATGGACGGAGGACAGAGCAAGTGGAAATATATTTTCTAGTCTATATTTCCATCTCGTTATGACGCTGGTTTAGGATTTTTTTGTTCTATAACTTATTTGTAAATAGACAGGCTTGGGAGGGTTACTTTAAAAATGTATTCCGTTACAGTTACTAATTACTTCATAAAAAAGTATTCAGTAACGTAATCCAAGTACCACAATATGGAAGTAATGTAACTGATTACTTTTGGATTACTTCTGGATTACTTCAAGGTCAAATTGTGGCGAGTGGGGGGGGGCCGAGAGGCGTGGGAACGAGGAGTGAGGCCAGGTGTAGTGATTGAAGATGAGCTGCACCTGCGCCCCACCGCCAGTATCGAGTCCCACGTAGGAGATGGAAGGATATAAAACTGGAGCGACGACCGTGAAGGACGAGAGAGGACCAGGCCTGGGACATTATTTTATGTTTTGGCTTTTATTTGTGCATCGGGAAGAAGGAGGCAGGAACCGGCGCACAATCAAAAATCATTTTAATATTCGAAAATAAACAAAACAGAAAATAAACACAAATAAAAGCCAAAACATAAAATAATGTCCCAGGCCTGGTCCTCTCTCGTCCTTCACGGTCGTCGCTCCAGTTTTATATCCTTCCATCTCCTACGTGGGACTCGATACTGGCGGTGGGGCGCAGGTGCAGCTCATCTTCAATCACTACACCTGGCCTCACTCCTCGTTCCCACGCCTCTCGGCCCTGCCCCACTCGCCACACAAATATTATATTTTAAAAACAACATTTATTAATTAAGAATTTCACAGCCCTGAATTAATATATATGTAAAGGACTATACAGATATCTAGTGCATGGTATTGGTATAACAGATTTTGTTTTATTTTGAAGAAAATATAATAAGAAAGAATTTTAGGAAATGTTTCTTCAACAGGAAAATAGAGAATACAAATTCATTTTTTTTTCCAAGCAAATATAATAAGAACACAATTTTTTGACAATGGAACATTTTTCTTCAACAGGAAAATAGAGAATACAAATTCATTTTTTTCCAAGCAAATATAATAAGAAATTTTTTTTTTTGGCAATGGAAAATGTTTCTTCAACAGGAAAATAGAGAATAAAATTTTTTTTTTTTTTCAATGAAAATATAATAAGAACAATTTTTAGACAATGGAAAATGTTTCTTCAAAAGGAAAATAGAGAATACAATTTTTTTTTTTTTTTATCTTTGCAAATATTAAACCAATTTTTAAAAGTGCAAATGCTTCTTTAGGTTGGATGTCGAATCCTTCGATGAAGAAAGTGTTTTCTTTGCTGAAAGGCACAGTTTGCACTGTACAACGTTGTTTGCAGTTTCTTCTTTTTAAACAAAATAACAGTGTAATTTCCATGAAATGAACGCGTTTTTGCAGCAGTGATTCAATCTGCGTCTGAGGAGATTGTGGACAGCTGTTATTTGCACATGCACCAACGGGTGGCACACGTGACTCGCGTGAGTCATTAATCAAGCTGCACTTAATATAGTGTTATTATGCCAAAATACTGATTTATTTAGTTTTAAATTAAACCATTGTAATCCTGAAAGTATTCCCCCTTTTTTCAAAATGTAACTATAATCTGATTACTATGATTTTTGACGTAACTGTAACGGATTACAGTTACTTGATTTTTGTAACCTGATTACATAACGCCGTTACATGTATTCCGTTACTCCCCAACCCTGTAAATAGAGCAGTCAATGTCTGTGTCTACACCAGAAGCGAGAGTTGTCATCCGTGCTCCACTGCACTAAAAGTGTGTCCAAACTTGATGACATCACACTACAGTGTCAAATCATCTGAACGCAGTGTCAGAACATTTCATCATAAAAAGAACGAGCAACAGTTCACTGATGGGGATCATGTCCAGTGTAGACAGCATCACTGTGTTCTGTTTTCTTTTGTCAGATCGCGCCACTTGTGTCCGGTGTAGACCTGGCGTGCGTTTTTTTAATGGGTTATGTTACAGCCCTGCTTATTTTTAATGTTTTTATTAAATATCTGTATTGACTGCATGGTCATATCATCGTATTATTTACTGCCATGGGACCTAAAAGATTAAAGCTTGACAAGTCAAGCAACGAGCATTTCTGCAGGTTGATTTTGGCGGATGTGCTGTGCTTTGGGTTCGTCTTCATTTCGTCGGGTGAAACATCTTTCTCACTCGGCAGCAGAGTCTGTGAGTGGATTGAAGCAGTAACAACTTCTCCTCCGCGCTCAGAGCATTTAATATTCACTCCAATCTGCGCTCACTGATAGCACTCAGAGCATTTAATATTCACTCCAATCCGCGCTCACTGATACCAGAAACAATGCTCGCATTCACTCCGTGCATTAAGTATTTCAGTATGTTTGAAATGTTATGTTCATAACATAGTTATAAAAAATAATAACAATAATAAATAAAAATAACAGGAGAGTTTCTTTCCTATCACATGCCAAACTAATAACATTGTAAGCATTAAATCTTTAATTGCTGCTTTCTGCTGAGCAAATTTTGTTTTTGAGGAAAATAACAGTACATTTTTGTCAGTTATTTTATCCAAACAGATCGATGAATTTCTTCAAGATTTCGAAACCAGATAGCCTAATGATAATGTAGTAGCACTGAAAGATTAAATTAGTTTGAATGCATTATTGTGAAAGCGATTGCGTGTGAATGTGCTGTATTTGTTTAAATCATGCTTTAACCCGAAAGTAATCAGTAAAAGACAGAAACTCCTTAGCCTTTAAGATGTGACATTACCGTGAGGAAAAAA
Source organism: Carassius gibelio (assembly GCF_023724105.1). Classification (NCBI taxonomy): domain Eukaryota; kingdom Metazoa; phylum Chordata; class Actinopteri; order Cypriniformes; family Cyprinidae; genus Carassius; species Carassius gibelio. The sequence continues at coordinate 2,809,925 of NC_068372.1, forward strand.
AAACCATCATCCAAAACAAACCATGGCTAACAGTCAGACTCAGCCGTTTATTTATGATCCAGAATCAGATCCCGAGGCTGAAACTGAACGAGAGCAGCAGCAACAACGACTCGCTCCGAGCGGGGCTCGAACCCGGGTCTCCGGCATGGGAGGCGGACGCACTAACAAGGAGGCAGAGATATTTTAAGCAGTTTTACTCACTGCCTGCAGTTCCAACACACGATTGTGACACTCTTTCGTTTGGATTGCATCATCCTTAAGAAGTAAACGATATGCAAATCCGTCGTCAAACTGGGCCTTGTTTGTAAAACAAGCATCTTCGAAATGCAGGGAACAAACAAAAACACTTGCACAACTCTGTTGATGCTCTGTAAAAATAAACTCCATCCACTGGTCCATTAATGCTGTTTTTTTTTTTTTTTAATGCTGTTTTTTTTTTTTTTCGCGACGCTCTCGCTCTGATCAGTGAATGAATGTCTGTGCTCAGCCTCTCAGTGCTCTGCTATATGGGAGCGCACGCTCTTCCGGCAGACGTGCCCTTAGGACCCATATAAGGAAATTCTGCTCCATCTAACGTCACACAGAGTCATACTCGAAAAAAACTTTCCGAAACTTGTGACAAACCGGAAGGAGTATTTTGGGAACAAAAATACTCCTTCAAACGTACAACTTAATTTTTGAAACTTTGTCCATGTTTAGCATGGGAATCCAACTCTTTAACAGTGTAAAAAACTCAGTATGCATGAAATAGCATTTCACCCCCCCTTTAAAATAATTACAATTTCTCATTTTACACAATTATTAGGCTACTTCTGCATGTGCTTTGTGGCAAACTTAAAGCATGTGCTTGAGCGTGGAATATATTAAGAATTATGTAAATTTAATATAAACCTCTGATTAGTTGAATATAACAAACGAACGACTAGAATTAGAAAAATCTTACGTGGGGGCGGACCATTTTTTTTAGTCTATGACCAAAACCACAGTCCTATATAAACCAGTTCAGCAAGTGAAAGCCTCATAAGACACTGTCCATATGAAAGAACAAGAGATTCACACCTTTATCTCAACCCCCACAAGACATACATGACTACCCCCAAAAACCCAGCCCCCTCCAGCTGAAGAGAATTCATTCTGTTTTTTGGCTCTGAGGAACGGTATGTTACTGGGCTGAAACATGCCCGCACTCAGCAGCACTACTCTTTGTATTCATTATTTTCTCGCAGCCCTTATTATTATTTTCACAAGACCATAATGATAATAACAAATTATCAATTAATAATTAATCATTATTTTACGAAAATCATTGTTATTTGTGATCATGTGTGTTTGCAGAAGGCTTTAAGACCAAGCGGAATCCTCTGCTCCCGCCTCACAGCGCACGGGACTCCGCTAGAGACAATTGACTCCGGAGCTTCACTGTCTGCGGTTTGACTTTACTGAATCAGATTGAGGCGAACACAACTTATTGATCATGAGACCAACATTTAGCAAGCAGGAAAACATTCATTCTAACTGAAGGAATACGTATTTCATTGAGCTAATGCTACTAAAGAGAGAGAGAGAGACTAGTCTAGGGCTATTCTTAAACTTGGAGCTCATTATATTGAAGGACAAATCCAAGCACCAGAAATGTTATACATTTTATGCAGTGCTTTAAGTGGCCCGGTTTGCACCAGTACTCAGTACCACCACTTCCAAATATAGCTCTTGAGGACATCATTTGAACATCTGTTTTAATAGAGGTTTTAATCTTTTGCCTGCGCTGCCGCTTTTCAGAGTGCCATTCACACTGCAAGCTTCCTAATTCGTCCCATTGAGAGCAGAGACTACATTACTAGGCTAGTGACAAATGGTCAAAAAGTGCTTTAGTTTTTGAGATACCCCTACCGGAGGTAGAACTAAACCCAAGAATGTTTTTCCTCATCTCTAAGGTCTCCCATATATGAAATGGATTCTTGGCTAAAAATATTTTACTGCTAAGATTGTTAAATTAACAGATATTGTTATACACCCCCAAAACCAATAAAGGACTAAAATATAGCCTGTCCGTATGGGAGTTAAGGCACATAAACTAATGCAGATCAATCACACAAGCTCTGAGTGCTTTGAAACTTGTCATGTTTCTAATCAGGAAGTTGATTTAACTACTAGAAAAGACTGGATGTCAATATCTTGATTTATGGAATAAATAGAGACATGTAAACACATATCTAAAATAAGCGGACATGCACAAATTTCATATCTATGCAGAATGTTTTCATTTACTTGCTTGCTTTGCCTGGGATTATCATAGAAACACATATGATGGCTTGTTGGAAAGATGGGGTTGTTCTGTCACTCAATGTATGAGGTGTCCAAAATGAATGAAAATGGAACACTGACATCTAGTCCAAAGCCCATTATCAGTGGTGAGAAGAATGTTGAGAAATTCAAATATAAGATACATCTAATAATGAAATATTTCATATGGTACCTTGTACTATGTGGAAACAAAGATTGAAATCGACAGATAACACCTACCCATAGCACAAACAGGAGACCAGGAGTTTAAACTTAATGAACTTTTTAATAAAACTATAACTTAACTTCACACAATACAACTTAAATTACTGTCTTAAAACAAATGGAAATCTAACTAAACAAACAAACACTCTTTAGGGAAATGAGCCCTGTCTTCTCAGGCTGTTTAGTTCATTTTCTAGCAGCAACCATTTGGAGCATGAACTGCTTTTGGTAACCATTGGAAAAGGGTCTGGCTGCAGACTTGCACTTGCACTCTCAGACACTTGTGCTTCCGTTAGCGACGTCACTTGCAGTCTTTATTTTTTATTTTGTTCTATTTATTGATAACTTTTTGTTTGAATTTCCCAAAATTTTATAACAGTTGCCAGGTGGCGAAGACAAGAAAAAATAAACTAAATTACAATGTCACTTGCAATCGCTACTTGCACTCTCTGCTACCTCTGACGTCACTTGCAATCGACACAAATCGAGCCTGTTGCCAATGGAGACAATACGCTGTGGTGGTGATTAAACGATTAACACTAATTTAGTACTATAACGTACAGGGTCCTGCAAAAAAAAGACAAGCACGGACCTCGGCCACAGAACAGCAGAATATGAACGCAATGCACAAAGTCTTTCGTTAAGCATTTTCCTCCTGTAGAAAAAACAAACACTTAATATGGCATAATGTATTCAGATACATCAAGTCCAATTAAAAGATAAAATTCGATATATATAGTTATTATTCAATGTACTAAAAGGCAAGCAGATGGCTATGAACACAATGTGCAAACTTTGTCCTCCCATACAACATAACGCTTAGTGTGGCCTAATAACAGACTAAGATGATAAAGACAATTCAGTAGGCCTAGCCTATTTGTCTTGTTGTTGACTCAACGTATATACAGACCAGCAAATATGAACAGGCATTATGCATTAAGTGATTTGAAAAGGATCAACTCCGTACAGGCAAGAAGACGAGTAGCTACAGAACGCAGTGCGTTAAATTGTACATTAAACGTTTTCCTCCTATAGAAAATCATTATAAATAAAACACATAATGTAGCTTAATGGACAAAGACAATGATATAAACGAGTTGTAGACAGTTTATTGTATATGGGAAAATGCTTAACGTGAAACTTTGCATGTTGCGTTTATTCTGCGCTCACGTGCTTGCCTGTACATATTAGTTATGTATTTTAATAATGTAGAGAATCATATTGAGTTTGGCCTTTATCATCTTAGTCCATTATGCCACATTTTGCGGTATGTGAGGAAAATACTAAATACATATTCCTTTTATTAATGAACTGTATATTTAATTTGATGATAGCATCTTAATTTATTAAGCCATGTTAAGTTTTTTTTTCCCCAATGGCAACATGTACAATTTGTGTTAATTGCAAGTGATGTCACAGGTAGTGGAGAGTGCAAGTAGTGATTGCAAGTGAAATTTTAATTAAGTCTTTTTTAGTTCTTTTTTCTTGTCTTCGCCACCTGGCTACTATTATAAAATGTTGGAAAATTCAAACAAAAAGCAATTAAAAAAATTCAACAAAATAAAAAATAAAGACTGGAAGTGTTGTCACTAGTGCAAGTGCAAGTGTCTGAGTGTGCAAGTCTGAGAGTGCAAGTGAAAGCCTGAAGCCAGACCCTCTTGGACTGCAACACACCACTCATCCACATTGTCATCAGTGACAAAGTGGGTAATATCTGGACAGTCTGGGAAAGGGCAAGAGCAAAACTCTGTGCAGGTCAAGCCCACTGAAAGACACTGGCATTTGGTGGCATCGGTGCAGTTTCAGTCTTTACAGTAGAGGTGGGTGAGGTCTCTAACTCCTTTAGGTGCTGGTGCCTTCTGGAACATCACAGATTAAATGCAGCCACCTTCTCTGAGCCTCCATCCTCTACCACCTGGGATCCAGAAAAGAGGTTTGGCCAGGTGGCTGTAATGCTACACTGCTGTTTGGTACATGGCTCTCAGCACATGTTGCTGGAAGCCATCTTCTGTTGGGGGTAGATTTGCTGCTGACAAATCTGTGGTAGATGCTAGTGTGTACCTCAGCTCATCCAGTTTGGTGCAAGGATCTCCATCTTGGTGCCTCTTCTTTGTCTTTCAAGATCTTTGATTGAGTGTTGGTGGTCATATCTATCAAACACTATAACGACACAGCTGTTACCTTCCTTTCCCATTAAAGTTGTGATCTTTTTCCAGACACACTCACCCAGGTCATTGAACGTTTGAAAGGCTGAATCATTGAGACTTTGAAGAAGATCCATGCCATCAATGATATATGCTGATGGTTCTTTTTACACTTGGCAGCTGCTGTTGTCATCTTCAGGCTTCCATCATCAAAAAACAAAAAGGGTGGCACAGCTGCGAGTTCGTGAGACATCACAGTCTCCATGGGCACCTCTCTTTGTATGGAGACAGCCAGTAATCTTCGAAAGAGCACGTCTGAGTCCATGTGGACCTTCTAGATATGATGACTCCAACTGATGTTTTCATATCCTTGAAGGTTGTACACTGGTTTCTTTTCTATGGCTCCCAAAAGCTCTTTGTTCTTTTTTTATTTTAGCAGACGTTGTTCCATAAAGATGGCATTCTGAGATTCTTCTCAGGTGCAACCTGACCACTTGCATCTTGATATCAAGATCAAAGGGATTCTGCCTCTTCTCCACAGTTTCCATTATCTTCTGTATTAAACATTTGTATCGTAAAAGTTGGTATTAAAACCTTATATTGCTATCATATACTGTTGTATAACAACATTAACACACCATTTACCCAAAATCATGTTTAATCTGAGATACGAGATTTATGACTTGGGAGCGGGGAGATACAAGGTTACCCACTTATTGATAAGGATGATACAGACACAGACGTCGCTGCTGCCTGCAGTGTTCATCAAAGTCTGCGGTCGCGTCGAGCCTTTTGACAAAAGATAAGGCTTTAAAGGGTAAATAAACCCCTGGTCAGAGCCTGACTCCACCCACTGGCAATGTTTGAAAAATGCTGAAAAGTGGGCAGAGCACAGCGGAGATAGAGGGGACAAACCAAGGGCAGGGCTGAGCATGTGGAGCATGAACCTGAGACCCGCAGTGACAGATTAATTGACAGCTGTTGTCAGAGTCGCTAAAATGGAGAGTGACTCTAGTGACTCTAGCTTTGCAACAGAGCGTTCATTTGAAGTAGAGGACTTTTCTCCCCCACCTTCACCTTAAGTGGAGGATGTCGAGGTGTCTGAGGACACAGGGCTAGGGCCTGAGCCATATCAATTCAAGCCACTGGCTCAAACTGCGGTCTTAACTCCCGGATTCTGATCGGCATCCGACGATGCTAGCGAAGCAGACGCGCAAGAGAGAATGGGGCCAATCTCCGAGAAAGGCATTGCGTCGCTTTTCAGCGTGAGCTTTGTGGAGAAGCCCATTTCCACCTCCTTTGTGTTGGAGAAGCAATCTCACATAAAACGCAGTTTGTACACTCCAGCTCTAGGCGGGAACTCGCAGTCTTTCAGGCCAAGTGCATGCAACCACTGGTGCCTAATTTTCAAGTCTGCTGGAAAACTATACAGTCCGTGCTGTTGTAACCAGCACGTACCATCCTGACCACTGTAAAGAAATCTATGCTAACTTGAAGCTATCCTAACTGATGCAAATCTATGCTACTAACTAACTATGCTTCTAACAATACTAAGGTTACACTAACAACTATGCTATTAACGACATATGCTACACGAAATAATCTAAATAACTATATAAATGCTATGCTAAATAGATGCTAAAATACTCTATCCTGATCATTTTCAATACTCGCAATTCCAACTCATGACTCACTACAGTGATTTTGACAGAACAAGATGGTTTGATACTGCCAAGGGCGTGGTAGCTCGTACCAAGGGCATGGTGATCTGGTAACTGCTTACGTCATGTACCACCGCAAACATGCAATAGGAAAAATCTAAAAATTAAGGTGAAAAATAATCTGCCGCAAACAAAGTCGACGGTCGTGTTGAGCCTTTTGACAAGAGAAAAGGCTTCAATAGTTAACCAAAGCTAACTGTGGTTACATACATCTTCCTAAACTCTATTTTAAACATTTAAGAGCTATAAAAGTGAAGCAGAACAAAAAACGATGAGGTGACTAGGCTGTAATAGGCGGAAATTAGCCTAATCTGACCGCAAATTTACCTTCGTGGTTCACAGGCTTCCTTCTGCACCGAAGCATTACAGCTATGGATTTTTAACAAAACAAGCCTACTCAAATGTATCTAACCTAACTTTTTCATTCATTATTGTCAAAAACAAAACAAACAAAAAAAACAGAGTTATGCAAAGATAGGCTTACTTGGTACCAGTAGACAGACCTTTTTTCTTCCATAAATAAAACCTGTTAGCCTACTTGGGATATTTTACATGCACAGTGCCAACTTCGAGTAAGTAAAATAATAATAAAACAAGAATTTAATGCTGGTATCCAAAACATTTAATTCAATACAAGTAGAATTAGAAATTAGATATATTTTAAAACTTCAATGCACACGTATAATAAGCCTAGTAATAATAACCCTAGTACTATCAATCATAATATACTTCTACAGAGACTGGAAAACTGGGTCGGGCTTTCTGGGATGGTACTCAAATGGTTCAGGTCATACTTAGAAGGGAGAGGCTATTATGTGAGTCTAGGAGAGCATAAGTCTAAGTGGACGTCCATGACATGTGGAGTCCCACAAGTGTCAATTCTTGCACTGCTCTTGTTTAGCCTGTATATGCTTCCACTAAGTCAAATTATGAGAAAGAACCAAATTGCCTATCACAGCTATACTGATGATACCCAGATTTACCTAGCCTTATCTCCAAATGACTACAACCCAATTGACTCCCTCTGCCAATGCATGGATAAAATTAATAGTTGGATGTGCCAGAGCTTTCTTCAGTTAAACAAGGAAAAAAACTGAAGTCATTGCATTTGGAAACAAAGATGAAGTGTTCAAGGTGAATGCATACCTTGACTCTAGGGGTCAAACAACTAAAAATCAAGTCAGGAATCTTGGTGTGATTTTGGAGACAGACCTTAGTTTCAGTATTCTTGTCAAAGCAGTAACTAAATCAGCATACTATAATTTAAAAAACATTGCAAGAATTAGATGTTTTGTTTCCGGTCAAGACTTGGAGAAACTTGTTCATGCCTTTATCACCAGCAGGGTGGACTATTGTAATGGGCTCCTCACCGGCCTTCCCAAAAAGACAATTAGTCAGCTGCAGCTCATCCAGAACGCTGCTGCCAGGATTCTGACTAGAACCAGAAAATCTGAGCATATCACACCAGTCCTCAGGTCCTTACACTGGCTTCCAGTTACATTTAGGATTGATTTTAAAGTACTTTTACTCGTATATAAGTCACTAAATGACCTAGGACCGAAATATATTTCAGATATGCTCACTGAATATAAACCTAACAGAGCACTCAGATCATTAGGATAGAGTCGGTTAGAAATACCAAGGGTTCACACAAAACGAGGGCAGTCCGCCTTTAGTTACTATGCTGCCCGCAGTTGGAATCAGCTTCCAGAAGAGATCAGATGTGCTAAAACACTAGTCACATTTAAATCTAGACTTAAAACTCATCTGTTTAGCTGTGCATTTATTGAATGAGCACTGTGCAATGTCCGAACTGATTGCACTATATTTTCACAGTTTTTTTTTATTTATGTAAAATCATTTTCTAACTGTTTTTAAATACTTTTTAATTAAGTACATTTTTTAATCATTTTATGTTTTTATTTTTGTTATTATTTTTCTTCATGATTATTTTACTTTATTTTATGTAAAGCACTTTGAATTACCATTGTGTACGAAATGTGCTATATTAATAAACTTGCCTTGCCTAGTAATAAGTAGACATTTAAAATACATCAATAATTGATATCATAGTTTAAAACAGATAAAATCAGATTAAAGGCTTGCTTTATGTGTTGCTCGATGAGGATTTCTCAATCGCTGCGACTTTAAATCCCGAGGACACAAAATGCCTTGGAAGCTCCTGCCACGGAGAGAAGAAGAGGTGGAGTTATGAGGATTCTCAGACAGTTGAAGTGTCCAATGGAGTTAAGAGATTTGCTCTCAATCTATTTTCAACACTTTAGATTGTTTATCACGTGGGGACTGACCTATTGCATCGATTTGTGAAAAAATATGATCAACGATTTTTTTTATAAAGGTGTTCCATTCCAGTGTTAACCTGATTCAACTGGATCTGTGTTTCATATGAATTGTATAGTATACTGTGCCTTAGGAAATGTATCATTATTAAATGTATCCTAAATATAGATCAGCACTTACCTAATGTAAGTTACTTTGCAGTAACAATGAATTTGTCAACATTCTTCTCACCACTGATGTGATTTGGACTTGAGACTATTTTGTCCAGTGTTCTTTCATTTTGGACACCTCATACATTGAGAGACAGAACACTCCTATTGTCATGCTATATTTAAATATTTGGTATTGCTGAATTCAGCACGACCCCACCTTTCCAACAAGCCATCATATGTGTTTCTATGATAATCCCAGGCAAAGCAAGCACAAAGTAAATGAAAACATTCTGCATAAATATAAAATGTGTGCATGTCCGCTTATTTTATGTGTTTACATGTCTCTATTTATTACATACATTAAGGTATTCACATCCAGTCTTTTCTAGTAGTTGAATCAACTTCCTGACTACAAACATGTCAAGTTTCAAAGCTCTCAGAGCTTGTGTGATTGATCTGCATTAGTTTATATGCCTTAACTCCCATACGGACAGGCTATATTTTAGTCCTTTATTGGTTTTGGGGTGTTTAACAATATCTGTTAATTTAACAATCTTAGCAGTAAAATATTTTTAGCCAAGAATCCATTTCATATATGGGAGACCTTAGAGATGAGGAAAAACATTGTTGGGTTTAGTTCTACCTCCGGTAGGGGTATCTCAAAAATTCAGGGGCATTGTCACTAGCCTATACCCATACACCCTTGAGTTTAACAAGTGTAAAGCACATGCGTTGCTTTCGCCGCTCTCAGTAACAACTCAACTTGTCTGGAGAAAGTGTGTGAAATGCGCACACTTGGCTCGGTAACAATTCATATACAGTGAACTGCACTTATTATGCTCTCCTGGGTTCAGACTCTTGAGTACTAGGACAACACAGTCAGAAAGAGTTGACTGACACCCCCGACATCTTTTTTCAGCTAGCCACAAATTTAGATATTCATTTATCTAATTAATCTATATGCACAAAGACAATACGACCTTTTTGTTTTAAAGCTTGTCTGATAAACATAAAAAATTGTCTGCTGAGGTTGAGTCGTCCTGCAACCAGCCCCCGCCGGCTGCTCATTGGCTGCGGCACCTTTTTTCAGCTAGGCACGAATTTAGATATTCATTTATCTAATTAATCTATATGCAAAAACCTTTTTGTCCCCTTTTTGTTTTAAAGCTTGATGAAGAGAGCGCAAGTTGCTGCAGCTGCGAGGAGGACAGTGATGCACGCGTACAGGAGTGATTTACAGTTTGCGGCACTGTGTACAAAAAATACGTTTAAGCTCATTAGCGTTAGAGTTACAGAAAGGTCTGATTACTGTTGCAACAGTCATAGTTTTTTTTTCTTTTTACAATGACATTTGAGTTCATGATTTTAATGTTGTTGTTTCTTGTGGCAGACTAAAGAGTAATGACAGACGGTTGATCTTTGAATAAAAATTTGTTTAGTTAAGGTTTGAAATTCATTATCTTTGATTATAGGCTAATTATAGGCTTTTATTATAATGTACCAACAGGATATATTTAGTTCCCTTCTACAACAAGTCCTTTAAATTGAACAAATATATCAGAACAAAACAAGAATTCAAAATATATAATTCTAATGGATTAATATAATCTTAGGATATAACAATATAGGCCTCCAGAGACCAGCCAGGACGGAGATCCACGGTGGAGTTGACGGCGGGAGGAGCCATGGTGGAGAATGAGCTGACGACACCAGGGGGCCGACAGGCGGAGACTGCACCGGTGGGTGAGGAGCCCAAGATGGAGCAGTGCAGCCGCAGAGCCAGGGTGACGTCGAGGATCCGGAGGGCCTAGGTGGAGAAGAAGGCTGGGAGGGAATACAGGAGACACAGGAAATTCAGAGCTGGGTGGAACCAGCGGAGAAGCAGAAAATCCAGAGCTGGGCGGAACCAGCGGAGAAATAGAAAATTCAGGGCTGGGCGGAACCAGCGTAAATGGAGCAGAGGAACTGACTGGTGGAGGTGGGAGTGGGAGACTGAGAGGGTATACAGGGGGATCAGGGCTGGATGGAACCAGTGGAGAAACAGGAAAATTAGGGCTGGATGGAACCAGCGTAGGAACAGAGGATTCAGGAATAACCTCCATCGATCGAAGGACCGAGGAGAAGTCCAGGGCTCGGAGGCTGGAGGCGGAGACAAGGCCTTAACACGTCAAGGCGGAGCTGGAGACTGGCAGTCCAGCGGTGAACCATTGAGCCCAGATGGCGCGGACTGAGGGTGAGCTGCAGGACAGACTGGCACCAGCAGAGATGACGTGGAGGAACTGGCTGGTCTAGGAGGAGGAGAGGGAGGAAGGATGGGAGGAAACACAGGAGGATCAGGGCTGGATGGAACCCGCGGAAGTGGAGCAAGGGAACTGGCAGGTTTAGGAGGAGGTGGGAGAGGGAGGCTGGGAGGGAATACAGGAGACACAGGAAATTCAAAGCTGGGCGGAACCAGTGGAGAAGCAGAAAATTCAGAGCTGGGCGGAACCAGCGGAGAAATAGAAAACTCAGGGCTGGGCAGAACCTGCGGAGAAATTGAAAATTCAGGGCTGGGCAGAACCAGCGGAGAATTAGAAAACTCAGGGCTGGGCAGAACCAGCGGAGAAATAGAAAATTCAGGGCTGGATGGAACCAGCGTAGGAACATGGGATTCAGGAATAACCTCCATAGACCAGTTCGTAAGGTCCATAAGTTGCTCCATATAATTTCCAGAGACCGAAAACAGCTCACCCTCAGTCGCAGAAGTGTGGGCAGGGCTTTCCTCCAAGCCCTCGATCTCCACTAAGATTCCACGACGCACGGTGTTGCCGGCTCACACACCTGGTCAGTCGCGCTCTCGAGGTCCTGCTCCCTGTCCGTGAATGGCTCGGGCTCTGCGGCTGCGGTGGGCTCTGGCTCAGTGCGGCTTGGATGTGGCTGGCTGTTCTCTGGGTTGGGAGTGGGGCTGGAGATATCCTCTTCGGTCGTGCTGATGGTCCATGAAGATCCATTTTTCTCCAGCACCCACTCCACGAAAGTGGCGAAATCCTCTCTGGGGCCATTCGCTGGTAGGCGTGCCTTACACCGGGGAAGTGGGTAAGGCACGCCAGATCTAGAAAGTCCCTGGTATGGTCCTCCAGCGAACGGTCCAGTTGCTCCAGGCATAGGAGATGGACTGCTGGAATGGCCATTCCGGGAGAGGGAGAGAAAACAAAAAACAAAAAGATAGAAAAAACGCAGCTAAATAAACTACACTGTTTAGGTCCGTGATTCTGTTACAATTTGGGGTGTGTGCTAACGAAGGACAAAAGAGCTTGAAGAGGATCGGGATCAAATGAGGAATTTACTAGATAATAGACATCACAATATACATACAGCATTAACATAAGCACTATTCGGACGGGACTAGTTTTCTAAACTAGATTCTTACCACCTGACGTCTGTGATTTTCATCTACCAATTCGGACGGGACTAACATCTCCGTGTTTATTACAGAGGTGGGAGGGTCTGATCTGTGCATCTGGGCGTCACAGAGATCACATGCTCTGTATGCGTGCATTGCATTCATTCAGAATGATTGCCTTAGTATTTTTACACAATAAATACTAAATGGCTAGTATAGCAAAACCATGTTAATATGTGGTTCCTTTAGTTTAACTTGTTTTCCTTTTTTTGTATTTTTTATTAAATGTAATTAAAACATTATGTAACTGAGTACATAAATGAACATGAGTATTCTTACCTGATGCTGATATTACAATAGTCGGTATTAACAGTTTACGCGATCTTGCTCTTGATTTTATTATTTGTATTATTTTTTTATTGCGTTGTGAAATAAAATATCACCGGCAATCACAGACATTCGCATTCGGACGGGATTAGTTTTCTCATAGGATCACTGAGTTTGCTGAAAAACGGTAGGTAATTTGCTCTGGAATTATCACAGAGGTTGTGTGAGAAAAACACAGACGTGGCAGATTCGGACGGGATTAAAATCACCAAGTATGTCTGTGAAACGCAGATTTCTCTAACAACCCCCTGTAAAACTAGTCCTGTCCGAATAGGGCTATAGACAGATACAATCACGGACGAGGGAGAACTGAACAGACCAGGTATTTAAACACACAGGAGGTAATGAGGGAACTGGAGACAGGTGGGGAATAATCAATTAACCAAAACAAGAAAAGGATGGTGACCAAATAAGGGAACATATATCCATGAATGTAACATGACCGCTGCTAACGCTGAATGTCTGGTGAACTCCTGCTGTTTCCAGTGAATATGTGCGCGAGGCACCTGCGCGATCAAACAGCTAAAACAATTTTTGGTCACACATAAGGCATAATTCAAAAATGCTAAGTGTTAGTAGTTTGAAAAAATCAAGAATAATAACAATTATTTAAGTTAATAATAATAGTTAATAATAATTATTGCTAAATGCTGGACCATTCTCATTTTTTCTCTGCATATGGAACCTTCAGATTTTTTTAAACCAAGGATGAATTGACATGAAAATGAAATGAAAAATGTAGCTTTTTTATCCTATATATATATATATATATATATATATATATATATATATATATATATATATATATATATATATATATATATATACACACAGTGGGGATCGAAAGTTTGGGCACCCCTTGCAGAATCTGTGAAAATATGAGTTATTTTCAAAAAATAAGAGAGATCATACTAGATGCATGTTATTTTTTATTTAGTACTGTCCTGAGTAAGATATTGTACATATTGTACAAATATTTTAACATTTATTCCACAAGACAAAAAAAATGCTGAAATTATTAAAATAACCCTACTCAAAACACAACTATTTAAAAAGATTCAAACATTCACTGATGCTCCAGAAGGAAACAAGATGCATTAAGAGGTGGGGGGTGAAAACTTTTGGAATTTGAAGATCAAGGTAAATTGTACTTAATTTGTGTACCGGGAAACAAACAAGTATCTTCTGTTGCTTACGAAGGGCAGAACTAAATGGAAAAAAATTATATTTCAACAAAATAAGACAAATTTGGCCATCTTCATTGTGTTCAAAAGTTTTCAGCCCCAGCTCTTAATGCATCTTGTTTCCTACTGGAGCATCAGTGAATGTTTGAATCTTTTTAAATAGTTGTGTTTGAGTGCCTCAAATGTCCTCAGTGTGATAAGATGCATCTCAAAACCATAAAGTCCCTGCTGGAAAGGGTTCAAATATGCAAAGATACTGGAAAACTGAAGAATCTGCAGGACGTTAAAGATTTTTCTGAAGAACACTGCTCAGTTTAACTGTTCAGAACAAACAAGGGACTCATGCACAACCATCACAAAACAGAAACACAGTACTAAGAACCAAGGGTTCCCAAACTTTTGAGTAGGGTTATTTTAATAATTTCAGCAATTTGTTTGTCTTGTGGAATAAATGTTAATATCTTTTTTGTACAATATCTTACTCAGGACAGTACTAAATAAAATATAACATGCATTTAGTATGATCTCTCTTATTTTTTGAAAATTACTCATATTTTCACAGATTCTGCAAGGGGTGCCCAAACTTTCGAGCCCCACTGTATATATATATATATATATATATATATATATATATATATATATATAGTACAGACCAAAAGTTTGGACACACCTTCTCATTTAAGAGTTTTCTTCATTTTCATGACTATGAAAATTGTAGATTCACACTGAAGGCATCAAAACTATGAATTAACACATGTGGAATTATATATGGAAGTATATACATAACAAAAAAGTGTGAAACAACTGAAAATATGTAATATTCTAGGTTCTTCAAAGTAGCTACCTTTTGCTTTGATTACTGCTTTGCACAGTCTTGGCATTCTCTTGATGAGCTTCAAGAGGCAGTCACCTGAAATGGTCTTCCAACAGTCTTGAAGGAGTTCCCAGAGAGATGCTTAGCACTTGTTGGCCCTTTTGCCTTCAGTCTGCGGTCCAGCTCACCTCTAAACCATCTCGATTGGGTTCAGGTCCGGTGACTGTGGAGGCCAGGTCATCTGGCGCAGCACCCCATCACTCTCCTTTTTGGACAAATAGCTCTGGATGCCTTCAGTGTGACTCTACAATATATATATATATATATAGGCCTTATATTTATTTACTGTTTAATAACAATAGCATGCATATGATCCTTTGTGTAAAGGTATTCTTTAAATTTTTGACGAGTAGACTGTAGCCTAAGATTATCCTAAGTTTTAAAATTTAACTCACTGTAAATTTTTTAATATTTTTTAAAGATGTTACAATGTAATAACCATGTTATTGTTGTTTTACTTCCTCCTTTTATCTCATTTTACAAGTACATTCATTTCGCAGTCCGTCACTTTGTGCCACCTGGCGGTAGTTTCGCAAATGATTTTAACATGCAACTTAATTACAGTTAACAGTTAATATGGTAATGCCCATTTAACTTGTCCACCATCTCTGTCAGGGTGTGGGGCTAATCACCTGCCTTTTGGGGTTGTGAGTGTGTGTTTGGATGGTTTGACAGCTCTCTGTGTCCACCTGTTTGATTTGAGTTTTCCCCGCCGTCCTTTTTTCTCTGTTGTTAACCTTAATTGTTTGCCACCTGTTCTCAATGCTCTTCTAATTTTTTCCCTTTATAATTATCTCTGTTTCTCTGTTTGTTGCCAGACTGTTGTAACTCTTACCAATAGCTCGAGCTGGTCTGTGTACTCACCTTGTCTTGTCTTGTCTTCAGGCTCCAGTGTCTTTTGCTGTTTTTGCTCTGACTCTTGTTCTCACAAATGCAGTACTCCAAGAAGATCCCAGCTCTCATGTCTCTGGTATTCAGCTGTCGAACGAGCTAAACTGTGGAACGATACTCATCTGCCTTGTCTTATCTGCTTTCAAGAAAGCTCTGTGTAAACCCGCAACTGAATCCAGCCCGTTTTTCACCCTGACAGAACAGTCTGGCCAATTATGAATTCAGCAGGATCTGATCCACTTAGCTCGGCTCTCATACAGCAGGGAGTTTGATTGGGTCAGCATGCCATCCAGCTCAACACCATTGCGCAGGATGTGGACACTCTTAGTGCCCTAGTCTTCACACGGTTGGATAGCCTTCAGCAGAAGATGTTGTCAAGTGTCCAGAGATCACTCCTGCCATGTTCACAGATGTTGTCAAGTGTCCAGAGGTCATTCCTGTCGTGTCCACAGATGTTGTCAAGTGTCCAGAAGATGTTGTCAAGTGTCCAGTGATCACTCCTGTCATGTCCACAGATGTTGTCAAGTGTCCAGAGGTCACTCCGGTCATGTCCACAGATGTTGTCAAGTGTCCAGAGATCCCTCATGTCATGTCCACAGATGTTGTCAAGTGTCCAGAAGATGTTGTCAAGTGTCCAGAGGTCACTCTTGTCATGTCCACAGATATTGTCAAGTGTCCAGAGATGTTGTCAAGTGTCCAGAGATCCCTCCTGTCATGTACACAGATGTTGTCAAGTGTCCAGAAGATGTTGTCAAGTGTCCAGAGGTCACTCCTGTCATGTCCACAGATGTTGTCAAGTGTCCAGAGATTCCTCCTGTCATGTCCACAGATGTTGTCAAGTGTCCAGAAGATGTTGTCAAGTGTCCAGAGATCACACCTTGAGAGGTTGCCCCAACCTACTTTGTCTGTTTGGCCATAGAGATTGTTCCTGTCTTGTCAAGTTCTCAAGTGTTGTTCCTACCGGTCACATCTGGGCCATGTAAAGTGTTCCTGCCTGTCCTGTCAGACCTACAGAGGTCATTCCTGCCTGTTGGGTCAAGACCGTAGGACGGTGTATCTGCCTGTCAAGTTATGGTCATGTAAAATGTTCCTGTTTGCCTTGTTAAGCCCGCGGAGGTTGTTCCTGCTAGAGGTTGCGACCACGAGATCATACCAGACCAGCTGTCTGCTGCTTCTGACGAGTCCCTCGGAGGATGCTCCTGCTAGTTGTCAGCCTTCTGAAGGGGCTGTCTTGTCTGTTTTATCCTGTCTTTAAAGATTGTTTCTGTTTGTCTTGTCAAACTCACAGAGGTAGGCCCCTTCCTGGAGCGTCAGGTGATGCTCCCGGTAGAGGGGGTACTGTCAGGGTTTGGGGCTAATCACCTGCTTTTTGGGGTTGTGAGTGTGTGTTTGGATGGTTTGACAGCTCTCTGTGTCCACCTGTTTGATTTGAGTTTTCCCCCGCCCTCCTTGTTTCTCTGTTGTTAACCTTAATTGCCACCTGTTCTCAATGCTCTTCAAATTTTTTCCCTTTATAATTCCCTGTGTTTCTCTGTTTGTTGCCAGACTGTTGTAACTCTTACCAATAGCTCGAGCTGGTCTGTGTACTCACCTTGTCTTGTCTTGTCTTCAGGCTCCAGTGTCTTTTGCTGTTTTTGCTCTGACTCTTGTTCTCACGAATGCAGTACTCCAAGAAGATCCCAGCTCTCATGTCTCTGGTATTCGGCTGTCGAACGAGCTAAACTGTGGAACGATACTCATCTGCCTTGTCTTATCTGCCTTCAATAAAGCTCTGTGTAAACCCGCAACTGAATCCAGCCCGTTTCATCCTGACACTCTTCTTTTGATTTGTGTGTTACAAAAATAAATTGATATCTTTGGTGCAGTGCTGTGATTAACTACTAGAGGGTGGTTAACTCTGTGGCTTGTTGAGAGTCGATTTATATTGAATTCAGATGAAGAAGCCAGCTGAACATGCACCCACGAGGTTGCTAATTAATCCTGTTACTGAGGAAAAAAACACCGGTCAATGCTTTTGATTACTGGTTTGTCTTTTAAGAGAACTCTGAATGTTTTTTTTTTTCTGTTTGAGGATTCATTATCTGTTAAGCATTTTCCTCCCATAGAAAACCATTAGCCTAAAAGGAAAACACTTAATGTGGCATAATGCATTAAAACTAGTGCTGTCAATCGATTAAAAAAATTAACTAATTAATCGCACAATTTTTTTAAATTAATCGCGATTAATCGCAATTAAAAGACTGAAACTTTTTGGATATGTAAATGTAAAATGTAAATAATTAATGTAAACTCAAGACAAAGAAACTATTTAAATTCAAAATATGACTGTTTATTGGAATTTTTGTTTAACTTGTAACACAGATTAACAAATTAACTGTTGGCTTGAAAGCCATATTTATTACAGAAATAAAAACACAGGCATGTAAGTGCCATTTGAATTTCAAAACAATCAATGTTAATAAAAAACAAAAATGATTTCCATGTTGAATTCTAAGTGGACTGCAAAAAAATTCCAAAGTATTGTCATTGCCAGTGTTTTAAGTGGGCCGGTACGCACCGGTACTCAGTACCGCCAATTCCAAATATAGCTCTTGAGCGTACCGCCACCTCTCCGTGCGCCCAGAACGTGCTTTTAGCGTACCGGTACGCTCATTTGGACATCTGTTTTAATAGAGGTTTTAATCTTTTACCTGCACTGCCGATTTTCAGAGCGCCCTTCACAATGCAAGCTTCCTAATTCATCCCACCCAGAGCAGAAACTACATTACCCATTCACCCTTAAGTTATACAAGTGAATAGCGCATGTGTCGCTTACCCACTGTTAAGTGTCAACAACTCAACGTGGCCGGAGAAGGTGTGTGAAACTCGTTATGAGTGTACACCACACTCGGTTTGGTTAAAAATCAAATACAGTTAACAACAACACTTAATATGTTTTCTTGGCTTCAGACTCTGAATACTGCAAGAAACAAGACCAGAAACAGATGATTCGCTGACTGACACCTCACCAAATTTGAATCCTATCACTGCAGGTCAGACTCAAGCTAATGAAGTAATGCAGCTCTTTCAGGAAGGGTGACCAGACGTCCCGAAAAATTCGGGACAGTCCCGAAATCTAAACTGTTGTCCCGACTCCCGAATCTGGCCCTAATTGTCCCGAAAATTATACTAAAGCAAAATCTTGAGTATTTATTGTCTGATAAACATTAAAAACTGTCTGCGGAGGTTGAGTCGTCTGCCTGCTGGCTGCTCATTGGCTGCAGCATCTTTTTTCTAAGTTCTAAAAAAATACTGTAGACGGCAAGGCACAAATTTAGATATTCATTTATCTAATTAATCTATAGCCTATGCACAAAGACAATATGATCTTTTTGTCCCCTCTTTGTTTTAAAGCTTGATGAAGAGAGAGAGCGCAAGTTGCTGCAGCTGCGAGGAGGACAGTGATGCACACGTACAAGGGTGATTGACAGTTCGCGGCACTTTGCACAAAAAATACTCCGCTACACAATTATTTCGTTATTTTCGTTTAAGCTTATTAACGTTAGCGTTACAGAAAGGTCTGATTTACGCACTGTTACAACAGTCATTGTTTTTTGTTTTGTTTTGTTTTTTAAACAATGACATTTGAGTTCATGATTTTAATGTTGCTGTTTCTTGTGGCAGACTGAATGAAGAGTAATGTTTCTTGTGGCAGACTGAAGAGTAATCCGGCAGAGTTTTATACTGAAACTTTCCGTCTAAAAGTCCTTTCTTGGTCTTATCCATATTTCTTTGCACGTTGAACACACATAGTCCACAACCGAAAATAAAAAAAAACTGCAACCGTGTTAATTGCGTTATTTTTTTTTAATGCGTTAAATATTTCAAATTAATCGAATGCGTTAACGCGCTAATTTTGACAGCACTAATTAAAACATGTTTAAAAAGACCAAAATCAGTAAAAAATTGTAATAAAGCATTACAGACAAGCAGGTTATGGGAGGAAAATGCTTCACGCGTAATTAAACGTGTTGCGTTCGTATTCTGGGTCTATCCCGCTTGTCTGTGAATATAATGCTTTATTAATAATCTTTTACTGTTTACTTGTTTACTGAGTTTTTTTTTTTTAAACACAGTTTTAATGCATACATTTCATCATTTATGTCTATGAAAGATGATCAAACTAGGGGTGCTCCGATCACGATCGGCCAATCGTTATGCGCATCTCGTCAGTAAAGCCAGTTTTCTAATCAGCGGTTAATTCCCTCAGGTGCGTGATCAGGTGTTATTGGCGCATCTTCTCAGTTAACAACGGCTCTGTGTAGTAACAGCTGCTCTATGAGTAATCACGCACCTGATGGAATTAACCGCTGATTAGAGATCCGACTTTACTGGCGAGATGTGCATTAATGATCGGCCGATCGTGATCGGAGCACCCCTAGATCAAACCAATCAGAGTAGGTATGGGGCAGGGCTGCATGTGCAACCACACACCACAGGTGCACCTCGATCTGCAGGCTGCAGCTGGGTGTACTTGTATTGGACCCCCAGAGGCAGCTGGTGGAACTATATACAAACCAGACCAGTAGAAAAGCCTCACAAAAAGTTCAGAACTCCACCCACCCAATCCAACATGAATTTGAAAAACTTCCTTCAGGCAGACCTTCAGTGTACCCATAGCAACAAGAAATATTTTCAAGAAATATTTTTTACCATCTGCCATTACTTTATTAAATAAATGATTTATAGGTCAGGTCTACGTCTGACTGTGAATCTGCTAATCATATATATATATATATATTTTTTTTTCTCTAGAATCTTTATCTTACTATCGCTCTCAGTTTTTTAAAGTGATAAAATATAACTTCATTCACACCATATTTCTGATATTATCGATTAATCTTATCAGATTAATTTTGATCGTTCACTTTTATTTTATATCCGTGAGTGCAGTACACCTGCAAAGCGTTAGCACTCGTTAGCTTGTCATTAGCGTTTTCATTAGAACCTATCGCTGTTTTCTTTTCTCCTCTCCTCTCTCTCACTCCTGTTTTTCACAAGTTCATCAAACAACTGCAGTAAGAATATTTAATCAAGCACGGTGAGTAATGGCTTCTCCTGCTATTGTTATTTGCACCTCTTGCCACATGTACAGTTTATCTATCTCTGTCGCAGATGAGTGATTCACATGTGATAAATGAAGGGAAATAGTTAGGCTGACAGAAGATTTCAGAATTAGAGACACGCATCCAAACTTTAATTGAGGACAGTAAGAATGTTAGGGCTCTAGATACGGCTTTGGATGCGTCTAGCTCAGGGATTCCTGTACATTGTTCGGTTCCAGCAACAGAGCCCCTGCAGCAGGGCAACTGGGTGAAAGTGAGGCTGCGTAGTCGTGGGTCAAAACACCGCTCATCTGTTCTGATCAAAACATTAAACAGGTTCTCCCCACTCAGTGATGCACACACTGAGAAACCTGATGAAAGTGCTCTAGTTATTGGTGATTCTATTGTACGGAACGTGAATATAGTGACACCAGCCATCATAGTCAAATGTTTACCGGGGGCCAGAGTGCCTGACATCTTGGCAAATTTAAAAGTGCTGGCTAATGCTAGACGTAGATACAGTAAGGTTGTTATTCATGCTGCTAATGATGTTTGACTTCTCCAGTCGGAGATCACTAAAAATAACATTAAAGAGGTGTGTGAACTTGCAAGAACGATGGTGAGATAAGGTTCTGTATCTGGGGCTTTAGTTGTCCTGGTCTCCGCTGTCTTTCAGGGCTGTAGAGGTCCTTTCTAGGTGCTGATGCACCATCTGGTCTTGATACATACTGGATCCGGGTGACTGCAGTGACCCTCTGATCTGGATACAGACTGGATCAGGTGGCTACGGTGACCTCAGAATAAGAGAGAAACAGACTAATATTAGTGTAGATGCCATTCTTCTAATGATGTAACAAGTGCAATATGTGTTATGGGAAGTGTTCCTGGTTTTGGTTTACCTAATTAATGCAGCCTAAAAATACTTGAACGGATTTGGATATTAGAAGCACATTAGTGTGTTATGTGTAAACCAGGTTAAAGAGATGGGTCTTTAATCTAGATTTAAACTGCAAGAGTGTGTCTGCCTCACGGACAATGTTAGGTAGGTTTTTCCAGACTTTAGGTGCCAAATAGGAAAAGAATCTGCCACCCGCAGTTGATTTTGATATTCTACTGTAGGTATTATCAAATTGCCTGAGTTTTTAGAATGCAGCGGACATGGAGGATTATAATTTAACAAAAGCTCATTCAAGTACTGAGTTGCTAAACCATTCAGGGATTTATAAGTAATAAGCAATATTTTAAAATGCATACGGTGTTTGATAGGGAGCCAGTGCAGTGTTGACAGGACTAGGCTTATATGGTCATACTTCCTGGTTCTAGTAAGAACTCTTGCCGCTGCATTTGGACTAACTGGAGTTTGTTTACTAAGCGTGCAGAACAACCACCCAATAAATCATTACAATAATCTAACCTTGAGGTCATAATAAATGCATGGATTAACATTTCCAGATTTGACATTGAGAGCATAGGCCATAATTTAGATATATTTTTGTGATGGAAAAATGCAGTTTTACAAATGCTAGAAATGTGGCTTTCTAAGGAAAGATTGCTATCAAATAACACACCAAGGTTTCTAACTGATGACGGAGAATTGACAGAGCAGCCATCAAGTATTAGACAGTGTTCTAGGTTATTACATGCAGAGTTTTTAGGTCCTATAATTAAAAATTAAAAACTGCTGTTATCTATTTATTAATATTATTTAGTTTTGTATTTATTATGTATTTATTGTTTTATTAGTACTAACTTAATTTCTATAAATTGTTTTTATGTCTCACGTGTCTGTAATCCTTGGGGCAAGACGTTCTTGTACTGTATGTTTTGTGTGTCTGTTGTATTGCACCATTAAGTCAAGTGTATTTGTGGTATTCCTATGTGTTTTTTCTGGGGCCGAAGATGAATTTCAACTAGTGCAGACAATAAAGATTTCTAATCTAATCTTATAACTATATAGATAAAAAATGATCACATATCAGTTTTTTTTTAAAAAGCCAGACTTAAAAAATATTTTTGAAGGTTAATATGTCATACAATTTCTTAGTTGAATTCGATGTATGTGTCAGGACAAAGGTATGATCTGTCCTTTTCCCCCCTTTTTTACTACTTATTTATTTATTTTTTTCGTTTCTACAAATTTTTCTAGCTTTTTATTCGTTTTCGTTTCCATTTTTTCCCTCTCTTTGATTTGAATCGATTTTCTCTGGTTTTTCTTCCCTTTGCTCTAGCGCCGGCTGATTCCGCTCAGCAATCTGGGCTGTGGTTTGTCTGACGCACCTGTTCCCTCTATCTCATTACCCACCCTATTTATTCTGCTTGATTTCTCTACTCTTTGTCAGTGTGTTCTGTGATGTATGGTGTTTTGGGTTTGGGTATTACTCTTTGCAAGAGTGTATTATACACCAATTCAAAAGGTTATTTTTTACACTGACGGAGTAAAATACCTACATAGGTTTATTCTAAAAGTATAAAAATATTAATTGTGCTTTTAGCACTCTGAAATTAAGAACATTTCTAAATTTCCTAATGTTCAGTACTTTTTTATTGTATTTATATATATATATATATATATATATATATATATATATATATATATATACAGATCACATAAACATTTCTAACCAATCAGATTTATTACCACAAAGAAATGCAATTCATGTTGTGTTTACAAACACAATTAGTACACCATGCATAAAAATACTATGTTACACAGCATTAAAAAAAAAAAATATTTAAATTTGAATTTCAGTCATTAATGCAATTTCTTATTACTACCGTTTAAGTGCTAATGTAAAAAAAAGAAAAGAAATTACACTAAAAAAAAAAAGCAATGTTTTGCCTCACATTGCATCCCCCTAACATGAAAAAGCGGGCCTATCTTCCTGATGCTTCGTGGATGGTGGATCATGATGTGAAGCTTGGGAATAAGAATTCTCGGACAGTTCTTTGAACAGCGTGTTGTGTTAACAGATCAAATGTTTCAGATGAAGTCATTCCATTCGAGATGACTGGAGAAAACACTATTTATTATCTGCAGTAAACCAAAAATCAACCATGGTAGGTCAGTTTTTACGTTCAAAATAACCATAGTTAAATGAGTAAATTCTGTTGTTCGAAGACTGTAAGGACACAACTTAGCTCTCCGACAGATAATCAAAAAGCAACTTCATCTCGAACTGTGCTACTACCTCTAGCAAGTCATTCATGATACCACCTCATAGTTTTCAGAAAAAATAAAATATAAATACATTGAAAAGTACAAAGGCTGAGAGAGAGGACTTAGTAATGCAGGGAATGAGCCGCTCTTCCGCAGCAATGTAGTAGTCAAGGATGTTACTTTTTGAAGTGCCAACTGTCAAGATGTAGGGCTGTGTTGATCCAAGGACTTCAAAACCGCAAGAGGACTGAAAACAGAAAAAAAAACATTCTTGTTTAAATTAATGTACACCTACACATTAACAAACATTCTAGGCATGACATGCTGTTCTACATAACATTAAGAGTAAGCATACCTTGTGAAATCTTACTACACGATCCAAAGCTTCACACACACTATTCTTGACAGACTTCTTATTTCCAATAGAAGGTGGTGGCAGGATACACAAGCAATAACAGGGAAGACATATCACTGTCCCAGTCTAAATTCAAAAAAAAGAAAAGTCATATACCAATATACATAAGCTATTTTATATACACACAAAATGATTATCCTTGCTCTTGATTAGCATACATAATGAACAGCCTGTACCTCCTTGACTGCTGTGGCAGTGTTCTGAAATATCCCAGCAGGCTTTTCTAAAACACTTTTCACAAGCTTAAAAACAAACAAAAAGAAACATTGTAAAATCATCTAAGAAAACAACATTGACATTTTAGTAGGACTGCGACGGGCCTGCAACCCCACAAGTTCATCAGCAAGTGGCACATGTATAGCAAAAGCACATATATTACCTCCTTAGCTTCTTGCAAATGGTCATCAGAATGAGCTCTTTTAGGTGGGAAGAAAGGACCATCGCTGTCTGATGGCTATGTGTCTGACGATGATGCAACTGAATGAAGATGACAGCTTCTGTGTGCAGGAGAGTCTTAAAATCAAATAGAAAATTAGAAACAAAAAGCATTTATACATATAATTACATCTTTTCATACCTGCTACAGAATCAACTACCATCAAAAGTGTCAGGCTTTTGGTCAATAATGTCAGCAAAAACATCATCTACTTCTGTTCCAGTCTCGTCTGCTCGTCAGATGTCAAACTTCTGCTTAACTAGAAAGACAAAATGGAAATTATAGAACAGAAATAGGTGAACAGGGGAAAAAAAAGATTTAAATAAAAGAGGTCATCCATCATGCACATTTTTTTTAACCATTTCCCTCAAATACACAGATTTTTCTGTGATTTAGAAATTGACAGAATTGACAGCAATTGACAAAAAAAAAAAAATCCTCAATCTGAACTTGGGCTGTTTATTTTTTAGTAACCTAAGCTACCCACGTGTAACAGGTGACAAAAAGAAATAATTAATATAGAAGAAAAGTTTATTTGTTTAAGAGCAGCGTTTCTGCTTTTACATTATATTTGTTCCATCATACTGTATTTGTAAATGAGAATATCTGGGAGCATCAAAGTGGGGAAAGACTTAAAGAAAAGATTTGTTATTAACAACGAAATGCATGCAAACCATATTACAATTATTAGCCAGATATCACCATTCAGAAACACTTACCATCCTTGATTACAGAATCATAAGACGATCCAGTAAGGTTTATGTACTTTCTGTGATGTTGGTACTGCACTTTAAACAGCATTCTGTCGATGGTTTGCTTCAAAACAAAAAGACAAAAGTTTTAAAAAAGCATTCCTATATTAATCTAGGCATATACATTTTAAAATTGATGTGGAATGCCGTCTTTGTATCAGAAATTAACTGGTGAATAATGTTTAAGGGGATAACAGTACACAAAATTCATGGTTCTGTTTTTAAGTCACAGTTCAGTGCAATTTCAGTACAGTTAGGGGAACACTTTAAATGTTAAATGTATTGTCTTTTAAAATTTAAATTCGTAAAAAAAACAAGAGTTCACATATATTCAATATGAAGCCGTATAAACCATAATTTTAATTATCAAAACAAACATAATCAGTATTGCATCGTCTTGTCTTACCTGTGGCATTATCTTGCTCTGACTTGAGAAAAGAACAACGTTAACTGTATGCTTCAAGCGTGGTGTTTCAAATGGCCAACAGCATGACGAATGAAATCTCCCGGTTGTGAAATAGCACTGACCCAGCGTTGATCTTCGCGCCACAGTTTCTACACGAAATGATTCGATTAAAGACAGCCTACGGCCATATATGAAATCGTCAGTTTTCACTTACCATTATAAAATAAGTTTAAAAAATGCAGAATGTTTTAAACCGCTTTAACATTTAAGCGCGCTGCTTCAGAATCCTCTATAACATTTTAACAACTTTACTTTTACACACTTAAGTTACCACATATACTAAAACAAACGAATATTCAACGTTATTGTTCAGGAGGAGAATTTGCAACACGTTAGAAATATGTAACTTTTTTTAAATGGTAGCGACAACAATGCACTATGAAACTCATTTCTAAATTAGAATGGCCGTCATTTAATAGATTAAAACAAACATAATCAGGTTTGTAAGTCTTACCTGTGGCTTTATCTTGTATTGAACAGAGAAAAGACCATAATTGTGTGCTTCATGCGCGTTTTTCATATCTTTCAATCGACCAACACGACGACTGAAATGTCCCGTATGTAAAAAAAGCACCGAAGCAGTGTAGATCTTCGCGCCCATATTTATCAAATTGAATTAATCCGATCAAAAAATAAAGCCATATACGTGCAATAAATGATGCAGTTCTGATGTTTTGGAATTTCAGATTTCACTAAAAGTATAACGTCACAAGATAATGTACAGCCTGCCAGTTTATTAATGGGACTCACTAAAGCTAGTTTATGTTCCGTCTCACGGAAAAATAACGTATTAAAATTAACTCTGTATATAAAATAAATGTATGCAGTTGTATTAAAACAAAAGGTTAAAAGTGAAGATTCTAAATCTTACCTTTTTGTTTCTTTTTCAATCGCACGATTCCATCGAAAGAACTGAATTTTTCCAAGCAGGGTAGATTGTCAAATGCGGACTGCATTGTCTCAATTCCTTCAAGTTTCCGTATGTAAAATTAACACTGGACAGGTGTTTGGAAGCGCAACACCAAAATATTGCACCACTTGGGAGCACCATGTCACACAAGCTGGTGTTTATTACAGTAAATGTACACTTTTATTTGAACACTGTAACACCATAAGGCTTTACACTGAAATTTTAACACCACCGAATTTGCTGTGTGCCTTTGGGTCAATCTGACTATAATGTCATACATCTGCTGCCTAAATATAGAAGCAAACTTAAGCAGCAAGCAGTGGTCACTAAGGATATTCAGGTATGGAAGAATAATTCTGTTGAGCAGCTCCAAAACTGTTTTGATGATACGGTTTGGGACTTGTTTTTTTTTGATACTGGAAACAATATGAATGAAATAACAAATACAATCTTATATACAGTTTTGTGAGAAAAATGCAACTGAGACCAAAGCAGTCAAAATTTCCCTAATAATAAGACATTTAAAAGGTGTCTGAATGATAAAAAGAGAGCTTTCTATAGTGGTGATTTTATTATTTTTAGAGAGTGTAAAAGAGTTGTAAGGGGTAAATTGAGGGAAGCTAAATTATAAGAATAAAATTGGGGGAAATTTTATTACAGGCGATGTGAATATTATGATGGGTAGGAATGTTAAAAGGCACAGTGATCCACCAATTACTATGCCTATCAATTATATATATTTTTTAACAGATTCAATTCTAAGGCTAGCAGTCTTAACTGCAATAGTATTTGTCAGACCATTCCATATTGTGCCCCTATTAAGGGGGGACACTGCAGGCAAAAAACTGTTTATTCATGCACCTGTCAATTTTTAGATTTTGGGCTTTTTGGCTTTTCATAAAGTGTTTTTTTTTTGTTTCATACTAATGGTAAGAAAACATCCAAAAGACACTGTTAAGTATTTATTTTATAACTCTTTATATGTTTGTGTCAATAGATTTTAATTACAATACAGATTTGTAAAGGCCGTTTTCTCAAAATGAGTTTTTTCTCCAACACTGAGCTATAAATCTCCACTTCAGTAGCATGTACACACACCAAAGTTTACATGTATATTCCTGTCTATATTCTGAAGGTTTTTAGTGAGGGATGTGTTCATATATAATTTTCTTGATTAAATACAGTTTATTCCCCCCAAAATTGTGAAAATATATTGTTTTTTCGGCTTTTCAAAGTATTTTCTGAATTATGGAGTGACAAAAAGAGATACACAGAACTCCATCTGTAAAAACATTTGACACTAATATGTCAAAAAAATGAAACAAGAATTTTGAAATTGACTTCATCCAGTGTTCAGATTTTTGTATTAGAAATGTATGCAATATAGCACATATTTCATTAAATTATGCATCATTTGCATATTTAAAAATAACATTTTAGAAAACTTGTAATACAATTTTTTTTTTTTGCATTTATCAATGTAATCAATCAACTTTAGGTGATTGTAAGGTGATAACTATTAGTATTTTTTTTTATTATTATTATTTTTTTTTACCCTATTCACCTGCAGTGTCTCACATTAATTCGATGGAGTTGGATGTGGTCACTTTCATTTCTAAGATAAAGCCTGGTAAAGCTAGGGGCCTGATGGTATTAGTGGTAAAGTGTTAAAGAGCTGCTGTCACCAGTTGAAATGTGTTTTGACAAGGCAATTCCAGGCTTTGTTGCAAGCTGGAATTATTCCTTCCTTATGGAAAGAAAGTATGGTAATTCCAGTACCAAAAGGTCCTTTAGTTTATACTGTGAATGGTCTTCGCTCTATAGCCTTAACATCTGTGTTATGTAAAACTATGGAAAAGATTCTTGTCAAACATCTAAATGTCATCTGTTGGTTCAAGTACTGATCCTCCGCAGTTTGAATACGAAATAGGGGCACTGATGATGCTGTGTTAACTATGATGAATTTTGTAACCTATCATTTACTAAATTAGACTGCATATGCAAGAATTCTATTTTTAGATTTTACATCAGCATTTAACACGAGGATTGATATCTTGTTAGAACGGTTAATATCCATTGGTGTCAACGGGTACCTGGTTTTGTGGATTAAGGACTTTTTGTTTTTGTTATCCCATACTCAGATGGTATAATGGTCAGCTGTCAAATGAATGCACTGTTAATACATGGGCCCCTCAAGTAAGTGTCATATCGCTATGTTATTTTCACTGTATATCAATTTTTATGATTTACAACTCTAATTTTAACATTTTTAAGGAAGCAGATGACATGGCTTTGGAAGGACTTCTCAAAAAAGGTGAGATAAATGAGTCGGTTGAATATATGAAATTAGTTGAGAAACTCCTGGGCTGGTGTAATAATAATGCACTTATATTAACCCTTGTGGACTGTCCAATTTCCCTTCCCTTTCAGTATGTTCGGGAAAACATCCACTCAATTAAACTGTTGTAAAAATGTATCAGATTCATATATTTTTTTCTTTTTTTTTTTTGCATAAATCTGTTAATCAACTTCAGTCCTGATCAAAACTACCAATTTTATTTTTAAAAATCCAAGATTTCTTTTTTTATTGTTTACTCCATGTAGTTCTGAGAGCATGAGGTGCATATTTGGATTTTTTCAGATACTGTACATCAAGGCACAAAGGTCTCTCTCACACCCTCTCTTTCTCTCTCTCTCTCTCTCACACACACACACGCACTATCATTTGCTATTATACTCCATATAACTCCATATGCAAGGCCTATCTAAAGGGTTAATGGTCCCACCTTGTGATCAACTGTAAAAAATAACAAATGTTACCTCTTCCCAACAGGGAAAACCACAAACAATCAAGAATCTCACACACACACACACACACACTATGATTTGCTGTTATACTCCATATAACAGCATTAACAAGCCAGAAACTAAGCCTTTTTTTGCACAGGCCTATCTAAAGGGTTAATGGTCCCACCTAGTGATCAACTGTAAAAATATTTTTTTTACCTCTTCCCAAAAGGGAAAACCACAAACAATCAAGAATGCATGATTATATGGTGTCAAGGCTTTGCAATCAAAAAATGTCGTTAAAATGGAACTCAATGGGGCAAAAACAGCCATCAACAACAAATGAGGGAGAAAAAATTAAAATCTAATGCTGCACAAAAACTAACAATGCATCAAAGCCAATCTTGTTATTAATCTTTGACATGCAATTACTGTGATAAAAGGTAAAAAAAAAAATCCAGTCCACAATCACTTTTTATATTGAAAATATGTAATTTTGTGTGTTTTTTTCCCAAATCAGTGACATAATTTATGAACTTGGTAATTAAAGAATCAAAATCTTTGAATTTTTTTTTTACATTTGGTAGTTTTGATCAGGACTGAGGTTGGATAATAGATATATGCATGAACATACCGAAAGGGTAGTGAATTTGCCCACAGTGTACCGTTGAGTTTTTGAAAAAATTCTAAATATTCCCAAAATATGGGTCAAAATAAGATTTGTCACCAATTTTTTTCTCTCCTTAAAAAAGGTGTCAAATGGAAGTGCATGACAGCCTACAGTTAATGTGGAGAAGCTGTTTGTTTGTAATTAATATATCTGTTACAAATCAGCAGAGTTTGATACTTGCACTTCTGCCTGTTATTTTGTTCCTAGTTTGCAGAAGCAAAAATGGGGGAGACTTACATTTTCTCAAGCTATATATGAGCCACTATTGCACACATGCATGAAGACATGGGTAAACATTCTCAGAATTAACTTTTGGATTTTATCTGATGCTGGGGATGGTGGATGACCAACAGAGTGTGTACTTCAGTGTAATAGTTTAACGTCATATGCAAAATAAAAATAAAAAATGTATAGCCTACTATTTCATACAAATGTTGTATTATTTAACCAGTTTTAAAGTTTTACTACATTTTGTTCCTGAAATCCACACTTTTAAAATCAAGATAATCAAAGGTAATCAAACCAAGCACAACCTAATAAAACAAGTTTCATGGATAAAGGGTTTTATAAAAAAGATCTTGTTGATGGATATTCTACTTATATTAAAAACATGTTGGTCATTCTTGAATGGCTTATTCTGCAGTGGGTATAAACAATATGGCCCCTTCATTTGGAAGCATGTTTCTTCTCCCAAAATTTTAACTGATTTAATTGAGTTTGCTCATGGTGTTTAAATCTCTGTTTGCAATTTGTTGTTCATATAGGAATTTACTTTAATAATGTATTTAATAATTTACTTACAACAGAACTCCTGTAACATGTGCTTGCTTGTGTTGATCAGTAGGTCTATCCCTAAACACATATATAAGTTAACCCTTATGTTTCAGCAGTTTTTTTAAACATGTATATTTATACAAGTGTGTAGTAAATGTAATTTATGTAATGCCTTCACCACCTCTGTTAATAGTTCAGTTGAAGTCTTTATTCAGCAAAAGCAATCTACTTTTATCTTTGAAATGAAAACATACAAATTACTGTATGTTTTGATTTAGCCATTTGTTGTTAAACTACCAAACATTTTATAAGTTTGTAGAAAATAAGCAAGACATTGCTGTATAAAACTTGACCAATACACATTTGAGTCAAAATGATTTTGAAGTGCACCCCAATGCAGTATATGATTAAATACAAAAATAAAGTTTCTAAAAACATTTACATTTATTTTAATTATATAGGCCATTTTATTCCTGGGCAAATAATAAAAAAAAAATACAGGGATTAAGAATGTTTATATTCCACTTCATGTGTGCATAAAAAAAAAAAAATAAATAAATAAAAAAAATAAAAAAAAACATTTGTTCCCAGCCGACTGGAGCAGCTTGAGAACAATTGAAGATTAGAGGCTTTATTCATAATTCCTGGTAAGTTCACTTAATTATACTTGAGAAATATATCCTTTTTATATTTATTTGAGTTAATGTATAAGCGATATCATGTCACAATAGCCTCCTATCCTGACATTTAGACAAGTGGCCTTGGTAACTTCTGTGCAGTAAACTGGGAATTGCTATCATAGCATAGTTAGACCAAATTTTAGATTTTTGGAAGTTACATTTTCTTATTGAGAGCACTTAAAGTAGTGTTTACCTAACTTTTATCATAAAGCCCAATGCGGACGATTGTCATAGTAACTACTATCTGTCGAAATAACTGACAAACAGCAAAATATGTGAAATTTAATTTTTTATATGTGTTCATTTGATTATATGTTTTAAATGTCCTATATAGGGCTTGGATTCTGGGGCGTGGCAGCCCTGTTGCTAGTCTCACGAATGTAAACATACAGCAAGTTGAACGAGAAGAGATGAGTAGAGAGAAAGAAAAAAAGATGTTAAAATCGCGAAAATGTTGTGGGAATTATAGGGATACGCTAAATATGGATGCTAGGGACCGGTATGTGGACAAAATCGGCACTATTAACAGTTTGGATCCATATGAAATTCCCAACAAATAGTGGAGTACCCACGGAGACTTGCTACCGCACTTTACAGATATCTTCGGCTACCTTATTTGTTTTGTGAGCGCCTACACTTCAGAATAATTCCGAAGCTACAAGTCATTGAAGTCTCATGTACAGTTCACAAATGGATATTTTCCTGTAAAATATCCCGTTAGCTCTTCAATCGGACCTGTCAAGTCTCTGTATTGTTGTCCTGTTGCTACTCCTTGCCCTTCCAGCAAACAGCTGTTTTCAAAGCATCCTTAGCGTGATGTTGGGCTTTTTAAGATAGCGTGGTTGTTGTGAGAGCACGATTTCATGCCAATCTGTAACTAAAGTCACGTTAGACCTAGCTTCACAAATCGCTTAACATTAGTTAATGCAGCAGTTTTGTAGTTCAATTTTTTTATGTCAGCAGAGGGATATCAACAAAAAGATGAATGTTGAAATTTCCCGTATTATGGATGAGTAACCCAATAAATTTCCCTTATTTTACAATGTTGATTTAAGCTATATAAATTAATATTCAGATGTTATGTTCTCCGTGGTCGTGCCTCCAAGCAGGAAAGCGGTGTAAAGTTAATCCATTCTCATTTTATTTTCCCCACGTAATATGTTGCGCTATTACACCCCACAATACAGCAACGGTTTACCATGGTTGAAATTGTGGTGTATTTTGCCGGTTCTCCAAAGAATCGAACTCAGTCAGGGATTTTTCTCTCAGAAGAAAAGACTTTATTTTGCGCAAAACAAAGCCGAGAGCTTCTGGCAAGAAGATCTCTCGTATGCTATTTGGTTTTTCCTTTTATACATTATATGGGGCGGTTCCACATAGTCAACAACTTTATCTTTAGTCTACACATTTCATACATCCCTAGAGGAGAGGCCCTTCTGCTTGATTTACGCAGGCCCTCAATGTATATCTGACCCTGTGTTTCTTATCAGTTTGGTACATTCCAGGGCGTAGGCAACTTTCTATTAGCTTTTAATAGAATAATAATTTAAAACAAAAATGGCTAGATTCACATTGATTATATACTTGATTAATTAAAACCTTTCTACTAAAAATCTTCCACAAAATAGATTTTTAATTAATCAAATTAAGACACACGGATGAGAAGGGAGTATGTCTAAACACTGCGCAGTAGCCCGAGTAGCAGTAAAGGAGGCTGCCAACGTGGCGGCCATGCCAAGTAATGACATCACGACGCCCAAGCCCTATTGACGTGACGCCTTATTATAATAAGTGAAAGACATCTTTATATGCCTGACTGGACAAGTTAGCCTGATAAAAAAAAAAAGGACTGAGGAAGCATCGAAATGCGAGACTGATTCTGATTATATTAACGTTTCATTCAACATCAAAACAAGCTTAACGGCACACATAAACTCACGGAAAGTACATTAGGTAATTGTTCAACTGTTAAGTTTATTTATGATATAAGTAGCATCA
This sequence comes from Carassius gibelio, assembly GCF_023724105.1. Taxonomy (NCBI): domain Eukaryota; kingdom Metazoa; phylum Chordata; class Actinopteri; order Cypriniformes; family Cyprinidae; genus Carassius; species Carassius gibelio. The sequence goes on from NC_068372.1 coordinate 2,843,598, forward strand.
CAAGTGAGCTGTTTTCGTGAGTATCACGATTGCAAATACATAGTTCAATAAACAATTAGTTAACAAGTTACTTACTTCTTTTAGACACAATATTAACTGTTGTTCTATTTCACCAACGAAAATAGTTCCAAACAATGTTCAAAGCGAAACTATTTTGCTCATTCTCAAATCAAAACTAAGCAGTGTTTTTGCTGAATGATTCAGCTTTTTGAACGGATCGGTTCAATGAATGACTCAGTTGATTCACTCATTAAGTTATTCGCTGCCACCTAATGGCGGTTTAGTTTCACGTTTAAAAAGTATTATTGCATTTTTCCAACATTTATTAATTGTATTTTAAAAAATTTATGAAAACATTAATGTCATTACACAGTTGTAATTTTGAACTGTAAATTATTTAATTTGATTGGTGGTACAGTTCTACAATGTAAGATTATGATTTATAATTTATTATAGTTTGTTTATTCTAAAATGTATGCCATTTTCTGTGTTAATTTTGTATCATTTATGTGCTTTAAAGAAATCACAAGATTATTTTCTTTGTCTTTTAGGTGCAAAGAATAGCAGCTGATGTGGAGAATGTTTGATGCTTCAAGACTCTGAAGCTGATTTTATCAATCAATCACCTTTATTTATATAGTGTTTTAAACAAAATACATTGCGTCAAAGCACTGAACAACATTCATTTGGAAAACAGTGTGTCAATAATGCAAAATGATAGTTAAGGCAGTTCATCATTGAATTCAGTTATGTCATCTCTGTTCAGTTTAAATAGTGTCTGTGCATTTATTTGCAATCAAGTCAATGATATCGCTGTAGATGAAGTGACCCCAACTAAGCAAGCCAGAGGCGACAGCGGCAAGGAACCGAAACTCCATCGGTGACAGAATGGAGAAAAAAACCTTGGGAGAAACCAGGCTCAGTTGGGGGGGGCAGTTCTCCTCTGACCAGACGAAACCAGTAGTTCAGTTCCAGGCTGCAGCAAAGTCAGATTGTGCAGAAGAATCATCTGTTTCCTGTGGTCTTGTCCTGGTGGTCCTCTGAGACAAGTTCTTTACAGGGGATCTGTATCTGGGGCTCTAGTTGTCCTGGTCTCCGCTGTCTTTCAGGGATGTAGAGGTCCTTTCTAGGTGCTGATCCACCATTATGTCTGGATACGTACTGGATCCGGGTGACTGCAGTGACCCTCTGATCTGGTTACAGACTGGATCTGGTGGTCACGGTGACCTCGGAACAAGAGGGAAACAGACAAATATTAGCGTAGATGCCATTCTTCTAATGATGTAGCAAGTACATAGGGTGTTATGTGAAGTGTTTCCGGTTCCGGTTTACCTAATTAATGCAGCCTAAAAATCCTTTAACGGATTTGGATATTTAAAGCATATTAGTATGTTATGTGTATGCCAGGTTAAAGAGATGGGTCTTTAATCTAGATTTAAACTGCAAGAGTGTGTCTGCCTCCCGAACAATGTTAGGTAGGTTATTCCAGAGTTTAGGCACCAAATAGGAAAAGGACCTGCTGCCCGCAGTTGATTTTGATATTCTAGGTATTATCAAATTGCCTGAGTTTTGAGAACGTAGCGGACGTAGGGGAGTATAATGTAAAAGGAGCTCATTCAAATACGGAGGTGCTAAACCATTCAGGGCTTTATAAGTAATAAGCAATATTTAAAAATCTATACGATGTTTGATAGGGAGCCAGTGCAGTGTTGACAGGACTGGGCTAATATGGTCATACTTCCTGGTTCTAGTAAGAACTCTTGGTGCTGCATTTTGGACTAGCTGTAGTTTGTTTACTAAGCATGCAGAACAACCACCCAATAAAGCATTACAATAATCTAACCTTGAAGTCATAAATGCATGGATTAACATTTCTGCATTTGACATTGAGAGCATAGGCCGTAATTTAGATATATTTTTGAGATGGAAAAATGCAGTTTTACAAATGCTAGAAACGTGGCTTTCTAAGGAAAGATTGCGATCAAATAGCACACCTAGGTTCCTAACTGATGACGAAGAATTGACAGAGCAACCATCAAGTCTTAGACAGTGTTCTAGGTTATTACAAGCAGAGTTTTTAGGTCCTATAATTAATACCTCTGTTTTTTCTGAATTTAGTAGTAAGAAATTACTCGTCATCCAATTTTTTATATCGACTATGCATTCCATTAGTTTTTCAAATTGGTGTGTTTCACCAGGCCGCGAGGAAATATAGAGCTGAGTATAATCAGCATAACAGTGAAAGCTAACACCATGTTTCCTGATGATATCTCCCAAGGGTAACATATAAAGCGTGAAGAGTAGCGGCCCTAGTACTGAGCCTTGAGGTACTGCATACTGCACTTGTGATCGATATGATACATCTTCATTCACTGTTACGAACTGATGGCGGTCATATAAGTACGATTTAAACCATGCTAATGCACTTCCACTGATGCCAACAAAGTGTTCAAGCAAAAGAATGCTGTGGTCAATTGTGTCAAACGCAGCACTAAGATCCAATAAAACTAATAGAGAGATACACCCACGATCAGATGATAAGAGCAGATCATTTGTAACTCTAAGGAGAGCAGTATCAGGACTATGATACGGTCTAAATCCTGACTGGAAATCCTCACATATACCATTTTTCTCTAAGAAGGAATATAATTGTGAGGATACCACCTTTTCTAGTATCTTGGACAGAAAAGGGAGATTCGAGATTGGTCTATAATTAACTAGTTCTTTGGCGTCAAGTTGTGTTTTTTTTTTTTTTTTTATGAGAGGTTTAAAAATAGCCAGTTTGAAAGTTTTGGGGACATATCCTAATGACAATGAGGAATTAACACAAAAGAGGACCTAAGACTTCTGGAAGCACCTCTTTTAGGAGCTTAGATGCTATAGGGTCTAACATACATGTTGTTGGTTTAGATGATTTAACAAGTTTATACAATTCTTCCTCTCCTATAGTAGAGAATGAGTGGAACTGTTCCTCAGGGGGTCTATAGTGCACTGTCTGATGTGATACTGTAGCTGACGGCTGAATGGTTGCAATTTTATCTCTAATAGTATCGATTTTAGAAGTGAAGTAGTTCATAAAGTCATTACTGCTGTGGTGTTGGGAAATGTCAACACTTGTTGAGGCTTTATTTTTCGTTAATTTAGCCACTGTATTGAATAAATACCTGGGGTTATGTTTGTTTTCTTATAAAAGAGAAGAAAAGTAATCAGATCTAGCAGTTTTTAATGCTTTTCTGTAGGATATGTTATTTTCTCACCAAGCAATACGAAATACCTCTAGTTTTGTTTTCCTCCAGCTGCGCTCCATTTTTCGGGCTGCTCTCTTTAGGGTGCGAGTATGCTCATTATACCATGGTGTCAAACAGTGTTAATTTCGTTGACTAAATATTTTCGTCATTATTTTCCTCACAAATATATTTTTGCGGACGGATATTTTTTTAACTAAAATAGAAGGCACTGATGGAGACTAAAACTATGACTAAATTGATTGACATTATCGTCAACGAATAAAGGACGAGACGAAAATAGACTGTGACGAAAATCAAATCAGCAGAGGGAGAGATGCGAGGAATGAGCAAAAGAACCGGCAAAACGGAACAGGCGAGACTGCATGAGAGAAGAGAACCAATCAGAGCCTGACTTATTGAGACGTGAAGCGAAGGTTTTCAGTTTTTAAATGAGCTCCCGGGAAGACGGCATTCGAAGAGGTGATGACTAAAAGAGCGACAAAATGTCCACAGCTCACTTCACGTTTGACAACGAACAAAACAAAACAAAGCGTTAAGCAAGCGGAGCGCTCATTCGTGGCAAGAACACCACCAATTTGAAAAGACATTTACAGACGAGCCACCCGGACATTTTCTCAAATGTAATTTCACAACGATGTTCTTTTGTTTATTGAGCTAAGCAAAATTGGAAGACTGCAGTGCGTAGATGTTGTAGCATTAAATATTACGAACTGGAAAGTACTGTAAAACAGCCCCTTCTTCAAGTTAGATGAGAGCACAATACTAATACGTAATATCATGATAAATACATTTGATTAATACTAATGTTTAGTATATTTTATAATGTTCTACTTGTTGACAATATCACAAATATTTCTATATTAGTCATGTGAAACATGAATGTTCACATCCTATCATTATACATACAAATCTAGCAATATTGTAGTATTTAAAACATACAATATTGCTAGACAAATGAATACCTTATAAAATCTTGTTACTTTTTTTATCCACCTAGCTGCCAACTTATTAAATATTTACTTTAAATGTATGCACTTATTGTTCAGCTCAGCTGTAAGCTTTAAGGTCCTGGACCTAACGTTATTTTTCTTTTATTGATGGTCAATTGGCAGCTAGTTATTGTATACATTATCATGACAGCGTTTGTTGCTGCATAAAAGCTTTTGAATCGAAATAAAGACACAATTGTGTTGAAATAAAGTTGAATTAGTGTTTTATATATTTTGGTTAAGTTTGTTTCCTATACCAGCTGTAAAAAATTGTCTAGTAAATCTGTTATTGATTTTAGTCTTATTTTAGTCGACTAAAATACCAAGCGATTTTAGTCGACTAAAATACCAAGCGATTTTAGTCGACTAAAATACCAAGCGATTTTAGTCGACTAAAATACCAAGCGATTTTAGTCGACTAAAATAAGACTAAAATTAAAACAAATCAGATGACTAAAACTTGACTAAAACTAAAAAGAATTATAGTCAAAAGACTAAGACTAAAACTAAATTAAAATTTTGTGTCAAAATTAACACTGGTGTCAAACTGTTTTCCTTAACCTTCCTTAAGCGTAAAGGAGCAACTGTATTTAAAGTGCTAGAAAAGAGAGAGTCCATAGTTTCTGTTACATCATCAAGTTGTTCTGAGGTTTTGGATATGCTTAGGAATTTGGATACATCGGGAAGATAACTTAAAAAGCAGTCTTTTGTGGTAGAAGTGATGGTTCTTCGATACTTGTAACAAGAAGTAGAATTTACAATTTTGGCTATATGAAATTTGCACAGAACTAAATAATGATCTGAGATATCATCACTTGGCTGAATAATTTCAACACTATAAACATCAATTCCATGTGACAGTATTAAATCTAGAGTATGATTTCGACAATGAGTAGGTCCTGAAACATGTTGTCTAACACCAATAGAGTTCAGAATGTCTATAAATGCTGATCCCATTGCATCTGTTTCATTATCGACATGGATATTAAAATCACCAACTATTAAAACTTTATCTGCAGCCACAACTAACTCAGATGTAAAATCACCAAACTGTTTAATAAAGTCTGTATGGTGGCCTGGTGGCCTGTATACAGTAGCCAGTACAAACATAACAGGGGATTTATCATTAACATTTGTTTCTCTGGATAATGTTATATGTAGCACCATTACTTCAAACGAGTTATACTTGAAGCCTGCCCTCTGAGAAATCCTGAAAACGTTGTTATAAATTGAAGCAACACCTCCACCTTTGCCTTTTAGACGTGGCTCGTGTTTATAACAGTAATCTTGGTGGGTGGACTCATTTAATATAATGTAATCATCAGGTTTTAGCCAGGTTTCTGTCAAACAGAGCACATTTATATTATGATCAGTTATCATATTATTTACAAAAAGTGTTTTCGTAGAAAGGGATCTGATATTCAATAAGCCAAGCTTTATCATGTGTTTATCCATATTGCATTTGTTTTTTATTTGTTAAACCTCAATTAAATTATTAACCTTAACTTGGTTTGGACGTTTTTTTGTATTTTCTAGTTCGGGGAACAGACACAGTCTCTATTGTGTGATATCTAGGTGAAAAAGTCTCTATGTGCTGAGAATTAACTGACCTCTGTGACGGGAGGCAGCTAGCAGACGGTCGGTTTAGCCAGTCTGTCTGCTTCCTGACCTGGGCCCCAGTTAGTCAAGTATGAACTCTAAGACTATTTGCCATATTTCTAGAGAGAAGAGCAGCTCTACCCCGCGAGGGATGAAGACCATCTCTTTTAAACAGGTCAGGTCTGCCCCAAAAGCTCATCCAATTGTCTATGAAACCTATGTTATGCTGTAGGCACCACTTAGACATCCAGCCATTGAGTGATGACAATCTGCTCTGCATCTCGTCACCAGGGTAAGCAGGGAGGGGACCAGAGCATATTACAGTGTCTGACATCATGCTTGCAAGTTCACAACACCTCTTTAAAGTTATTTTTAGTGATCTCCGACTGGCGAAGTCGAACATCATTAGCGCCAGCATGAATAACAGTCTTACTGTATTTACGTTTAGCATTAGCCAGCACTTTTAAATTTGCCAAGATGTCAGGCGCTCTGGCTCCCGGTAAACATTTGACTATGGTGGCTGGTGTTTCTATATTCACGTTCAGTACAATAGAATCACCAATAACTAGAGCACTTTCATCAGGTTTCTCAGTGGGTGCATCACTGAGTGGGGAGAACCTGTTTAATGTTTTGATCGGAACAGAAGAGCGGTGTTTTGACCCACGAATACGCTGCCTCACCGTCACCCAGTTGCCCTGCTGCAGGGGCTCTGTTTCCGGAACCGAACAATGTACAGGAATCCCTGAGCTAGACGCATCCAAAGCCGTATCTAAAGCCCTAACATTCTTACTGTCCTCAATTAAAGTCTGGATGCGTGTCTCTAATTCTGAAATCTTCTCTGTCAGCCTAACTATTTCCCTGCATTTATCACATGTGAATCCCTCATCTGCGACAGAGATAGATAAACTGTACATGTGGCAAGAGGTGCAAATAACGATAGCAGGCGAAGCCATTACTTACCGTGCTTGAAATATTCTTACTGTGGTTGTTTGATGAACTTGTGAAAAACTGGAGCGAGAGAGAGGAGAGGAGAAAAGAAAACGCTAATGAAAAGCTAACGAGTGCTAACGCTTTGCAGGTGTACTGCACTCACGGAAAAGTGAACGATCAAAGTTAATCTGATAAGATTGATTGATAATATCAGAAATATGGTGTGAATTAAGTTATATTTTACCACCAGTTATATTTTAAAAACAAACAAACAAACAGACAGTGATTTTATGATTTTTATGATTTTATTAGGTAATGTATTAATTCTTTAAATCATTTGATAGAACGTGTAATTTAGATTACATTTTATATTGAAATACTGCATTGTAGGCTACATTATTGCTTATATTTATTCATTTCAGGTCCACCCAGTGGCTTTTGACTATTTGAGGGTCAGATGGTTGTGAATTCATACCTCAACTTTGTAGCTGGATTTGGAGTCTTATTACAACTTCAGTCTGGCATCCCAGGAGCAGGCATCTTTTGCACACTTGAATTTTTTCAAGGTAACAAGTTTTACTTAAGTAATTTCATTTGCGAAAAAGGTTACTTATTTAGTTTAAAGGGTTACTCCACCCCATAATGACAATTTAGTCATTAATCACTGTTAAAATGATTACCAGCGATTGATGTCGTTTCAAACCCGTAAAAGCTTTGTTCGTCTTCAGAAGACAATTTAAGATATTTTGAATGAGAACAGGGAGGCTTGCGTCTGTCCCAACGACAGCCAAAAATTAACAATGTCTAAGCCCAGAAAAGTATGAAAAGCATCGTCAGAATCTGCCATCAGTGGTTCAACTGTAATTTTACAAAGCTACAAGAATACTTTTTGTTTGCAAAGAAAACAAAAATAACAACTTTGTTCAACAAAGACGTTATTTTTGTTTTTGTTCAAATCAAAGCGTAAATAAATATAGAAAGCGTGTCCATGTGACCCAGCTGGCATAGAACAGTGGCTGTAGTTTGTGTCCAACAAATACTCTCCAAAATGGCACTACACTGACGGAGAGGAGGTGAATTGTTGAATTAATCATTATTTTTTGTTTTCTTTCCATACAAAAAGTATTGTCGTTGCTTCATAACGTTAGGTTGAACCACAGATGGACTATTCTGATGATGTCTTTCATACTTTTCTGGGCCTTGACAGTTGTATTTACTTGGCAGTCAGTGGGATGGTCAGAATCCTCCCGGATGCATCCAAAATATCTTAAATTGTGTTCCGAAGACGAACAAAGCTTTTACGGGTTTGGAACGACATGGAGGTAAGTGATTAATGGCAAGATTTTAATTTTGGGGTGGAGTATTGGTAAATGCTGATTGTATTGTATAAGTGCAGGGCTGGACTGGGACAAAAAAAGGGCTCTGGCATTTTTGCTCAGACCGGCCCACCACAATCGGTCCGACATAACCAACCAGTACACCATCCTTGTGGTCCCTGTTCATATCTACCATTCCATTCCCAAAAACCCCTACAAAGCTGAGAACTAAGTGCCATGGACCAGTGTCCCAGAGCAAGTGGACCAGTGTACTCATTCTCTCTTGACTGACTCCCTGGTGATCAAAGGTGCCCTTCTCCACTACTGCTAACTCAACCTGGCTTGACTATACATAAGGACAAAGAGAGAGATGATTACAATTATTTGGAAGAGTTATTAAAAGTACACTTAGTAAGGATCCATTTTGGTTATATAGTCCTGTATTCTTGAAGACCAGGATTTCTAGATGGACAATGTGCTCCATGTTATAAAAGCTAGTTAATCCTTTAGAACACAATAGAATGTGGATGTAGAATACTGCTAATTCTAAAAAGATTTTTTTTTTCAAAGAACCAGACAGCAGAAAAACTAGTTTACAATTGCAAGTATAGGCTACTTTGTTTTAAAGAGCACAAACCCCTCTTTAATATGACACCAAACAACATTTAGCTCTCATTGTTGAGATACTTCCCATAAAAAAGAAAAACAAACTATACTACCAAATTATTCACACAAAACATCCTAATAATATATATGATATTCAAATTTCTCACTCACCATTAATATTGCATATAAATGATATTGGAAATTCATTAGAAACATGAGAAAATATTTACTTTGTTGAATATACAGCTTTCAAAATGCAAGGCGGGTTGTAATCCCCAAAATATCATGCGCTAGCTACTTCTCTCCCGACGTGTAACTCGTCGTGGGCGCTTTGACGCAGCCATTTTGAGTAATAATTAAAAATAATCAAATGGCATCATTTAAGTTTTCTAGAGAAGGGCCGTATGTCCATTATGGGTTTTAAAGGGTTAACATTAAAATAGTCAGTCGAAGTTGTACCATGCTTACCATTTCTATTACACTCTCCTGCTCAGTCTGTCCCTCCTTGACATCACTATCAGACACTTGCACCTCTGTATGGGCGCCGCCGGCACCGCCGTGGCTAGTCACCTCCATGTGCTATGTTCACCTGTTCTTGCAAAATGTCGTCAGGTACTGTAGGCTTGGAAACTGAAGCTACAGCCAGGGCCGGCTCTAGGTTATTTGGTGCCCAAGGTGAAAGAGACCCCTCCGGAAAAAACAACTGCGTGTGCGCAGCTTTCATAATACGATACATACATTTAATGAACTTTTTTTTTTTTAATTCTGCAATTTTGCGGCCCGTCCAGCAGATGGACAAAGCCGGCCCTGGCTACAGCACTAAACATGTTGGTTATTTTTGCACATGTTTAGCCATCAACCTCTAGAATTTTTTTTTTTTTTGGCCCGCAACTTCTCCGCACCCCCCATTGCGCTTTTGTTTCTGCACTGAGCCACTGACTGCATTTGACACAAGAAATGGAGGGGGAGGGGTGGAGCCTGTTAAGAGATGATTGGGCCAGTCCAGTGTCAGTATGCAAAATTAACCAATGGGCCACTGTCCCTGCTTTATGGGCCAGTCGTTGTCCAATAAAAAAAAAAATAATAATAAAAAAAAAAATATTATATCGACCGGCCCCCAAGTGCGTCGGCCCACTGGGCATTTGCCCGATATGCCAGATTACCAGTCCAGCCCTGTATAAGTGGCATATTGACATTTATTTTATTGAGCTAGTTTCATTTGATACATAACTTTATCCTGATGCTTTTACTTGTTTTTATGTGCAGATGTTTTCTTAGAATCACAACACTCACTGGATACAAGACGGACACATAGAGGCAAAACGAGTGGAAAAGTCTCAGAAGAGGGACAACCCTCATGTGTGTGCTCATCTCAGAAAGTTGATGGATTTTCAGTATGTATTTATTAAATTGTCTTTTGCATGAATATTCTTAATTTAATAGAACATAAGCTCAAACTGTAATGAGTCATCACCAGACGGGGAATCCATCTTGCAAGCTTTATTAAACAACTCGTGGTCGTAAAGGCAGGGGTCAAGACCAGCAAACACAACAGTAGAGATAACCAGTATTGTCGTCAAACACAGGCAATAGATCGGGATCACAGGCAATATTCAGAGTCCAATAAACAATCCAAGGTCAAGAGGCGGGCGGCAATGGTTCAAGAAACGACAAACAAACAGAACTGGTAAACAGGAAATCAAACACGGGAAATAACGCTTGGAAATGTCAGCCGGAGCAAAACAAGACTTCGCGTTAAGCTGATGTAGTTGTGCAGCTCATATAGCAGTACAAATGAGCTGCACCTGTGTGGTTATCAGAGTCCAAGGCACGGGGTAGATGGGTAGTGTAGTTGTGAATCAGTTTAAGTGAGTGTGTGGGTGCGTGAGAGTCAATATTCAGGAGATGGAGCCCTCTGCTGGCCAGTAGAGGGAATCACGGGGTTCGTCTCCATGACACAAACAACAGAATTTGTGATTTAATGTTGATTCCAGCATTTTATTTTAATCATTTTCTTTAAAACCTGTTAAAAAGAGATGGCCTTCATCCCTCCTGGGGTGGCGCCACACTTTTCTCTCTAGAAATATGGCAAATAGTCTTAGAGTTCATACTTGACTAACTGTCTATGTCAGCTAATTCTCAGCACATAGAGACTCTTTCACCTAGATATCACACTATAGAGACTGTGTCTGTTCCCCGAACTAGAAAATACAAAAAACGTCCAAACCAAGTTAAGGTTAAAACTTTAATTGAGGTTCAACAAATAAAAAACAAATGGGATATGGATAAACAAATGATAAAGCTTGGCTTATTGAATATCAGATCCATTTCTACGAAAACACTTTTTGTAAATAATATGATAACTGATCATAATATAGATGTGCTCTGTTTGACAGAAACCTGGCTAAAATCTGATGATTACATTATTTTAAATGAGTCGACCCCCAAGATTACTGTTATAAACACGAGCCACGTCTAAAAGGCAAAGGGGGAGGAGTTGCTTCAATTTATAACAACGTTTTCAGGATTTCTCAGAAGGCAGGCTTCAAGTATAACTCGTTTGAAGTAATGGTGCTACATATCGTGGCTACAAGTCGTGGACTAATGGTTAGAGGGTTGGATTCCCAATCGAAGGGTAGTGAGTTCTAGTCTCGGGCCGGACGGAATTGTGGGTGGGGGGAGTGCATGTACAGTTCTCTCTCCACCTTCAATACCATGACTTAGGTGCCCTTGAGCAAGGCATCGAACCCCCAACTGCTCCCCGGGCGCCGCAGCATAAAATGGCTGCCCACTGCTCTGGGTGTGTGCTCAAAGTGTGTGTGTGTGTGTGTGTGTTCACTGCTCTGTGTGTGTGCATTTCGGATGGGTTAAATGCAGAGCACAAATTCTGAGTATGTGTCACCATACTTGGCTGAATGTCACTTCACTTTTATAACATTATCCAGAGAAACAAATGTTAATGATAAATCCCCTGTTATGTTTGTACTGGCTACTGTATACAGGCCACCAGGCCACCATACAGACTTTATTAAAGAGTTTGGTGATTTTACATCCGAGTTAGTTCTGGCTGCAGATAAAGTTTTAATAGTTGGTGATTTTAATATCCATGTCGATAATGAAAAATATGCATTGGGATCAGCATTTATAGACATTCTGAACTCTATTGGTGTTAGAAAACATGTTTCACGACCTACTCATTGTCGAAATCATACTCTAGATTTAATACTGTCACATGGAATTGATGTTGATAGTGTTGATTATTTAGCTCTGTGCAAACTTCATATAGCCAAAATTGTAAATTCTACTTCTTGTTACAAGTATCGAAGAACCATCACTTCTACCACAAAAGACTGCTTTTTAAGTTATCTTCCTGATTTATCCAAATTCTTTAGCATATCCAAAACCTCAGAACACCTTGATGATGTAACAGAAACTATGGACTCTCTCTTTTCTAGCACTTTAAATACAGTTGCTCTTTTACGCTTATAATGAGCATACTCGCACCCTAAAGAGAGCAGCCCGAAAAATGGAGCGCAGCTGGAGGAAAACAAAACTAGAGGTATTTCGTATTGCTTGGTGGGAAAGTAACATATCCTACAGAAAAGCATTAAAAACTGCTAGATCTGATTACCTTTCTTCTCTTTTATAAGAAAACAAATATAAACCCAGGTATTTATCCAATACAGTGGCTAAATTAACGAAAAATGACAGTTGACAAGTTGACATTTCCCAACACCACAGCAGTAATGACTTTATGAACTACTTTACTTCTAAAATCGATACTATTAGAGATAAAATTGCAACCATTCAGCCGTCAGCTACAGTATCACATCAGACAGTGCACTATAGACCCCCTGAGGAACAGTTCCACTCATTCTCTACTATAGGAGAGGAAGAATTGTATAAACTTGTTAAATCATCTAAACCAACAACATGTATGTTAGACCCTATACCATCTAAGCTCCTAAAAGAGGTGCTTCCAGAAGTCATAGGTCCTCTTCTGACTATTATTAATTCCTCATTGTCATTAGGATATGTGCCCAAAACCTTCAAACTGGCTGTTATTAAGTCTCTCTTAAAAAAAAAAAAACACAACTTGACCCCATAGAACTAGTTAATTATAGAACAATCTCGAATCTCCCTTTTCTGTCCAAGATAATAGAAAAGGTGGTATCCTCACAATTATATTCCTTCTTAGAGAAAAATGGTATATGTGAGGATTTCCAGTCAGGATTTAGACCATATCATAGTACTGAGACTCCTCTCCTTAGAGTTACAAATGATCTGCTCTTATCATCTGATCGTGGGTGTATCTCTCTATTAGTTTTATTGGATCTTAGTGCTGCGTTTGACACAATTGACCACAGCATTCTTTTGCATAGACTTGAACACTTTGTTGGCATCAGTGGAAGTGCATTAGCATGGTTTAAATCGTACTTATATGACCGCCATCAGTTCGTAGCAGTGAATGAAGATGTATCATATCGATCACAAGTGCAGTATGGAGTACCTCAAGGCTCAGTACTAGGGCCACTACTCTTCATGCTTTATATGTTACCCTTGGGAGATATCATCAGGATACATGGTGTTAACTTTCACTGTTATGCTGATGATACTCAGCTCTATATTTCTTCGTGGCCCGGTGAAACACACCAATTTGATAAACTAATGGGATGCATAGTCGATATAAAAAAATGTATGACGAGTAATTTCTTACTGCTAAATTCAGAAAAAAAACAGGTGTTAATTATAGGACCTAAAAACTCTGCTTGTAATAACCTAGAACACTGTCTAAGACTTGATGGTTGCTCTGTCAATTCTTCGTCATCAGTTAGGAACCTAGGTGTGCTATTTGATCACAATCTTTCTTTAGAAATTACGGCCTATGCTCTCAATGTCAAATGCAGAAATGTTAATCCATGCATTTATGATTTTTGGGTGTTTGTTCTGCACGCTTAGTAAACAAACTAAAGCTAGTCCAAAATGCAGCAGCAAGAGTTCTTACTAGAACCAGGAAGTATGAACATATTAGCCCGATCCTGTCATCGCTGCACTGGCTCCCTATCAAACATCGTATAGATTTTAAAATATTGCTTATTACTTATAAAGCCCTGAATGGTTTAGCACCTCAGTATTTGAATGAGCTCCTTTTACAATATACTCCTTTACGTCCGCTACGTTCTCAAAACTCAGGCAATTTGTAATAATACCTAGAATATCAAAATCAACTGAGGGCGGCAGATCCTTTTCCTATTTGGCGCCTAAACTCTGGAATAACCTACCTAACATTGTTCGGGAGGCAGACACACTCTTGCAGTTTAAATCAAGATTAAAGACCCATCTCTTTAACCTGGCATACACATAACATACTAATATGCTTTTAATATCCAAATCCGTTAAAGGATTTTTAGGCTGCATTAATTAGGTAAACCGGAACCGGAAACACTTCACATAACACCCTATGTACTTTCTACATCATTAGAAGAATGGCATCTACGCTAATATTTGTCTGTTTCTCTCTTGTTCCGAGGTCACCGTGGCCACCAGATCCAGTGTGTATCCAGTTCAGAGGGTCACTGCAGTCACCCAGGTCCAGTACGTATCCAGACATGATGGTGGATCAGCACCTAGAAAGGACCTCTACTGCCCTGAAAGACAGCGGAGACCAGGACAACTAGAGCCCCAGATACAGATCCAATGTAAAGACCTTGTCTCAGAGGACCACCAGGACAAGACCACAGGAAACAGATGATTCTTCTGCACAATCTGACTTTGCTGCAGCCTGGAATTGAACTACTGGTTTCGTCTGGTCTGAGGAGAACTGGCCCCCAACTGAGCCTGGTTTCTCCCAAGGTTTTTTTCTCCATTCTGTCACCGATGGAGTTTTCTGTCGCGGTAAGGAAAATCAGAGAGAATATTAAAAGACCCAACTCATCCCGCAATGTTTCATCACAACGACTGGAATACAGTAGCAGCTTTATTAATAAATGTGGTCATACAAGTAGAGATCAATGCACAGGTAAGGCAATATAGTAGATCAGACAGAATCATAAACCAGTACTAAGCTTAAGGTCGGGACAGGTGGCAATCAAACAACAACAATAATCCAAAGAGAAGTACACAGTCCAAGGGGCAGGCAGCAAAGGGTCAGAAACAATGGCAGGCAGGGTAATAACAATAGGCAGTCCAATGATATAGAAACTAGCACTCAGAAAAAGTTCATCAAGGCACAAAAAGACTTCACAGTGAGCCTGAGCGTAAGCCTGCTATAAATAGCCGGGTTAATGAGGCACAGGTGTCGGGGATGATCAGTGCCAGGTAAGGGGCTCATGGGAGATGAAGTGCAAAGAGAATTATCAAAAATCCAGTGATGGTGATCTTTTGTACCTTCTGCGATCAGATTTATTAATCAAAAAGGTATGTGATTCAGTATAATGGTATTTATGTGTTTTGTAGTATGTGTCTTAGTTTTTTTGCTGGTGTGGTTAAAGACAAATTTCAACCATGGCTGACAATAAAGATGTATTGTATGTTATTCAATTTCAAATTGTCTTTTCTCTTTGAAAGGTTATAAGCTCTTGGTACATAAAGCAGGTCTGTAAAGTTCACCAGATTAAAGTCTCAAATCCAAAGGGATATTCTTTATAAAAGTTAAGACTTGTTCACGCCCTCCTAAAACGCCTAATTTAAACATGTCTACATCACTGAGTGGGAAGATTTGCATGGCACTGCCGAAATGTTCACAAAAAAAAAAGAAGGCGTAACTTTTATTCTCGATGTAGTATGGTTGTTGCCGCCATGTTGTTTCATTGTGAAAGCGAAACTACTTTGTTTGGCCTTCCAAAAGAGATCGACATTCGCTTCATCATGGCTAGAGCTGATCCATGCTGGTCGCTGAAGAAATGCCAATTAACGTACACCTCACTTTTCAATCAATCAATCAATCAATCACCTTTATTTATATAGTGCTTTAAACAAAATACATTGCGCCAAAGCACTGAACAACATTCATTTGGAAAACAGTGTCTCAATAATGCAAAATGATAGTTAAAGGCAGTTCATCATTGAATTCATTGATGTCATCTCTGTTCAGTTGAAATAGTGTCTGTTTTAATTTGCAATCAAGTCAACGATATCGCTGTAGATGAAGTGACCCCAACTAAGCAAGCCAGAGGCGACAGCGGCAAGGAACCGAAACTCCATCGGTGACAGAATTGAGAAAAAAACCTTGGGAGAAACCAGGCTCAGTTGGGGGGCCAGTTCTCCTCTGACCAGACGAAACCAGTAGTTCAATTCCAGGCTGCAGCAAAGTCAGATTGTGCAGAAGAATCATCTGTTTCCTGTGGTCTTGTCCTGGTGCTCCTCTGAGACAAGGTCTTTACAGGGGATCTTTATCTGGGCTCTAGTTGTCCTGGTCTCCGCTGTCTTTCAGGGCAGTAGAGGTCCTTTCTAGGTGCTGATCCACCATCTGGTCTGGATACGTACTGGATCCGGGTGACTGCAGTGACCCTCTGATCTGGACACAGACTGGATCTGGTGGCCACGGTGACCTCGGAACAAGAGAGAAACAGACAAATATTAGCGTAGATGCCATTCTTCTAATGATGTAGAAAGTACGGTGTTATGTGAAGTGTTTCCGGTTCCAGTTTACCTAATTAATGCAGCCTAAAAATCCTTTAACGGATTTGGATATTAAAAGCATATTAGTATGTTATGTGTATGCCAGGTTAAAGAGATGGGTCTTTAATCTAGATTTAAACTGCAAGAGTGTGTCTGCCTCCCGAACAATGTTAGGTAGGTTATTCCAGAGTTTAGGCGCCAAATAGGAAAAGGATCTGCCGCCCGCAGTTGATTTTGATATTCTAGGTATTATCAAATTGCCTGAGTTTTGAGAACGTAGCGGACGTAGAGGAGTATAATGTAAAAGGAGCTCATTCAAATACTGAGGTGCTAAACCATTCAGGGCTTTATAAGTAATAAGCAATATTTTAAAATCTATACGATGTTTGATAGGGAGCCAGTGCAGTGTGGACAGGACCGGGCTAATATGGTCATACTTCCTGGTTCTAGTAAGAACTCTTGCTGCTGCATTTTGGACTAGCTGTAGTTTGTTTACCAAGCGTGCAGAACAACCACCCAATAAAGCATTACAGTAGTCTAACCTTGAAGTCATAAATGCATGGATTAACATTTCTGCATTTGACATTGAGAGCATAGGCCGTAATTTAGATATATTTTTGAGATGGAAAAATGCAGTTTTACAAATGCTAGAAACGTGGCTTTCTAAGGAAAGATTGCGATCAAGTAGCACACCTAGGTTCCTAACTGATGACGAAGAATTGACAGAGCAACCATCAAGTCTTAGACAGTGTTCTAGGTTATTACAAGTAGAGTTTTTAGGCCCTATGATTAACACCTCTGTTTTTTCTGAATTTAGCAGTAAGAAATTACTCGTCATCCAATTTTTTATATCGACTATGCATTCCATTAGTTTTTCAAATTGGTGTGTTTCACCGGGCTGCGAGGAAATATAAAGCTGCGTATCATCAGCATAACAGTGAAAGCTAACACCATGTTTCCTGATGATATCTCCCAAGGGTAACATATAAAGCATGAAGAGTAGCGGCCCTAGAACTGAGCCTTGAGGTACTCCATACTGCACTTGTGATCGATATGATACATCTTCATTCACTGCTACGAACTGATGGCGGTCATATAAGTACGATTTAAACCATGCTAATGCACTTCCACTGATGCCAACAAAGTGTTCAAGTCTATGCAAAAGAATGTTGTGGTCAATTGTGTCAAACGCAGCACTAAGATCCAATAAAACTAATAGAGAGATACACCCACGATCAGATGATAAGAGCAGATCATTTGTAACTCTAATTAGAACGATGAGCTTTGTGAAAATCAACACATTTCAGAAAGGTGGTGTGATGTAGTGTTATATGCATTTATGGTGTAATTGCATATTGATATTGACTCTACTAGAGGGCTACCTTGGGTTGACTTAGTGGGGGTTACGGTATTAGACGAGTTAGACAGTGGTTTTGCATGAGCGGGTTAGCAGCAGGAGCTGCTTGTGTTCTATAATAAATATGTGGTTCTGAGTTATAACTCTCTGTGTACGTAGTCTACTGGATACACTGCAACAGAAGAAACACGACATGGTGTCAGAAGAGAAATTTCACGAACCCGAGCCTGCGTTCGACAGCACTGAGACTTGACGAAGATAGTGAGCTCATCCTGACTTAAGTGAGTCTGCCATAGTAAAAAAAAAAAAAAAAAAATTCCAACAAACATGGATCAGTTCAGATTACCACCTCAATTAGTCCTGTCGGGGAATACAGGTGAAAACTGGAGAAGATGGATACAGCGGTTCAACATTTACATGACTGCTACTGGTTCAGATTCAAAAAGTGAAAAGGTAAAAATCGCAATTCTCCTTCATGCTTTAGGAGAGGAGGCCTTAGAAGTATACAATTCACTGTCTATTGAGCCAGATGGGGAGAATGAAACAATGCAAGATATAGTAACTGCACTGGAGAAGTATTGCCTACCCAGAAAGAATGTTGTTTTTGAAAGGCACCAATTCTGGGCCTACCCCATGCCTGATTCGATTACCATCGATAAGTAAGTCACAGAACTAAAACAAAAGAGTAAGGACTGTGAATTTTGGTCAACAGAATCTGACATGATAAGAGACAAGATTGTGTTCAGTATCAGTGAGCAACGTTTAAAGGAGAGGCTCTTAAGAGAAACAAACCTGACTCTTGAAAAAACTGTGGATATTTGCAGAGCGGCAGAGGCAGCTAAAACACAGATTGAAGCAATGGGAGAGCAGAATAAAACTGTTCATGCCATTAAAAAGAATACAAAAGATGCAAAACAGAACAAGAGATATGAAAGAACATCATCTCAACAGCACAAAGCAGTTTCATTCACCTGCAAAAAGTGTGGAAAATCTCACCTCCCACGACGGTGTCCAGCCTTTGGCGCAACATGTCATTCCTGTGGAAAACGGAATCACTTTGCCTCAGTGTGCATGTCTGAACAAAAAGACACAATGCCTAAACACAATAGAAATGTCACTGTTGATTCATTATTCATCGGGTCAGTTGAACTAAAACTAAACTAAAGTCCGCCCCTGGTTGCAGGAGGGGCAACCAATAGCATATGCGTCCAGGTCTTTAACAGATACAGAAAAGAACTACGCCCAGATTGAAAAGGAGCTACTGGTGATTGTCTTTTCGACCAAAAAGTTCCATCAGTATGTGTACGGACGCTGTGTGAATGTCCAGTCTGACCATAAGCCATTGGAGGCTCCACTAGAGGGCTACCTTGGGTTGACTTAGTGGGGGTTACGGTATTAGACGAGTTAGACAGTGGTTTTGCATGAGCAGGTTAGCAGCAGGAGCTGCTTGTGTTCTATAATAAATATGTGGTTCTGAGTTATAACTCTCTGTGTACGTAGTCTACTGGATACACTGCAACAGAAGAAACACTACAGGTGGCGTATAGAGGAGCAACAATAATGGAATAAGGGAATTGAAAAAAATATTTTTTCTTTTAACCTTAAACCGCATAAACACGTTACATGTGGTACACAACATAATACTATTTTTAGCAACGAAATATGACCCATTTAATAATTTTATACTAAAATAACTTCAAAACATACAAGTAGCAAATAATACAGAGCGTAGAAACCAGGGGCGGACTTTACCATTAGGCAAAGGTCGGCAATTGCCTTGGGCCCCGAGCTACCTAGGGGCCCCCAAAATGCCCCATTAACTTGCTTAAAGATTTTTATTTTTTTTGACTTCGTGCAAAATATATATTTCTAAAACTCCATTTGCGAAAAATGGCATCAAATCATTAGTGTCGCAGACAGGAAGGCCCCCCCACCTCACTACATTGGACTATTCCATTATTTCACTTACTGCGCATCTGCGAAAGTGACAAGGCTGTAATGCGCCAAAAAACTGACGAAGAAGAAGTGATTGACAGTGATAGACATTGTGTACAGAGAGAGATTGTTGACAGTAAAAATGAAGCGAAGCTACCCAAGCGGTGCTGAAAAAAGGAAAAACAGGAGGAAAGCAAAAAGTTTTTAGCAAAATTGATGAGTAATGAGTACTAGCAGTCACTAGCCGCATTTCCACTGTCGGCCCAGTGCGAGCCAGGGCTTAAAAGAGGCCGTTTGTTTGCATGCTTTGTTATATATTCAAATTCAAAATCATCGATGTTTTAATTATAGAATTGATTTAATTTATCAGGACTCAAAATTAATCACACATAAATACACTTATTTCTATTTTATTTATTTATTTTTAACGCTTATGAAAATAGCCTGCTTATTCAGTCGAGTCTGTTTCTGTTTATTAGCCACAGTATAGCCGTCACATTTAGAATGAATGATAATATCTCTATTTTTATAAAAGCTCCCGAACAAAAAACATTATTAGGCTATATTCTTTTATGATAGGCAACGTGAGATAAACTCTCGAGACGAGGCTTGTGAAAGATAATATAAGTTACTTAATACACGATTGTGATAGAGAATAAGAAGCTGACGTCTGATTTCTTCAAGCGGTCATATTTTACCATGTTTACTATGGTAACATGTTTAGCGTGCATATCTTTTTCATCGCTTATAAATATTTCTGCATTGTATGGTGATTATCCACATTGGATCAAGTTATTTCAAACACTCGCTGCTGACTGAAAGAGAGTTTTGAGCTCAACTTATTTTAAAAAAAAGTGTTTAATGCTGGTGTTAAAGCTGTTATCTTTCTGAAATGATCCTCGGCGCAGACTCGCTATTTTTATAAAAGCTCACGAACAAAAATCATTATTATATTTTGATGATATACAACGTGGAGCTAAACTCTTGAAACGAGACGACAGATAAAATGTTACTTAATAAATACACAATTGTAATAGAGAGTAAGAAGCTGACGTCTGATTTCTCCAAGCGGTCATATTTAACATGTTTACTGTGTAACGTTAATGTTTAGCGTGCATAGTCTTTTACATCACTTATAAATATTTCTGCCTTGTTTAGTGATTATAATCCACATCAGATCAAGTTATTTCAAACACTTGCTGCTAACTAAGAGTGAGTTTTGAGCTCAACTTATTTTAAAACGTCTTTAATGCTGGTGTTTAAGCTGTTATCTTTCTGAAATGATCCGCGCTGACGCTCTCTAGACACGGAGAAACTCCGCCTTTGTTCATAACTCCTCCTCTAGCCCCAGCTGGCCCGCTTTAGCCCAAGGTTTTCATCGGGCCCAAAAACCCTGGCCGTTGGCCCCGAGGAAGCCCCGGCGAGGCACGATCAAGCCCTGGAAGTGACAGTGGAAACGCGACTGGTCTTAGCTCGGTCTTAGCGGTCTTAGCTCGGTAGTGGAAACACGGCTATTCTGACCAATTTGTTACACTTGAACTTGAAGATGACCAAGCACTCTGGCCAAAACATCTCACTGACAAAGAACGCTGCTTAATTCTGCAGAGAGGCCCTGTTCAGAGCAAGGATAGAATTTATCCTTTTTATTTTTCTTCTTTTTTTCTTACAGATACAACTCCAGATGTCTATAAATCATTGCTGTGTGAAGACTGCTGAAGAGAAGTAACAAGTAGGGCTTTTTTTTTTTTAAATAAGGATTGAGAAAAGGAGGGAAACAAGAGATGTAGAGGGCCCCATGTCTGTGTTTGCCTTGGGCCCCAAAATGTCTAAATCCACCCCTGGTAGAAACATATTACAAACAACAAACAAAGAGTGCTTTCAGTATTTAAGATCATCTGAACGTTTTCCTTACAAGAAAGATTTTTCTTCATCTTTGTGTTGTTTTTTACTATGACATCATAGGCAGCAGGAGATCTATTAAGCTGCATTCACACAAGGTTCTCTTTTGAAATGTAAAAAGTAATGTGGTTTGTCCTATCTATTTATTCCCTTAAGACATAACTGGCTGTGTTTACATAACTTTTGCATCATGAAACCATTTTGAGCTGCAAGTCCATTAAACCACTTACATGGAGTCGAGCACAGCAACATTCACAAACAGTCTTACCAAACAAAGCGTGTCAAGCATTTCATTTCTGTTAGTGAGGTTCATATTAAAAAAAAAAAAAAAAAAAGAAGTCCACTGCTTTCCAAACCACATAAATGATGACTTCATAGAGCATTTGTAAGGAAAATACAGACGTGCGAGTCTGCACACTTCAAGTAACATCAAATAAAGCGTGCGTCTCTCACAGCGCATTCTGTGCAATGAAGCTCACAAATTTCCTTGTATGAAATTCTCAGACTTGATCCAGAATCACTGGAGAGAGAATTGATGAACTGATGAACTGATTTGAGAATTGAAGCACTGATGAATTGATTTTTTTTTCTTACTTGTGACTGTCCCATGAACTGCTTAGTAAATTTCACTGTCAAGGTCCAGAAAAGAATGAAAGACATCATTTGACGATGTCTTTCATACTTTTCTGGACCTTGACAGTGAAATTTACTTGGCAGTCAATGGGACAGTCACAAGGCTCCCGGATTTCATCTAAAATAGCTTAAATTGTGTTCTGAAGACGAAGGAAGCTTTTGGAATGACATGGGGTCAAGTGATTAATTACAAAATTGTCATTTTGGGGTGGAGAATCCCTTAAAGATCATAAATATAAAGCGGGGGTAAGTATAGTTTGTTAGATTTTCCCAACCAAGGATATATTTGCGCAAAATATCAAAATGGTGGTATGTAATGAGATCAAAATGGTAGGTTTTCTGTCAAAAACTTTATATGCCTGCTTATGAAGGGGAAGGATGGGCTTCAGTGTTGTACCTTTAATTTTAGACTAAGTCATCATAAAGTATGTTAAGTGAGGAATTATCATTGAGTTTATATATAATTTTGCTTATATCTTATTATTATATCTCATAGTTTAACCTGTTAACCTGACCCCCATTATGGGACTCACAGCTGAAAGTGCTCTACCTAACTTATAATTGTAACAGTTTCCTACTTCAGTGTGTTACAAACATAATTTTGGTGTCTTTGGAAAGAAGACCCTTTGGGCTTTACTTTTTTTCAACCAGATTTGATAATACTCAAAAATATTAAAAGTTATAGACACGGAAGTGCCTTGATCTTTTTTTCTTTTTTTTAACTTTGTTTGCCAAATACAGAAAATACTGAGATTGCTAGAAATGCAGCATTTACAATGAAATACGATGCAAATAAGTGCTGATGTGCTCATGGCCACTTATACAGATGGTAATAACACAAATGCGGCAGTATTTAGAGATTGACACTCAAACTGAACACTCTGCCATTTTCTTGGGTTCTCCCTCCATGAATATTTTCTGTTGAGCCTCAAAGGTGTGTAATCCACTCTCTCTATTCATATTGACGCGTTGACTTTGATTGACGCGATCATACAGTATTAGCGAGCTGATTTGAGCTGATTTGCACTCAAACATATGGTAATCATGAAGATACATTCACACTCAACATAAAACACACTGTCACATAAAAAAACTGTTGAAAAATAAGACAAACAGAGAAAACGGAAATCGCTATAGAGCTTTGGAAACTACGTCACTGCGCATTGCATTCTGGGTAGTCGCGGCCATTTTTTGGGACACGCTTATCAGTAAAAGTGAAAGTGAAAGTGACATGACATACAGATCAAGTGTAAGATTACATATGAAGAAAAACTCAACAAGGAAGCAAAGATGCGGAATTTAAAAAAAAATCAAGACAATCAACAAACTCAATCTGCACGAACACAAAGAGTGCTCGGATGATCTTAAAGAGCTGCCGCTCGTAACCTTCCCCAATGTGTTTTCTTACCTTGTTTGTAGTGTCAGAGCGTACACCTCTTATCAGTTTAAAAATTATAAATCTCTCGAGTCTCACCTGCAATTTACAAATGGATGGGTGCAGAACCTACAAATTTTCCGCGTCAACGAGCGAGTTACACTGCCCCTTCACTTTTTAATATGCGCTATTGTAAGGTGTACAAATTAACCTCAGTGTGTTATGATGCACAAAAAAAGAGATACAGAACTGATCAATTTTGCCGTTTATTACTGTAACAGGTGGTATGCAATATGCATAACACTGATAATGCAGGAGATGTGGTTCATTCATAGGTAACATTTAATGTAAGTCTGTCAAATCGATTAATCACATCCCAAAAAAAGTTGTTTATATAACGTACATTTCTGTATATTTACATATATTTAAATGCACATACACACGTGTGTATATATCAGACCAAAGGGACAATCCTTCTTTTCCTTCTTACTGCTGCTAACCAAGCTATGTGACGCCGCTTTGTTAACTCGGAGACCTGAGATCAAGGTGTGGTTTTCCAGCGGGAAAGCTGAAAAATCGCACTCCATTCAAATTATTCATGAGTACGAGTATGGCAGTTAATTACACAACAAGGTTTTACCATTGTAATTTATTTTTTAGCTGTAGAGAGCAAACAAAGGCTATTATCAATCCAATACATACAGCAGCGTCCGTGTCCTAAAGTCCCAGAATGCATTGCGTTGCTGACGTCATGTTCCCAAACTCTATAAATTCCGCCTCCATCAGCTGACAGGTGCGTCAGAGCGAGTCACAAGCCTTCACAAGAGAGCGCCATAATTCAAATATACTATCTTTCTCCTACACTGAAAAAATGATGCTTTGAACCAACCTTAAAAAATTGGTGTAATTTGTTACAGCTAAATTTATTAGTTTTTGTCAGACTAAATGTTTTATTTGGTTGAACTTAAAAATTTTAATTTCATATTAATCAAAATATTTCTTCTGCCCAAGATAAAATATCACAAAGTTAAAATATAGTTTTTTTATGGAGACCAAATAATTATTTTTACTTTGGTGCAACTTAACATTTTTACTTTGAAAAAACTTACTATTTACCATAAATCCAATAATTTTTACTTTGGACTTAACTAAATAAATTGCTGTAATTTTGTTACAAGCAATTTTATTACATTTATGAGTCAGTACAAACTATATTTTTAATAACACCTAAATCTATTTATTTTCTTTAGTCACAAGATAAAACTTTACTTAAATGTAGGTCAATATGTTTTTTTGCTTTGTTACAACTTAACTTTTACCATGAACAAAAGTACATTTGATTTAATATTTAAAAAATGTTCAAATTAACTTAAAATAAAACACAAACATTTTCAGTAAATGCTTAATTTAGTTGACTTTAAATAAAGACATGAATATTCTCTTGGAAAGACCTCAATGTTAATTGTGATGTTACTTACATTTAACAATGCCCCCTTCCATTAATCATGGAATATTTTTGAATACAAGATCTAATGCAATAAAAACACATGTATCCAAATGTCTTTGATTACCCCAGTATTTAGAGATTGACACTCAAACTGAACACTCTGCCATTTTCTTGGGTTCTCCCTCCATGAATATTTTCTGTTGAGCCTCAAAGGTGTGTTTGAGTTCACTTGGGTAGCTCACAATTAGAATGTAGACGAGGCCAAACAACATGGCACGTGCATGTGGGACTGAGAGAAAGTCATTACGGACCTGCACCCCTTCAGTAATAATTCCAAGGTGATGTGGTGGCTGGAGAGGATCCTCATCTTCCTTGAAGCAGACTGCCATTGTGCATCTCTGAAGCTCTGCTCATCCTTCTGAACAACCTAATAAAAAACGAAGACAAGACATTAAAAAGTTATTTTGATGACATCAGTGACTGATGTGTATATATTAAAAAAAATTAACAAAAATAAATACATTCTCCCAATAAAAAGTAGGTGTAGTAATAAGAAAATGTAATTACTTGCAAAGTCCAAAAGATACTTAATGTAGACTCTTCCAAACATGTTTCTCATAGCAACTTGACCTATGCAAAGCATTGGTACAATTATTATATAATATCTATCTTCAAAAAGTTACAACATATGCTGTGCAAAATACAGTAGTGTACATACTTCAACCAAGAAGCTCTGAAGTAAAACATATTTAAATGCTGCTTGTTTTCTGGTTCTTGCAATTAATGTGAGAACTATATATACTTATGGACAGCTCTGCATGCTTTCCTATCCAATTGCAGTACTTTGATGTCAAACACTGATGGATCTGTGCAGCGCCCAAGTCAACATACAGATGACGCACCAGGGGTTGTAGTGTATTTTTGTCTGCCATGGATCTGAGGCATCACACAGTCTCGGGGTTTTGTTTCCAGAAGATAGACTTTATTTCAGAGAGAAACAAAGCCAAGATATTCTCTGTGAGAAGATCTCCCGAATGCTATGTAGCATCTCATTATATACCCTATACAGGGCGTTTCCAAATAGTCAGTCTTTTCCTTATGCTTGCAATTTTGATACCTCCCTAGGGAGGAGAGGCCCCTACTTGTTTTGGTATAAAGAAAGGCCCTTTCTGTATGTCTGACCACATGTTTCTCATCAGTTCTGTACAGCACGTAAGCATATTCCTTTCTATCCTTTACCTATAGGATTATAATGGAAAAACAACTAGCAACAAAAATGGCTAGATTCACATTGATTATTCTTGATTGATTAAAATCTTATTAATAAAAATCTTCCACATATTAATTAATAAGTCTAACCTTTGATTATTTTTATCCAGAGTGCTACTCCATAATCCAGTCATATTAGTTACACTACCTAGTGACTAAATAAGTCACATTGTATGATCACCAGTGACTAGATTATGAAATTCCACTCTGAGGGATTACTGGACCAAACATCTCTCTCCTAATTTGACGAGGAGTGAGTAAAAGATCCAGTCTCCCCAATTCCTTCTTTAATAGTAAACAATGTTAAAAGCATGAACATGCAATTGGTTCAGCATTTGCCTGGTTATCACAGTTATGTATAAAAGGCATAAAAATACATACATCACATCACACATTGAATATCACAAGATTATAAGAGTTGATCTTCAGCTCAGATACCTTATGTATCATAGATAGTCTTTTTTGTTACCCTCAAAAATCAATTTCCCATTATCTTGACATCTTTGAATTTAATTTACTTAGCTGTGGCTTTGACTAGTGACCTCAATATAGGAAGTACACAGTAAATCTCCTGTCAATAATGCAATTCCTAAAAACTTTCCCAATGTAGTTATAAACTATGCTCCACATGCTCCTAACTGTAAATCAAACCAGTCTTACATTTTATTTATTTGATTTTTACTTCATTAAATGCTCCCTTCTATAAATACATCATTGTCCCCCAAACATAACACAGACTTTTCCTTCTTCAATTCACAAATAATCTCAAGCTTTTCTATTTTGCTCCTTTCATTTGTTGCATTCAATTGCTCTATTTTCCCTTCCAATCTTCCTACATCCATATTTCCCTTCTCATAACCTTCAAATTCTTCATCTGCCATTACTTGACATTCTCTTTCCACTTTTTCTTTTCTATTTCTTGGCTCATATCTGCTCCCAAGTATTTTGATCTCATTAGCACTCCCATCACTCTTTCATTCCATCTTCACCAGGGAGATTCTTTGCGAGTCGTTGCAATGGTCTTTCCCTCGTTGGCAAGGGTGGGTCGTTACTAGCACGCCCTTCATCCCTCACTTCATGCTGTGTGGAGTTGTTGAAGCTGGTTGGTGTCTTTTAATTAAAGTTAGAGATGTGAACTTAGGTGTCACTCTGTAACCGTTTTTCTGATTAATGCAAGGCTTTCCCTTGAGATCATAACTGCACCCTCACTGGTTCTCTTTGATGGAGCGAAGCATTCCTTGGTCTTACTAGAACTGCTGTCACCTGTAAATGGAAAACTTCAGAGATTTTTGTTAGTGTTATCAACAGAGATGTATAAAGTACTAGAGAACCATACTTGAGTAAAAGTACAAGTGCTCTATCAAAAAAGTGACTTGAGTAGAAGTAGAAGTGCTCTTTAAGCACCACACTTAAGTAGAAGTACTAAAGTATTCATCATTTGTTGTACTTAAGTATTGCAAGTAATCTATTTTAAAATTTACTACTCAAGTACTGAAAGTAAAAGTAGAATTATTGTGTTATGTAGCTATTAAAGAAAGTAGTCAAAAGTTTGAACATATTGTTACTATTTCAAATGATTAACCTAAAGGACAAATCACAATTCCTTTGACTGTAACTTCTTGTAAACAAAAAACGGTTACTAGGGTTAGTTAGCCCAATTTGCAAAATGATGTCATTAATAACTTACCCTCATGTTGTTTCAAACCCGAGGGTCATTTAGAATTTTTTGAAGCATCGAAAATACATTTTGGTCCAAAAATAGCAAAAACTATGACTTTATTCAGCATTGTCTTCTCTTCCTTGTCTGTTGTAAGACAGTTAAAAACAAAGCAGTTTGTGATATCTGGTTCGCGAACGAATCATTCGATGTAACCGGATCTTTTTGAAACAGTCCACCAAATCGAACTGAATCGTTTTAAACAGTTCGCGTCTCCAATACGCATTAATCCACAGATGAATTAAGATGTTAACTTGTTTAATGTGTCTGACACTCCCTCTGAGTTAAAACAAACCAATATCCCGGAGTAATTCATTGACTCAAACAGTACACTGACTGAACTGCTGTGAAGAGAGAACTGAAGATGAACAAAGAGCCGAGCCAGATAATGACTCGTTCACGAGTCAAGAACCGTTTGTGTCAGACGCGTCCGATTCGTGAACCGAGGAGCTGATGATACTGCGCATGTGTGATTTAGCGTGAAGCAAACCGACACACAGAGCGTCTGGAACCGAACTGTTTTCTTTTGGTGATTGATTCTGAACTGATTCTGTGTTAATGTTATGAGCCCATGTGCAGTCAACGCCAATGACGCCATTGCATCGAGCGCAAAAGAATCGGTGAACTATTTTCTTCAACTGGTTTATTGAATCGAACTGTCAGAAAGAACTAACGTTACTGGTCATCCGAAAACCGATGCAACCGGTTCTTGACTCGTGAACGAGTCATTATCTGGCTCGGCTCGGTGTTCATCTCTCTCTTCACAGCAGTTCAGTCAGCACGCGCAGTCTCGCTTGATTCGCTCAATGATGTGCCAGCTTCATCAAACCTGCCATCTACAGTTCTGGCAGTGGTTTGTAATGGAATGATTCGTAACATTATTATAATTGTAACGAGTAACGATGCAGCACATAAAAAAAATATTGGAGTAAAAGTATTAAACTCAGCGAAAATATGTACCGAAGTAAAAGTGGAAGTAGGAGAAAAAAATAATACTCTAGTAAAGTACAGATACCGCCTTTTAGTACTTAAGTACAGTAGTGAAGTAGTTCTACTTCGTTACTATACATCTCTGGTTATCAAGCATGCTAATTTGTTCATCTTGCTAGTCGTCCTTCTTGGTGTGACCTGTGGAAATGTAATGTGGGTTGAGGGCTGTCTTGGCCCCTTTTTGAGTTTTAACAATTCCAGTGCTGTCCTTATAATGAGAAAAGGGTGAATACCCATTTGTTTATAATATAACAAAGAATTTGGTTTTACTCCATTATCGGCATACTTACTATTGTTAAATTAATTTCAATTTTATTCTCAACAATTTGCTTATTCAATTATCTCTTTGTTTTGTATACTGAGTTCCACTATATTACTGGATAATTTATCTAGGCCTATGCTGCTCAGTAGCATAGGCCTTTTGACCTGGAAAACACTCAACCCACTTTATTTTAACATTTAGAAAGACAATATTTTATCCTTTTGACACAAAATCAGCTCCATAATGTTATGCTGTAAAGAAAGTTAGATGTGGGTGGACAGAGCAAGCTTGCTTTGCTCTGCTCTGCCTTCCCATGTTATACGCTGCGCATGTGTGGCACTGTTTTTCTTTCTGCCACAACAATGACCTAGGTACAGACCAGAAAACTTAACCAAATTCATCCATGGTCATTATTTTACTGGGCATAAGTTTTACCTGTGGGCCCACATTCAAATTTGTATACAGCTGTTTTGGCAAATTGATTGAATTGCCTCAGTGTCTCGTCAGACACTCTCTTTCATGCCATACAACACCATCATTCATAATTTTTCACATCCTTTCACACCCCCTTTTTGGCCAAAAACATATTTTTTTCTCAAAATGTCAGCTGATTGTGAACTAAATTATTTAAGCTGTGGAACTGCACATTTTGTGTAGGATAACATGAACCTTTTATTTTTGACTCTACTTAGCATAGACCTGGTACCATTCAACATAGTTTCTAGATGTCATGCAACTTATGGCATTATCAGTCGCCATAAAGTTTAGTGTAACACAGCTGTATAAACTTCTTTTTCTTTCTTTCCTTCTTTCTTCAAAATCTAATAGATTGATTTATTTAGAATATTAGGCCTAGGCATTGGGCATTTGAGAGAGCCAATTATCATTTCTCAAATGTCACTTGTTTGTTTAATTTAAAGTTTAGTCAAATACTGTTTTGTTATTGCTCATGAGCAACTCTGAGAAGAGGATTGGAGATCTCTGCATAATCTTGGATCCGTGGCCATCAACATTTCCATCTTGTTATCCCCAGTGATGACAGTATACAGTATTGTTCAAAATAATAGCAGTACAATGTGTCTAACCAGAATAATCAAGGTTTTTCGTATATTTTTTTATTGCTACGTGGCAAACAAGTTACCAGTAGGTTCAGTAGATTCTCAGAAAACAAATGAGACCCAGCATTCATGATATGCACGCTCTTAAAGCTGTGCAATTGGGCAATTCGTTGAATTAGTTGAAAGGGGTGTGTTCAAAAAAATAGCAGTGTGGCATTCAATCACTGAGGTCATCAATTTTGTGAAGAAACAGGTGTGAATCAGGTGGCCCCTATTTAAGGATGAAGCCAACACTTGTTGAACATGCATTTGAAAGCTGAGGAAAATGGGTCGTTCAAGACATTGTTCAGAAGAACAGCGTACTTTGATTAAAAAGTTGATTAGAGAGGGGAAAACCTATAAAGAGGTGCAAAAAATGATAGGCTGTTCAGCTAAAATGATCTCCAATGCCTTAAAATGGAGAGCAAAACCAGAGAGACGTGGAAGAAAACGGAAGACAACCATCAAAATGGGTAGAAGAATAACCAGAATGGCAAAGGCTCAGCCAATGATCACCTCCAGGATGATCAAAGACAGTCTGGAGTTACCTGTAAGTACTGTGACAGTTAGAAGACGTCTGTGTGAAGCTAATCTATTTTCAAGAATCCCCCGCAAAGTCCCTCTGTTAAAAAAAAGGCATGTGCAGAAGAGGTTACAATTTGCCAAAGAACACATCAACTGGCCTAAAGAGAAATGGAGCAACATTTTGTGGACTGATGAGAGTAAAATTGTTCTTTTTGGGTCCAAGGGCCACAGGCAGTTTGTGAGACGACCCCCAAACTCTGAATTCAAGCCACAGTACACAGTGAAGACAGTGAAGCATGGAGGTGCAAGCATCATGATATGGGCATGTTTCTCCTACTATGGTGTTGGGCCTATTTATCGCATACCAGGGATCATGGATCAGTTTGCATATGTTAAAATACTTGAAGAGGTCATGTTGCCCTATGCTGAAGAGGACATGCCCTTGAAATGGTTGTTTCAACAAGACAATGACCCAAAACACACTAGTAAACGGGCAAAGTCTTGGTTCCAAACCAACAAAATTAATGTTATGGAGTGGCCAGCCCAATCTCCAGACCTTAATCCAATTGAGAACTTGTGGGGTGATATCAAAAATGCTGTTTCTGAAGAAAAACCAAGAAATGTGAATGAATTGTGGAATGTTGTTAAAGAATCATGGAGTGGAATAACAGCTGAGAGGTGCCACAAGTTGGTTGACTCCATGCCACACAGATGTCAAGCAGTTTTAAAAAACTGTGGTCATACAACTAAATATTAGTTTAGTGATTCACAGGATTGCTAAATCCCAGAAAAAAAAAATGTTTGTACAAAATAGTTTTGAGTTTGTACAGTCAAAGGTAGACACTGCTATTTTTTTGAACACACCCCTTTCAACTAATTGCCCAATTGCACAGCCTTAAGAGCGTGCATATCATGAATGCTGGGTCTTGTTTGTTTTCTGACAATCTACTGAACCTACTGGTAACTTGTTTGCCACGTAGCAATAAAAAATATACTAAAAACCTTGATTATTCTGGTTAGTCACATTGTACTGCTATTATTTTGAACAATACTGTATGTGATTTCATGATTTTGGATCTTTGGAATAATTTTTTATTCATTATTATTTTATTCAGTTTTACCTTTAAACAAAATGGAGTGACCAATATTTCTATTTTCTCGACAATATATATATTTTTTTCTATTGTTCATCAAGATACCCCTTTTTTTTCCTTTTCCCCAAGAAAGGGTTCAGCATTGTTTTCAAGTACTTAGTTGTGCATTTTCCCCTAGTTGTTTAATGAAACAGCCTTACTATGCCAAATCCAGCTCCGTGTTTATCTGATTGGTGAGTCAAGTACTCACTTCTGTCTGTCAAAAGTATTATATATATATTTTTTTTTCTTTAAGACATAAGATTGGACTGGAACCTATTGAAAAGCAGATTGAGAGAGTTAGTTAAAACACAGAATTTAAAGAAGTGCTGTGAAACCAGTGAATAATCAAGATTAAAACTTAGTAAATAAAATAATTAAATAAAATAATTAACATTTGAAGCAGTCTCTATAGTGTTCATTGAATATGCAGCACCTGTGCACTGAAGGGATGGAAGTCCTTCTGATGACATCATCAGCCTGGGCTGTTGTAGTGGGTGGGTGGTCTGTGATGTTGTGGCGTACGGTCTCCGTTGTTTCTCTGCTTCTTCTCAGTCTGGCTTTTGTTTGCATTCTGCCAGAGTTTTGCATTTCATAATGTTCTTTTCAACCTCAGGAAAAGTCTCAAGTGAAAGATTCGCCTTTTCCTGCTTTAATTCAGTCTTTCTCCTTGCTGACGAACGGTCTTCTCTTTCAGGAGGGGAGGGGAACATCCACCAGCCACTCCCTCGTCTTCTCTCCGCTGCTATGTTTGCTGCTTTGCCACTTTACAGACTCCAGTTCATTGCTCCCCTTTGTCAAGGCACTGTTCCAGAAGTCATCTGAAATTTTAACACTCAGAGACTGCATTAATCAAATGTACCTATGTAACTTCTGACCAAATTTTTTTCTGAGCATTCAGCTCTTTTTCTAATTTTCACTTTTCAACCTCCTCTTTTAGTGGTCCCTTAATAAAAACAAAATCATCTGGTTGAAAACAGCAGTTCTCTTATTCTATGTTAGTAAAGCAAGTTCTTCATTGCAGGAAAATAGCAAGCATTTTTTTTTCTCTTTGCAAAATGCAGAAATCAGCTACATTTATTATCTAAGTATACTGCAATAAAACAAAATAAACCTTCCTTTTATATCAGAATGACATGTGTATGGTAAAATAAAGACTTCAATCATCATTTTTCTTCTATATTTGCATACATGATTCAGAATAATCTGGTATTGGTGAATTAATGTTTCCTAACCAACATAAAATAATTCCTATTATTGTAAATAAAATAATTAAATTTAATTCTTTAAGCAACTAGTTCCCTTCCTATTTTTTTATGATCAACATTTTATTCAGATTAATTTCACTTTCAGAAATAAATCACAAATCAAGGTTCAAAAGAACTATGTACAAACAGATGCCATGAAGCCGTCCACTTAGTGGATAGCTGGAATATAAGTATACTGTAATATGAGAATGGAATTATAAATCTTAGAAACTAAACAACTAGAAGGAGTATCAATGTTCAACCATTCCCACAGAGGATGAGTAAGCACATTGGTGGCCCAGGGAATGCTGTAGGCCTTTAAAGCTGACCTCAGTCTTAGATATAGAAAAAAAGAGAATCCAGGTAAAGAAAACTCTACACTTAAGTCCTGAAACGATTTGAGGCCATTATCACAATACATGTCATTCAAAGTATGAACACCTGCATCAGACCAGATTTTAAAAATAAAAAGGGTTTGTTGCCGGTGCATAAACGGTTATTATGCCATAATGGAGTAGTCTTTGTATATAAGAAAGGTCCACCCATAATTTTCTCCACCTTTTTACATACATCGAGCAAATATTCAATAATTGGTCCGTAAGTTTTCTTTAAAGATTTTGAAACACCTGTAAAGGGGAGATCTTGTAATCGAACTGGATGGATAATATTCGCTTCCAGAACTCGCCAAGGAACCAGAGAATCTGAGTTAACGTCTCGGTTACGTACGTAACCCTCGTTCCCTGATGGAGGGAACGGAGACGTTATGTCGACCGACAAATGGGGTCTCACTTGGGAGGCCAATCATCTCTGATTTTAAGAGAAAACGCCAATGAAATTGGCAAGTGGATTAACACACCTGAGCCACTCCCCGTGCCAGCGGGTATAAATAGGGCGACAGGTGCATCCACTCATTAGGTTTTACGCTGAGGAGCCGAGAACGTGTCCCGGCAACAGCGAATGGTTCAAGGTTGTGGCATGGGGACATAACGTCTCCGTTCCCTCCATCAGGGAATGAGGGTTACGTACGTAACCGAGACGTTCCCTATCTGTCGGTCACTACGAGTTATGTCGACCGACAAATGGGGTCCTATGGAAAACGCAATAACCTGAACCTCGTCACAACCCTGAGGCGCTGCAATTGTTGACAAGCCTTGGCGTGCCACAAAAGCTACGCTTAAGGTCGCAACCTTCCCAAAGCCCCAGCGCAAATTCACTGACCTTGGTACCGAAGGGGCCAAAGGGTGAGTACATCGCTGCTGGAGAAGGCCATGCTGCTGTTCCGCCCACATAAAGTAAATGGAAGGGATTTCAACCTTCAGTGAAAGATTGCTTCAAATCTTCCCTATTTGTTCTTTCAGCTGGCAAGACAATGGGGAAGCGAGCCTTTAGGAAAGGTCGCTACGGAGACCACATCCTACCCGTAGGGAGGTGACATGTGGATACCGATATGGACTGACCCAGGGGGCAGTACTACATATGGAAAGGGTCTCTGAGGCAGGTCCTACCTTGGAGTAGGGATGGAACGGCTGCCAGAAGAGACTGACAGAGCGATCTGTCAAGGGAAGACACGGGTTTGCCAAGAGGGAAACCTTACCGTGGAAGAATACACATATGGGATTACCCGTAGGGAACCCAGCCATATGGACACCTAGCCCAGTACAGTGGCTGACCGGCTCAGGGCATGCTAACGCCAGTACTGGGCCTGGCGATGGACTGCTCCGCCAAGTCTGACGCCGAGGGTGCTGGAGGATGCTCGACCAGGGTACGCCAACCGGGGAACTCTACTGGGAGAAGAAGGCGCTCACATCCCCGTGTTAGGGGGAATGGCGCAGCAAGCGAGACACCCAGCCAGCCCTTCCCGCCAATTACCTGTTACCCAACACACGGGAGGAAACTGGCTCTACACGGAGGTTGTAAAACCTCGCAAAGGTGTTAGGTGTCGCCCAGCCCGCAGCTCGACAAATGTCTGCCAGAGAGGCGCCGTGCGCCAACACATAGGAGGAGGCCACACTCCGTGTGGAGTGGGCCCTCACCCCCAGGGAGCACGGCTCGCCTTGGGAATGGTAAGCCAAGGCGATGGCATCCACTATCCAGTGGGCCAACCTCTGCTTAGAGACAGCCTTCCCCTTCTGCTGACCTCCAAGCAGACCAGGAGCTGCTCAGAGCTTCTGAAGCTCTGGGTGCGGTCCACGTATATGCGAAGCGCTCTTACGGGACACAGCAACGACAAGGCTGGATCTCCCTCCTCCAGGGGCAGCGCTTGCAGGTTCACCACCTGGTCTCGGAAGGGAGTGGTGGGAACCTTGGGCACGTATCCAGGCCGGGGTCTCAGGACAACGTGAGAGTAGGCCGGCCCGAACACAAGGCACTCTTCACTTACCGAAAATGCTTGGAGGTCCCCGACCCTCTTGATGGAAGTGAGCGCGATCAGGAGCGCTGTTTTGAGAGACAGGAACTTCAGCTCAACCGAATCCAGTGGCTCAAAGGGACCCCTCCGAAGTCCTGCCAGGGCAATAGAGAGGTCCCAGGAGGGAATCAGGGGTGTCCTAGGAGGATGTAACCTTCTGGCACCCCTCAGGAACCTAACGATCAGGTCATGCCTCCCCAGGGACAGGCCGTCCACTGCATCGTGATGGGCTGCAATCACCTTCAGGGTGGAGGGTGACAGCCCACGCTCCAGCCTACCTTGCAGGAAAGAAAGCACGACTCTGACCGGGCATCTCCGGGGGTCTTCCCGGTGAGAAGAACACCAATTCGTGAACAGACTCCACTTCAGAGCATAGGCCTGCCTCGTAGAAGGGGCTCTAGCCTGAGTGATAGTGTCTACCACCGCTGGGGGCAGATCACTTAGGTCTGCCGCGTCCCGTCTAGAAGCCACACATGGAGGTTCCAGAGATCTGGGCGCAGGTGCCAAATGGTGCCAAGCCCCTGAGAGAGAAGGTCTCTCCTCAGGGGGATGCGCCAGGGAGGGGCTGTCACGAGGAGCATGAGTTCTGAAAACCAGGTCCGGGTGGGCCAGTAAGGCGCAACCAACAGGACCTGTTCCTCGTCCTCCCTGACCTTGCACAGAGTCTGTGCGAGCAGGCTCACTGGGGGAAACGCATACTTGCGTAAAGCCAGAGGCCAGCTGTGTGCCAGTGCATCTGTGCCCAGGGGGGCCTGGGACAGGGAATAGTACAGCTGGCAGTGGGAGGACTCGTGGGAAGCAAACAGGTCTACCTGGGCTTCCCAGAATTGACTCCAGATCAGCTGGACCGTCTGGGGATGGAGTCGCCATTCCCCGGGGAAAGTGAGCTGTCGTGAGAGCACGTCGGCTGTACGATTGAGCTCCCCGGGAATGTGGACAGCGCGCAGCGACTTGAGCCACGTCTGACTCCAGAGGAGGAGATGACGGGCGAGTTGAGACATGCGACGTGATCGTAAACCGCCTTGTCGGTTGATGTACGAAACAGCCGCAGTGTTGTCCGTGCGGACCAACACGTGCTTGTCCAGCACTAGCGGACGAAACCGTCGCAAAGCTAGATGCACTGCCAGCAACTCCAGGCAGTTGATGTGCCACAGCAGTCGAGGTCCTGTCCAGGACCCCGAAGCTGCCTGCCCGTTGCATGTCGCGCCCCAGCCCGAGTTGGAGGCATCTGTTGTGACAACAACGTGCCGGGACACTTGTCCTAAGGGCACGCCGGCCCGTAGAAAAGCAAGGTCCGACCAAGGACTGAATAGGCGGCGACACATCAGTGTGATGGTGACACGATGTGTACCGCGGCGCCATGCCCATCTCGGGACTCGGGAGTGTAGCTAGTGCTAAAGTGGTCTCATATGAAGCAACCCGAGCTGCGTGACTGCGGCTACGGATGCCATATGCCCCAGGAGCCTCTGAAAGTGTTTCAGCGGTACCACTGTCCTGCCTCTGAAGGAACTCAGGCAGTTCAGCACTGAGTGGGCACACTCGCTGGTGAGACGTGCCGTCATACTCACCGAGTCTAACTCCATACCGAGATAAGAGATTCTCTGCACAGGGGAGAGCTTGCTCTTCTCCCGGTTGACCTGAAGCCCCAACTGACTGAGGTGCCGAAGCACGAAGTCCCTGTGATCGCACAACTCTTCTCGGGACCAGGCCATAATGAGCCAGTCGTCGAGATAGTTGAGGATCCTGATGCCCACTTCCCAAAGTGGGGCAAGGGCGCCCTCCGCGACATTCGTGAAGACACGGGGGGACAGGGAGAGCCCGTAGGGGAGGACCTTGTACTGCCATGCCTGACCCTCGAAAGCAAAGCGCAGGAACGGTCTGTGACGAGGGAGGATAGAGACATGAAAGTACGCGTCTTTCAGGTCGATCGCTGCAAACCAGTCCTGGGGCTGGAAGCATTTGATAATGCGTTTCTGCGTCAACATCCTGAACGGGAGCTTGTGTAGGTCCCGATTCAAGACTTGCAGATCCAGGATAGGTCGAAGGCCACCACTTTTCTTGGGCACGATGAAGTAAGGGCTGTAAAACCCCGT
Organism: Carassius gibelio; assembly: GCF_023724105.1. Lineage (NCBI taxonomy): Eukaryota > Metazoa > Chordata > Actinopteri > Cypriniformes > Cyprinidae > Carassius > Carassius gibelio. The sequence continues at coordinate 2,881,292 of NC_068372.1, forward strand.
CCTCATCTCGGCTGGAGGGACCGGCTCGATTGCATCCTTCGCCAGGAGGACAGCAATCTCCTCGTGCAAGACAGGGGCGTCCTGGACTGCCACCGAAGTCTCGAGCACGCCATTGAACTTGGGGGGTCGCCGGGCGAACTGAATCGCATAGCCGAGTCGAACCGTCCGGATGAGCCAGCGTGACGGGTTGGGCAGCGCAAGCCACGCTCCCAGATACCGTACAAGTGGCACCAAAGGGACAGTCGACATACCCGCAGTGGTGCAGCGATGGGGAGTCGTGCCGGAAGGCCCAGAAGGCACTGCGTCCTGGGTCATCGCAACCACACTCCCCGTGTTCCCGGAGGAACTGGCCAGAGACGCGTGGAGAGGCGTTGCGTCTCCGAACCGCGACCTCTTGGCCGCTGGCGAAAGGGGGCGTCGTGGGTGAGAATGAGGAAGCTGTGCGTCGCTCATTGTCAGCCCACGAGCCTTGCAACTCGGAGGAAGGAGAAATTGCTCTTCCAAAGAAAATGTGGGTGCCACTGGCCGTTCGACCAGCGGCGGAACAGAACCTGAAGATTCTCCACCCGGCCCTCCTCCGGGGGAGGGAGTGGCGCTCTCTCCGCCATCTCCTGAAGAGCAGTTCTCCGCATCTCCGAGTTGCCCGTGTCAGGGCCGCTTAGTCGACTTCCTCGAGGACTTTGCAGCCGGGAGTGACACGGGGGGCGCCGCTCTCCTGCGCGGGGCTCGACGCGCCGGCCTCGAAGAACTCTCAGCACGGGGCGGAGCTGGTGTGCAGGACGCAGGGGGGCGCCCTCGGCGACGAGCAGGCTGAGGCACTGCCTGCGACGGAATGGTGGCAACCGGAGGATCACGTCGTGGCAAGATGTGCTGTATGGCCTCAGTCTGCTGTTGTTCTGTCAGGAACTACTGGGCACAGCCCCTGACAGCGTCGCCACACAGGACAGCCTGGGACATGGGAGCATCGAGAAAATGCACTTTGTCTATGTCTCTCATACAGACCAGGCTGAACCTGAAACGGCACTACTGGACCACCAGAGTGGACATCGCCTACCCGAGGGACTGCGTTGTGATTTCCGTCACCCAGAAGGGGGAGGTCAGTCGCCATGCGCAGCTCCTGCATCAACCTCGGGTTGGTCCTACCCTCGTGCATTGTTAAAGCCTTGGCTTGTTGGGTTTGCAGGATAGCCATGGCATGCAAAGCAGAGACAGCTTGGCCCGCAGCAATGTAAGCCTTGGTAGCGAGCGCGGCCGACAGCTTACAGGCCTTGGGTGAGGGGCGCGGACTATCCCTCCCAGTGGCGGCGTTTTGCGGACACAAGTGCACCGCAATCCCACTCTCCTGCTGGGGAATGTCAACACACCCCTAGCTGCCTCGCCATCGAGGGTAGTGAGGACGGAGGAACGAAATGAGCTGCTTCCGGCCGTAAAAGGGGCCATCCACGACTACATCACTTCCCCATGCACATCCGGGAAGAAAGGAACCAGAGTAAAACGCGGTTGTGAGTCGCGCTCCACACCGAGAACCAATCAAACAGCCATGAGCACTCAGGGCTGGGCGGTGCATTCACCTCCATCCTGATGCTCACAGCTGCCCGGGCAAGCACGGCTGTCAACTCTGGGTCCAATTCGGCAGTGGCGACAACACCCGAGGGGGGCAGCCCCGCCGAATCTTCATCCACAGAGGTCAACAGCCCATCCCCGATGCTGCAATCGACATCTGATCTCCGGCGGCAAACTGAATGACCCGTTGGGACTGCCATAAGACAGCCCAGCAAAATCACCCAGCAGCTGCACAGGACAAACACTGCGGAAGGGGTAAGAGGTCCGTGGGGTGTGGCCCGGCGGAGAAGCTCTCACTGTCACCTTCAAATCTCCCAGAGCACTAGCCGGCGGTCCTCTGCTCGAGACAGAGAAACCAGAACGGGTAGTGACAGAGGGGTCTGCTCCCTTCCCTTTAAGAAAGGGGAGACGCGATCACAGCGTTGCCATGGTCACACACGCAGTGCGTGCATGAACCATCCACGAACGCGCCTTCAGCGTGCTGAATGCCCAGACACAGAAGAGAGCGAACGTGGCCGTTGTCAGAGAACAGGAAACGACCGCATCCAGAAGGACGCGGACGAAACGGCGTCTTGAAAAAGACGCGAATCATCTGCGATTTGCTCTTTTAGGAAATCTGCTCTCTTAGTTGAAGCGCCCAGGGGAATCGCTGAAAGGGACACCGCTGTTTGCGCCGTACCGCCAACCAGAACAGCTTCCCGACACAGCAGATGAATGGCTTTGTGGAGTATAACAGCTTTCATACAACCACTCGGCTCCGAAGCAAAAATCTAATGAGTGGATGCACCTGTCGCCCTATTTATACCCGCTGGCACGGGGAGTGGCTCAGGTGTGTTAATCCACTTGCCAATTTCATTGGCGTTTTCTCTTAAAATCAGAGATGATTGGCCTCCCAAGTGAGACCCCATTTGTCGGTCGACATAACTCGTAGTGACCGACAGATAGGGTTTCTGATTTCAGGTTCAAAACCTGATTTTCAGGTTCTGATTCCTCTTATTTGAAAGGATAAATTATATAATTCAAAATTAGGTAAGGACAGTCCTCCATCTAGTTTCTTACGCTGCATCCTCTTAAGTCTGATTCTGGGTTTTTTCTTCATCCATATAAATCTAGAAATGGCTGTGTTAAGCTCCTTAAAAAAAAAATTCAGGTGGAGGAAGAGGCAACATGGAGAATAAAAAATTAACCCTGGGGAGCACATTCATTTTAATTGTAGATTTTCTACCATGAAGAGCTAAACATAAGGGGGACCATCTATCCAAGTCCTCCTTTATCTTATTTAGGAGAGATTTATAATTACAATTAGAAATAAGATGAAATGAGGAAAATATAGTAATACCCAAATATGTAAACTGTTTGACTATGGGGATCAAAGGAGGTAAACTATTAGATTCTTGTCCTGCTGCCTCATTCAGAGGCATTATTGGTGCCCCTGCCAAGGGCAAACGAGGAAGATGCTAAGGAGCCTGTAAGAATCCATGCTGAACAACCATTATAAAGCGTTTTAACCATTTGAATAAATCCCTGTCCCGCCCCAACATGATCAAGAACTGCCCAAAGAAAACTCCACTCTATCCTATCAAAGGCCTTCGCGGAGGAGGTCGGAGAGGAACTGGACCTATGAATAATATGTAGAAGTCGCCTGATGTTATCAGAGGCAAATCGATCTTTGAGAAAACCAGACTGGTCATAGTTTATGACTTTATCTATACACTTACTTAGTCTAAGGGCTAAAGTTTTAGCAAAGAGTTTTGCATCTGTAGTTATTAAACTAATAGGCCGATAACTGGCGCATTCTAAGGGATCTTTGCCTTTCTTGAGTAAAAGGGTTACAAGGGCTGTATTTTGGTCCCTGCAAAATTAAAAGAGTCAAGAATAAGTGGCGAAACTATATCCGAGATGGCAGAAATTAGTTCTGGAGGAATTCCGTCACTACCTGGAGCTTTATTCTTCGGCATTGAGTCTAAAGCCATTTTCAGTTCATCTAATGATAGTTGGCCATTTAGCATCTTAAAATGTTGTTCATCAAATTTGGAGAGGGGAAACTGTTGAAGAAAAGATAGATTTTGTTGATAACTAGAGGAAGAATTAGAAGTGTATAATTGTTCATAGTAAGATTTAAAAATCAGATTTACATCTTTGGTTTGAGTGTATAAGGTGACATCGTTCTTTATAGCATGTATATTTGCTCTGGATTCCATCTGTTTAATCCGTAACGCTAATTACGGTAATCTCTCCCCATTAAAATAATAAGACTGTTTTGTGCGGTGCATAATAAAGTGGGCTCTGTGTAAGAGCAATTCTTTTAATTCTGATTTAAGTGCATTTAATTCTTTTTCTTTTTGTTGACAGTGAGTATTTTTGAGATCCTGTTCCACCACCTGAACTTGTCTCTCCAATTCAATTCTGCGGCCATTTCTAGACCTCTGACGAAATGAGGAGAAAGCAATGCATTTCCCTCTAATAAAACACTTTGTTACCTCCCATAGCACTTGAGGGTTATTTGTCGAGCCCTTATTAAATTCAATAAACTCTACCAAGGAGGTGCGTAATTGTGATAAGAATTCTTGGTCAAGAAGTAGAGATATATTAAATCTCCAACGATTGTTTCCGGAGGAAATAGAAAATGGGAGAAGATACAATGTAACCGGCGAATGGTCTGAAAGAAGAAGGGGTAATATATCTATCAGTGTCTTCAACAAACGGAATGAAAGCTGGTGATATAAGCAGGCGAGCTGAGAAAAAGGTCAATCGCTATATGTCACACACGTTGATACACACTGTTTAATAAAATCCTTAAATAACTTTGAAGAGGTTAAGAGGACCAATGTCCATCTATTGTTTTTCACACTGCCCCTGCCTTGGTTACAATCACACAATGATGCAAACACACACAAAAATGCATAATGTGTGTTTATAGCCACACGCACAAACACAGAGAGAGAGACACACTGATCAATTGGGTTATTCTACCATGATCAGAGGATCACAAAAACTTTTTCAAGCATTGGTGGATGCACCATCATCAGTGAAGCTGTTATACATTGAAGAACATGCCATTAACATTGCAATGGAGGTGATGCCAAAGTCACTTCCTGTCGTACCCTTCACCATAAAATCCACCAAGTGGTCATGGTCTTCCCATATCAGCTAATTTACCAGGATGTGAGTTGCTCCTGTTCCACTCAGTAAAAGTTGGTGTGCCAGTGCCACCAAACAAAGACATTCAAGTTCCCTGCTGATCCTCTCACATTAAATGAAAAGCAGAGAGTTGGACAAGAGAGAGCTGTTGAAGAAGAGAGAGCCGTTGGAGAAGAGAGAGCCGTTGGAGAAGAGAGAGCCGTTGGAGAAGAGAGAGCCATTGGAGAAGAGAGAACCGTTTAAGAAGAGAGAGCCGTTGGAGAAGAGAGAGCCATTGGAGAAGAGAGAGAATTTGAATTTTTTTTTTTTTTTTTGACAAAACATTTATTTTACAATTCTTATACATTACAACACAATTCCAATATAAATATAACCACAACAATACACATCACATGGTGATACCTATTGTAGCATACAAGAAAAAATTTAAAGATCATCTACAACAGAGCAAACTGCATCATTATAACACCACTGATTTGAAAAAAACGTCAAGTCCTTCATCATCTTATAAAATTTAAAATCAATCCACACTCTTGATTTTATCCTGTTTTTTAAAATAGACAAAACTTCACATCCTTCTGATCCTTCAATTTTTTTCTTCCTGCTTAAATATATTGCCATTTTTGCTTCCCCTAAAATGAAGTTTAAAAGTTGACATTTTATTCTTTTTTTGCTACATATTGGTAACCAAGAATAAAACTCTGAACAGTAAAACCTTCATTTAAACTGTTAAACAACAATTTAAGAAAATCAAAAAAATAACCCAACCTTGAACACTCCATAAAACAATGAAAGATTGTCTCCCTTTTTTTACAAAAAGGACACCCATTAGACACATTAGGATTAATAACACTTATAAAAGCATTGACAGCAACTGCCCCGTGTAAAATCCTCCATTGAAGATCCCCCACTCCTTTTCCCAAAGGAGGTTAATACAACACTCTCCATACCGGTTTTATACTCTGATCCAAGCAAAATTTGTCTCTCCAAACAGTGTCTACTCTTCCATTTAACACTTTCTTATTTAAAACTTTAACACAGTTTCAATACAATTTCTTACGGCCGGCCTCGTGAATACTTAAATCTTCCAAGTTCTCCAACATCCCCCCACTAGCTCCTTTAAGATCAGGAGAAAAGAAAACTTCAGGAAAAGGATCTTTATTGTTTGGAGAAATTCTCCCTTCCCCATACCTCACAAGTAGAAATTTTTCTTCCATCGTAAGTCTCTGTTTTAAAACTTTCAAAAATTTTCTTGCCAATCTTTCCAATTTTAATTTTAGACCAGATGCTACCCCTTGCGAGTTATTTAAGTCAGTCCCTCCCTCAGCTATCAGATCACACAACTTCACCTTTTTTGAAGTACACATTACATTTTCAAACCCAAATGCAATTTCATTGGATACATCCAACCTGGCTCCAAACACAGTCGGTTCTTCTAGTAACCAAAACAGAGAAGACCCAGAAACCACTCTTCTCTTTTCAAAAAAGCTCCACACTCTAAAAATCCCCTTATAAAAAGATGTCAGTCCATTCAGTGGAATTCTGTTAGAATCCATTAAAAACAAACTAAAGTCCAATCCCAGACCTCCAGCTTGTCTTAAAATAGATACAGCAACATTTCTCCAAACCAGATCCTCTGGGCCTGTTAAAAGTCTTTGAATGAACTGTAAACAAACAACCATCTTTTGGCCACAACCATCTCCATTTTTCCAGACGTCATTTTGTTTTTTCCAAAACCCCTTCCCAGTTTTTTTTGCCACATTGAATCATCTCCAAGATAAACACCCAAATATTTAAAACCACTTTTCTTCCACTCAAGACCAGCTGGTAGTTTCGGAAGACATCTACCTTCCCATTTTCCTCCTACAATGGCTTCACTCTTACACCAGTTTACTTTAGCTGAAGACAGTTGACCAAACTAATTTAAAATTACCTGTAAAGTGTTTACTTGTTCCTGATTTTTTATCATAACCACAATATCGTCAGCATAAGCTGATAACTTAATCTTACATTCAGATTGTGGTATACTCCACCCATCAATGTTTGCCCTAATCCTTAACAGCAGAGGTTCAATGGCTAAAGCATACAACATGCCAGAAAGTGCACACCCTTGTCTAATACCTCTTGTAATTTTAAAAGGAACACTCAACCCTCCATTAATTTTGAGTATACTCTGAATGTTTGCATACAACACCCCAATCATTTTGATAAAACCTGGGCTGAAACCAAACTCACTCAGAGTCTTCCAGAGGTACTTATGCTCAACCCGGTCAAAAGCTTTTTCCTGGTCTAAGGAAATAAGGCCAAAATCTAAACCCAATGATCCAGAGATGTCCAAAATATCTCGAATTAAATGAATGTTATCAAAGATCGATCTATTGGGAACACAGTATGTCTGGTCTATATGTATGACCCCACCAATCACTTCTCTCAACCTAAACGCTAAGGCTTTAGATAAGATTTTTATATCAGAGCATAAGAGTGACACAGGTCGCCAGTTCTTTATGTTTCTGAGGTCTCCTTTTTTCGGTAACAGGGTGATCACTGCTCTCCGGCAGCTTGTCGGCAGCGACCCTCTAGTCAAGCTGTCATTAATCACCTCCAGAAGATCATCACCCAAAACTGGCCAAAGTGATTTATAAAACTCAACAGGAATTCCATCGATCCCTGGAGCTTTCCCGCACTCCATACTCTTTAGGGCGTTGTACAGCTCACCTTTCGTAAAAGGTTTTTCCAACTCAGTGTTTGCTTCATCCGAAACTTTAGTCAGACTCACATAAAACTTACTGGCTATATCCTTCACTTCCACGTGACCACTCTTATATATCTCGGAATAAAAACCTACTGCTCTTTTTCTTATTTCCTTAGCCTCTGTAATTTCTGTACCAGATTCAGATAACAAGGAATGCATAGTTCTATTTTGGCCATTTTTCTTTTCAAGTCCAAAAAAGAAACTGGTTGGGCCATCCATCAGTGCTACACTCTGAAAACGCGAGCGTACCAGAGCACCCTGTGCTTTAACCCCCAACAAATCATCTAAAATTTTCTTTTTATCTTTTGAAATTTTAACACATTCTCTGTCTCTAACAGATTCCACTAAATTTTGTATTTCAATGATCTCTTTCTCTAGATCTTTCAGGGATCGGGAAATGTCTCTCGAAACATTGAGTGTATACATACGGCACAGTTGCTGTATCTCTATTTTTGCAATGTCCCACCATTGTTGCAAAGAATCAAAGGATGACTTCTTATTCTTAAACTGTTGCCAAAAATGGCCAAACACCTCACAAAAAAATTTATCTTGCAATAAAACTGTATTAAAATGCCAATAAGCACTTCTTGGCTTTACATTAGTGATAAAAACATTACAACTGACTAAACCATGATCTGAGAAGCCCACAGGAGAAATTGCACATTGTTTGATAATATTAAAATGATGTTTAAAACAATACCACCTGTCTAGTCTAGCCATTGTCACATAAAGTTCCCTCACTTGTGTCCATGTGTACTGCCTTTGTGTTTTATTTAGAACCCTCCAAATGTCATACAATTCACATTCTTTCAGAATTTGTTTTAAGACACACTGCGAAGGCATATGGGGTTCTTTGTGATTTCTATCAATTTTATCATCTTCTGTACAATTAAAATCACCCCCTAGAAATAAAAACTCTTCAGATTTACAACTCTTTGCCATATCTCTAACTTTGTTTAAAAACAGCACTCTTTCACCTCCCAATACTGGGGCATACAAATTTATAAATACAACAGAAAAATGTTCAAACACAAGCCGTAATTTCAGTAACTGTCCCTCGACTACATGCTCTACTTCACAAGAGACTGGATTTATATTATTTCTTAGTAAAATTGCTACACCTCCACTAGTGGTAGTCTTATGGCTCACTATCACCTTTCCTTCCCATTCCATCATCCATTCATTTTCATTTTTTAAATCACTATGTGTTTCTTGAAGAAACATGACATCAATCTTTTTTTGCCTTATCAACTCATAAAGTATTACTCTTTTTCTAAAATCTCTTGCACCATTCATGTTCAGGCTGCCCAGTCTTAGATTACTCATAAATAAATGAGAAAAAAAAGAAACTGTGCAAAACAAAAACAAGAAATTGACAAAGAAAAAAGAAAAATTAAAACACTTCCTTTTCATCATTTAATCTTTTGGATCTCACCTTTTGAACAAATTTCTTTAACCTGTATACTTCCTGCTCTGTGAGACCCCCTAAACCAATTTCTTTCATTGACATTTTTGCAGCCTCTATGAACATTTCAGTATCAGGAAAAAACTCTTGTACTTGAACACCCTTCATGCCTTTTGTGTTCTGCAAAAAAGATTTAATTTTTTCAAGGGTGTAAGCACTCCTCCCAGATCTTCTTTGAGAGACTGAGTCAACTGAACTTACGGATTCACAATCACTTTCTGTCACAGAGTCATCGGAGTTATTTTGTTCAATGTCAGGCATGGTTTCTTGAACCATCTTTTCATTTATCTGATCTTCTTGAACCTGCTCTTTCCTAGCTTTTTTTCCTCTACTTTTTTCACTTGTTTTTCTCTTTAAAGTCGGTGTTTTAAACAGATTGTCATCCTCCACCATATCAATGTCTCCTGAGACTTCTACATTCACATAAGGTCCAGCAGCATCATTTACTTTTTCAATTTCCCCTTCTACTTCTTTCTCATTAGTTCCATTTACAGTTTCTTTTTGATTAGTTTGTTCACCACTCTCAAGCACTTCCCCTCCTTTTTCCTGATTCCCATTCTCCACATTAATTTTCTGTCCCTCACCTTCAATACCATTCCGTTGGCGTACTGCATCGTGTTCCACATTTTCAGGACACTCACGAGCAAGATGTCTTCCTTGTCCACATTTAAAACATTTCATTGTCTCCGATGTAACGTAAATCTCATAATCAAAATCATCAATTCTAAACTTTAAAGCGAGATTCAACTCCGCACTCTCATTATTCAGAATCATATACACCTGCCGCCGGAAAGAAACAACATGCTTCAACTGTGCCGATTTGCAATTTAAATTGATTTTTTTAAACTGCGAAACAACTTTTCCGTGCCTGACCAGTTCTCTTTGGATCACTTCATCCTTTATAAAAGGTGGAACATTAGACAACAAGATCTTTTTCGCCGGTTGAATCAAAGGCATTACCGGTGTGTACGAATCATTCAACACAATTCCACTAGCGACTATCTCATTAACTTTGTTCAGGTCATCTAGGAATAAAACAAATGCACTGTTCATCCTAGATGCCGACAAGATACTGTTATACCCCACAACTTGAGCAACTGCTATACTGCAGTCCTCTATAGAGCAGCGCTCCGCGGAGATGACTTTAATGCCATTCCGTCGCGTTAGCTTATCGAGCTGTACGCTCTCCGCTGCTCCCATCTCCGACAGCGCACGCTGAACACTCTCCCTAGCTCCAAGCAAAACCTCCACAAATACACACAAAAAAACTTTGCCAAAGAAAAGATAGAAAACTCACACAGCCCGCAGGCCAGCGCTCTCGCCTTCCACGCTCGTTCAGCTCAGACGCTCATGCATGTGCGCGCACACACACAGAGTGAGATAGAGAGAGAGAGAGCCATTGGAGAAGAGAGAGCCGTTGGAGAAGAGAGAACCATTGGAGAAGAGAGAGCTGTTGGAGAAGAGAGAACCGTTGAAGAACCCACAGAAGAATGTTGGTACCCACATGAGGACATCCTCAGATTAATTCCACCCCCGACCAAGGTTGCGACAACGGCATGTAGACATCCAGAGGGATATCTGGTCGAGTATTTCTCAATAACTCAGCAGTTATTTTCTTGTTATGGCAACGTTCTGGTTGGTTTGGGTCAATTCTGTTACCCCCGTCAATTCTGTTGCCAGATGTGTCAATTCTGTTTTTAGTCTTTCATCTTGAATATTAATGAGATAATACATTGAAATATCAAACTACTTAATATTGTTATTTTTATATTGTGCAAGAGTAAGATATATGTTATAGTTTTATCTCTACCCTGTAATGTTCAAGTAATTTGATAAAAAAAACAAGTGCACCCTTTGGATAATCCACTATAGCCTGGGGGTGAATCTAATTTTGAAGTTGTATAAATATAACATTTAATATCGGTTTTAAAAGCCTGAATAAAAGGACTACATGACAAATGAAACTAAAAAGATTTATCATTTTTTGATGTACTGTTACTTCTATAAATTTGGTTGTTCGTCCGTAACAGAATTGACGAGAAAAACTATTCTGAACAGGTTATATTTTGATAAAATAGAGAAAATAATAAACTATCTGTATTTGTATAGCACTGAATATATAAACTTTAAAGTATTTTCAAGGTAATTCTTAAACAATGGTTCTGTATGACAACCTTTTTTTTATTTTTTTTTATTGAAATGCAAAATGTATCTCCAATTATAGAATCTCCCATATATACGATGCGCCCTGTCGATCTCGATCGGTCTGTTTTTAAGTAACGGGATCCACCGTGGTAACTGCGCTTGCATGAATCCTAAAGCATCGCTGCCTTCTTCCCCTTCTGCAAGGCCGACAAGACGAATGTTACATTGACAACTTTTATCTTCTAATCTCGCCATTTTGTCTTGAAGTGTGTCAACGGCTAGCTTAACTTCGGCCGAGTCTCGCTTAACTTTGCGAACAGCTGTCTGGATATTGTCAAAATTATCACTGATCAGTCTCATCTCTTTCTCCAGCGATCCAATTCTTTCGGCGATCGGTTGAAATTCCTCCTTGAAAATTTCCCGAACGACACCGAACTGTAGCTCTAGCTCATCAGCCACCATGGCACACAGCCCCTCATTAACAGGCTCTTTCTGTCGTTTTTTCTCCGGAGAGGATGGCAGAAGCTGTCGTTTAGCCATCACAGAAAAGTAAACAAATAAATATTCAATTTTTGCTGAGAATATAACTTAGATGGATGGTTTATCGACACCGGGTCAGGGAGCTTCAGACTCAAGCTGCCATCTCTGTCAGTGGGTCACGTGATCTCTAGTTCCCTTCCTATTATAAAATGCCTATGGCTTTTGAATCAAAATGTCTATTAACTTGGTCACCCAATCTTGCTTTCATTCCACATTGCACAAGTTATTTATTTTATGTTTTACATTTACACAGGCCCAATCTCTGAAACTCTGTAATGGATTAACTTTCATACTGTGTCCCAGGGATAACAAGATACAAACTTTAGATGTCTTCACATATTAGATATTAAGTTAAGCAAGTGCATCTTTTAAATTCATCTATTAAGACAAGTTATTAATTAATAAATGCATATCTTATTTTAATTAATTACTATTATTTCTATATTCCACCATATCTGCCATCTCTATATTAGTCCATTTCTTGGAACATTTTTATTTATTTTTCTCTAAACAACCTTCATACAGTTAACTTTATTGTTTTAGGGCTCCTGCACTTATCCTTTCTCAACACCAGCCACGCCCGTCTCTGTAACCTAATCACTCTCAAGTGATGGTCCAGGAGGGGAGAGCACCTCTTGCTCCACCAGATATAGAATCTATTTTCTCACACAAACACAGCCAGTCACACAGACACTTACATTAAAACGTACATAAATACTGAGTACTCCACACTCTCCTGAGTGACCTGCCTTTCCGTTCAGACCTCTGTATCTTATATATACAGAGCGGTATCCAAAGGACTTTTCCACCTTTCCATTCAGACCTCTGTATCTTATATATACAGAGCGGTATCCAAAGGCCTTTTCCGCGCTTTCCTGAATTTTCTCCGCTGTTGAGACGCAGTGTTTTGCATGTTGTGTTTTGTTTGCCACGTATAAACTGGAGGCGACATCCAATGCCAGAGGGACCCAATGGCACGCTGTCAATAGAGTGAGTAATGTGTTGTGTTTATCATAATCGCAATGATTATAGGGTGCATTATAAACAAATTAATTAATTACAATTACTGCATTATATTTCAGACAGTGGAGATTGGTGGTGTATCGAGTGGTAAAAAGTAAACAATGAGTGACGTACATGCGCGAGAGATCACTTCCTGTGCTTTCCACGCTTGTGCAGACTAAACCAGAGCGTGCGCACACGTCACATCAGGAAGCACTCGCGCCCTCAGATCAGTTAGACATGGTTGTGTACAAGAGGTAAGAACGATATAAATACTGTTTGTTTTCTTACACAAACCGCTTGTTTAATGTCTTAGGTTATCAATGTGTACTTACGATGGGGAAATGTTTAATTTGGACTCATCTGTGCATGTTCTTTGAGGAGGTGAAAATAGACCTCCATTATATGAGTCACAGACAAGAACGGTTTGACCTTAAACTATCAAAATGAGAAATTCTGCGGAAACAAAGAAACCTACATCTTGGATGTCCTTGAGGTACGCTAAAACATACCAAAATTTAATTTGAAAGTGAATAATTCCTTTAATGAAGTAAACGACTTTAAACTCTGTTTTGTCGATTTATACATTATCATCAAATATTCCATTCGCATTAAAGGAGATTAACACTGAAATTACATAATTTTACAAACAACATAATTGCAAGATTTCATTAACAATAAACATAATTTTCCTGTGACATGTTATTTTTTAATGACAGTGAGGAGTGCTTTAGGTGCACAATAATTAATCTTTAGTCAAGTCAAGTCACTTTTATTTATATAGCGCTTTAAACAAAATACATTGCGTCAAAGCAACTGAACAACATTCATTAGGAAAACAGTGTGTCAATAATGCAAAATGATAGTTAAAGGCAGTTCATCAGATTAAATAGTGTCTGTGCATTTATTTGCAATCAAGTCAACGATATCGCTGTAGATGAAGTGACCCCAACTAAGCAAACCAGGGGGGACAGCGGCAAGGAACCGAAATTCCATCGGTGAACGAATGGATAAGAAAACCTTGGGAGAAACCAGGCCCATTTGGGGGGACAGTTCTCCTCTGACCAGACGAAACCAATAGTTCAATTCCAGGCTGCAGCAAAGTCAGATTGTGCAGAAGAATCCTCTGTTTCCTGTGGTCTTGTCCTGGTGGTCCTCTGAGACAAGGTCTTTACAGAGGATCTTTAAACTACAGATCACATGTTATGAGAAACATTTTAGCGAGAACAATGATGAATGATGCGCACTTACTGCGATATTATTGGATTACTGTACAACCACAGCTGCACGGAGGTGTTTATATCGTGTAAAGTCATCTCTACAACATTATGAAAATTTCCACTATATTTGACAGACATAACTAGATTTGTATGTTTCCTTTTACAATACTTTGTCATTAATGCACCGAATCAGACAATACACTGCAGTAAATATGAGCATATCAAATAGCTGAAATATGTTTATCTTATTAGCAAAACTGCATACATTTAATTTGAAATAATTGAGATTCTGTTGCCAGTGTAAAAGAATGAGGTCATCTTAAATATCTGAGAACTATTTGAAACCATTTTGTTTTTATTGATATTTTCATATATTTATTCTAAAACATAGCAAGGATACTATTTCCCTACTGTCTCTGTGTTAAACATGGTGTCACGTGCATGGGAATTCATATGGAAATGATATGCAGATGAGGTTATGCATCGTAAAACTAGGCGCTGTAAGCTCCATATATGGTGATTTCGGGGAGGAGATGAGGTGGAAATGCACTTACGCACAATCTTCCCCTGACTGGAATTTATAAAGAGATCTTTGCCCAGGTTCTGGCATACTCATGGTTTTATAAATCAGAAAACTTTTGGGCATACGCAAAATCTAGGTTTTGTGCCTACGTAAAATTTTAGGATGAAATCTACGGAGAGTTTTATAAATGAGACCCCAGGGCTGTACAGTGCATATAAAAACATTTAATTATGTAGAATTAATTTCATTAAATCAGTCCAACGTTAGGAATAATTTCCTTTTCTCATCACAGAAAGACATCACATTTTAGAATATTCTATACAGTGATAAAGGCTATGTCGATTATCACTGCATTCTAAATATACATTCTGCATATTAAAAAAATAAAATAAAATAAAAATACACAAGATGGCTTGAAGAACAGAGATACACCATTTAGTCTCAACCATGTTTATTGACTTCGTTCTTCATCAGTTAAAACATCCTATCTTCATTTTATTCAGCTACTGCAGAAATGGGCTAGTTGCATATCTCTGCCATCTTGGATTTCTGGTCTTGCGAGTGTGTGCAAAGATACTTCCAGTTGTGCTAAACGTCAGTGCAGAGAACTGGAGAAATCCAAATATTACCTTCAATATGTTTACAGGATTTATAAAATCACTTCAAATGCAATAATACTATAAATGTAAACTGAGCCTGTGGATTTTAAACTGTGCATGTCTGGGTCTGGTGAATGGATTAAAGGTCACGTTTTTCGTGCTTTTTTTAAGCTTTGATTGTGTTTACAATGTGTAATATAACGTGTTCATGTTTTGCGTGTAAAAAAAAACACACATTATTTTTCACACAATTTCACACAATCTGTATACCGCTGTTTTCACTGTCATAAAAACTGGCTGATGACTTCCTTGTTCTATAAAGTCCTTCAGAAATACATAACGAGTTCTGATTGTGCCAGCAGTTCCTGTGTTGTGATTCGACACCAGCTTAGCGCATGCTGCCCTCCTGGAAATGCGATTGGGCTAGTTTTGTACTAGTTTTGAGAAGCAAGTGGGCAGGATTTGTTTTGAAAACCTGGCAATCCTGATCTGAACCATTTGAGATGTACTTATAATCACAGGAGCGTTTTTACTGATGAGATGCGCACGAAAATTGCACCAAATTAAATAATAAAATACACTTACTGGTTGTGGTCTATAAACAACGCCTTCTTCTGACAAAGAGGGAACTGCTCCATCTTTCAAGAATAATCTTTGTGCGGATCCGGCATTAAACCGATTCAGATTGAGGAACCTCGCTGTCTTCAGCAAAATGTGCTGCACATAGTTTTACATGTGGATTATAATTTTCGGGAACCGAGTTAAACATAAATTGTAACCATTAATCTCAAAGTACAGTGTCCCTGGGAAGCCCAAACAAAGGTGATTGGACTCCGAGATGAAAATAACGTTTCGACGACATGGGGACAATCACAAACGCAGCTCTTCTTTCAAGTTTATTCAATTCAATTGAAGTTTATTTGTATAGCGCTTTTTTACAATACAAAACGTTACAAAGCAACTTTACAGAAAATTATGTTTCTACAATATTTAGTAGTAGCTTATGGTGGTGACTGTCAGTTTGTGCACGTTTGACAGGATTTTTAGAAAAAAAAAAATGAATACAAGACGTAGTCAGCTAGACGATGAACATTATTAATAGTATTAATTAACAATTATTATATGATGCAGTCACACATGTAGCAATATTTGTTATTTCTGTCTGTTGATTCATGGTTAGCATCCTCTGAGTTCTTCTGAGGGTCAGCATCATCTCTTCTCAGGCGTTCTGGATCCATACTGGAGCTTGTGTAAATCCTAGATGTAAATCCCGTGGCAAAACATAGAAACAAAATAGAGACATCATTAGCATAGCTGCTGATCCAACAAACTAAAATTAGTTTAACCCAAGCTAATGAATAAAAACGCACATTTGATCAGATGCAACTACACTCACAATTTAAGATACATTATTTGAATGCTTGGCGAAAGAGATGCATTTTTAATCTAGATTTAAACAGAGAGTGTGTGTCTGAATCCCGAACATTACCAGGAAGGCTATTCCAGAGTTTGGGAGCCAAATGTGAAAAAGCTTTACCTCCTTTAGTGGACTTTGCTATACTAGGAACTAGCAAAAGTCCAGCGTTTTGTGACCTTAGGGTGCGTGATGGGTTGTAGTGTGATAGAAGGCTAGTTAGGTTCGCAGGAGCTAAACCATTTAGGGCCTTATAGGTAAGTAATGATCATTTGTAATTGATACGGAACTTAATAGGTAGGCAGTGCAGAGACTGTAAAATTGGGGTAATATGATCATATTTTCTTGACCTGGTAAGGACTCTAGCTGCTGCATTTTGGACTGGCTGTAGCTTGTTTATTGACGAAGCAGGACAACCACCTAGAAGTGCATTACAATACTCCAGTCTAGAGGTCATGAATGCATGAACTAGCTTTTCTGCATAAGAAACAGATAACATGTTTCGTAGCTTGGCAATGTTTCTAAGATGGAAGAATGCAGGTTTTGTAACATTGGACATATGATTTTCAAAAGACAAGTTGCTGTCTAATATAACACCCAGATTTCTGACTGTAGAGGAAGTAACAGTTCATCCTTCTAGTTGCAGATTGTAATCTACAAGATTCTGTGTAGTGTTTTTTGGTCCAATAATTAATATCTCTTTCTTATCCGAATTTAATTGGAGAAAATTATTTGTCATCCAATCTTTTACATTTTTAACACACTCTGTTAGCTTAGATAATTGAGAAGTTTCATCTGGTCTCGTTGAGATATATAGCTGAGTATCATCAGCAAAACAGTGGAAGCTAATTCCGTATTTTCTAATAATATTACCAAAGGGCAACATGTATATTGAAAATAGAAGGGGACCTAGGACGGATCCTTGTGGCACTCCATATTTTACTGATGATAAATGAGATGACAGCCCATTTAAGTAAACAAAATGGTAGCGATCGGACAGGTAGGATCTAAACCATTTTAGAGCCTGCCCTTGAATACCAGTATAGTTTTGTAAGCGATCTATGAGTATGTCATGATCTATGGTGTCGAACGCAGCACTAAGATCAAGTAACACTAGAAATGAGATGCAGCCTTGATCTGACGCAAGGAGCAGGTAATTTGTAATTTTAACAAGTGCAGTTTCTGTGGTATGGTGGGGCCTGAAACCTGACTGAAATTCTTCATACAGATCATTTTTATGCAGGAAGGTGCTCAATTGAGCAGACCCAACTTTTTCTAAAGTTTTAGACATAAATGGAAGATTTGAAATAGGCCTATAATTTGCCAGTACACTAGGGTCTAGTTTTGGTTTCTTAATAAGAGGCTTGATAACCGCCAGCTTGAATGGTTTTGGGATGTGACCTAAATATAACGACGAGTTAATGAAATTGAGAAGCGGTTCTTCAGCTACAGGTAACAACTCTTTCAGTAATTTAGAGGGTACATGTTGTTGGTTTAGATACAGTGATACGTTTATTTAGCTCTTCCTGTCCTATAGTGGTAAAGCACTGCAGTTTATGTTTGGGCACGATGGATGAAACTGAAGTGTTAGACGCTGTTGAATCTACATTCGCTATTGTATTTCTAATGTTATCTATTTTATCAGTGAAGAAATTCATAAAGTCATTACTATTTAACGTTGGTGGAATATTTGAATCAGGTGGCTTCTGGTAATTTGTTAATTTAGCCACTGTGCTAAATAAAAACCTTGGATTGTTTTGGTTATTTTCAATGAGTTTGTGTATATTGTCATGTCCTCCCCCCAGTCTAGGGTCGGGGATTCCGGACAAAGTTAAAATAAAGAATTTAGACTAAGCCCGCCCCTCTCCTGTCCCAGCTAACACAAACACAACGGAGCGAGAGTATAGTTAAGAGAAAAAGTTTTTAATTCACAACGTAACATAACAGGAAGCGTGAATCTTCAGGAGGGGTTTATAGCCAAAATAACAAACAAAAGAGGAGCTAACTAAGACCTGATTAACCATTAACTTACCTAACAAAACCAAAACCCAAAACAAAATACATCAGTCTCTCCTTTACTCCCTAGCTGTCCAAAAACAGGAGAAAACAAGGGATCATAAAACAAATGGCAACCTCCTCCCTACAACTTCCAAAACAAACAAAAAAAATTACATTAAAGCAAACATATGAACAAAGAACTCTCACTCGAACGGCAACTGCTTAGCAGCTACCATCAGGACAACCAGTGCGATGAATGTCTGGGGCAGGAGACGGCGGGCAGAATGGCAGCGGCCAATACCGTGGAGCTCTACAACGCGCATACACAGCGAGCTCACAACGCCGAACCAACCACGTTATCCGACAACCCACATGTCGCATGACCGACGCCCCCCATCCTCAGTGCCATCTTCCTCAGCTTTTAAGCATGCTCCATCCTCCACATAATCACCTGCACCTGCATCCAATTAACACTGCGTAGAGGGAAGAGATAAAGAGAGAGAGGAGGGAAACTACACAACAAATATCACCACAATAAGAACAGATAATAACAATTAAGTCCAGAGGACGTAACAATATGCTTTGCCCTAGCAGTTTTTAGAGCCTGTCTATAGCTGGACATACTGTTTTTCCATGCAATTCTAAAAACTTCCAAGTTAGTTTTTCTCCATTTGCGTTCAAGACTACGAGTTTCTTTCTTGAGAGAGTGAGTATTACTGTTATATCACAGTATGTTTTTCTCTAACCTTTTTCAATTTGATGGGGGCAACAGTTTCTTATGTATTAGAGAAAATAGTGCCCATGTTGTCAGTCATTTCGTCTAATTCATGTGTATTTTTGGGTACAAATAGCAGTTGAGATAGATCAGGCAGCTTATTTGCGAATCTTTCTTTGGTGGCTGGAACAATAGTTCTGCCCAGACGGTAACGCTGAGACATATAGTTAATATCAGTTATACGCAGCATGCACGATACAAGGAAATGGTCTGTAATATCATCACTTTGAAGTACAATATCTATAGCAGTAAGATGGATTCCATGAGATATAATCAAATCTAGTGTATGATTAAAACGATGAGTTGGCCCGGTGACATTTTGCTTGACTCCAAAAGAGCTTATTAGGTCAGTAAACGCAAGTCCTAATGTATCATTTGTATTATCAACGTGAATATTAAAATCTCCCATGATTAGCGCCTTATCAACTGTAACTAGAAGGTCTGAGAGGAAATCTGCTAATTCTTTTAGGAATTCTGTATACGGCCCTGGTGGTCTATACACAGTAGCCAGAGCAAGAGATACATTAGATTTATTTTGCATGTCTGACACTGTAACATTTAGCAGAAGTATTTCAAAAGAGTTAAACCTGTATCCTGTTTTCTGGGTAACATTGAGAATATCACTATATATTGTTGCAACACCTCCCCCACGACCAGTCTGACAGGACTCATGCGTATAACAGTAGTTTGGTGGAGTAGACTCATTTAGACCAAAATAATCATTTGGTTTTAGCCAGGTTTCAGTCAAGCAGAGTACATCAAAACTATTATCTGTGATCATTTCATTTACAATAACTGCTTTGGGTGTGCGTGATCTAATATTTATTCAAACTTTAAAAATTGTTTTTGTTCAATTACTTTACATGTTTCTGGTTTAATTATGATAAGATTTTTTCTAGATCCTACATTATATTTTTATTTTGACCTCACTATTCGGGGAACAGACACAGTCTTAATAGTTTTTACAGCGCAAGTACTTTTATCATTTAAGCGGGTGGAACAAAACTCATCATAATGGTTATTTGAGAATTGTCTTACTAGTCACATGGAGCGAAGTGTCCTGGAGATGTTGTCCTGGAGTGGTCCGCCACGGGCGTCGTGCTGCAAACCGTCTCGATCAGGCTGCCGAAGTCCCTTTTCAGCGTCTCCGTCTGCCGCAGCGTGACGTCGTTAACCCCGGCGTGAAGCACGACCGCTCTGGGGCTCTCGTCGGCCTTCAGGATCGCGGGTATCTGCTCAGAAACATCGAGAACACGAGCACCAGGCAAACAATGAGTGTGCACTTTACCTTCGGCTAACGTAGCACGGACATGTCGGACGATAGAATCTCCTATGATTACAGCGTCACGTCCTGTCTCGCGGAGGGGAGCGAAGCGGTTCCGGATGGAGATCTCGAAGACAGGAGGGGGAGAAGTCGTTGCCCGGGGCCCGGCTCGCGTCCTCCGCTGTGGATGCACCCAGGGTCCGTGGTGTCCCGGCGACGCAGTGAAGGACATCTGGGAAGATTGCGTCCTGGGTGCACCGGGCCTGTGCAGAGAAACACACGGAGTAGACGTGGTTGGACTGTTAACAGCACGCCATATACTTACCCCGGACTTGTGAGCGTCAGCCCGGGATGATTCCAGCGTGGCTCTCCACTCTCTCAGCTGGGCCTGCCTCTCCTCCAGGTCGCGAATCTGCTTCCCCACGGCCTCCCCACCTGCAATCAAAGGTAGACATTCATCCGCCATTAAAGCAAGTAACAGTGAGTACAGCAGTAGTAATGTGTGTGAATAGAGTATTAGCAATATTAGCGCAGTTAGCAGCAACCACGCTTGCTGATGCTAACGGGCTATAAGCTAATAGTGGACCCAGGAGGTCAAAACAAAACTAGTGATAGCGAGGCGCTCTGATTGTTTTTGTTGTAGAATACAATAGAGGATATAAACGGAAACGATGGTGTATAAAATAGATTTTTAAGTTTAAAATAGTCGATGAAAGGAATATAGTGTTGGAGCTCAAACGCAGTACAGACGCCAACAACAAACAGGAAATGATGTTGTTCTTCGCCGTCGGAGTGCAACAAGGCCACGCCTCCTTTTTTGTGTATTCATGTGGGCAGGGGTTAGTCAAAAAACTGTTTTAGTGACGTCATTACTGCAGGAACTATAGGGATGTAGTACAAAAGGGTTGTTTTTTGTAGGCAAATTCCGTTAAATAAAATATCTCGCTTGGCACTGAACTTTGAGCTTTAGAATTTTACAGATATTATTTATACTTTAACAACAACATTACACACTAACTAAAGTTTAAAACATGGGATCACGAAGAATGGGACCTTTAAATACGTCTCGTTTGACAGTCAGCAACCTTGATCTTATGTAACAGTCAGATCAAAACCAGTTCTTAGAAAATGAAAAGTATGGCATATTTAAGTGATTTGTGTTTGAAAGAAGAAATCCCTGTGGACTGATTAACCTGATGCTGATCCACTTAATCAACAGAAGAATAAAGCAATCTCTGCGTTGTATCCTGATGAATTTCCACACAGAGGTATGCAAAAATGTAGGGAGGATGTTTCCCCATGTCTTTGATATACCACTATCTGCTGTTAAATTTGAAAATCATTGATTATATACATCTAGCCAAGTTTCGTATGTAAGTTTCCCTTACAGTAAATGTGAGCGTCGCAAGACCAGAAGTAAGTATACACATACTCGCGTCGCTAAAGCTCACCGGTGCCATCTTGTGCACCTAGCCCATAGCAAATGTCTTTGCCTTTTACGGATTTCCTCCAAAGTGATTTTTGTTAAAAGTTTAATTTTTTCACTCATGGTTTTACTGCATGAGAGCGCCCTCAGGCTACCAGTATGAATGAAACAGATACAGCTACTCACTACACCTTATTTTGGGTAAAATACCTTTCTATACAGTTATGGGCTAGTTATAGGACTGCATATTTCTGTAAAATAAATTAATAATAATCATTATCAATATTACTTTATTCTCATTGTTTAATGTTTTTATTTAATTATAACTGTAATCAGAATTATTAGTAGTCATTTTGATATAAAAAAAAAAAAAAGCCAAATGGTTCAGATCTACAAACAGGCACAGCAAATGTATTGTTCTTTAACATTTCCGGCAATATAAAGAAAATGTTTATCTGAAAAACTTTTAGTTTATCTAAAACATTTTCCTCCCGCCTTTGTCCTCCTCCTCTCCCTCCTTCATCAACTCTAACAACTGACGACTTTGATCAATACTTCATTAACTTTTTCCCTGCAATCTTTTTTTTTTTTTAAGTTGCCAGCCACCACCCAGCCATAATTTGTTTTGTTCTAAGAACATTACCATGCATTGTTTCTAGCAAGTTCTACCCAGAACGTTCTCTCAAAAGTTAGGATAACATTCTCTAAAAACATTCTAAAAATGTTTAGTGATAACATTCTTACAAAGTTTTTAGCGGGTAGTTTTATTTATGTTCCAAGAATGTGTTGTCTCAAAAGTTAGGATAACATTCTCTAAAAACATTCTAAAATGTTTATTGATAACATTGTTAGAAAATCTATCTATAACAGTCTTACAAAGTTTTTAGCGGGTAGTTTTATTTTGGTTCCCAGAACCTTCTCTTAAATGTTCGGATAACATTCTCTAAAAACATTCTAAAATGTTTAGTGATAACATTGTAAGAATGTTATGAATAGATGTTCTTACAAAGTTTTTAGTGGGTAGTTTTATTTTGCTTCCCAGAATGTTCTCTTAAATGTTCGGATAATATTCTCTAAAAACATTCTAAAAATGTTTAGTGATAACATTGTTAGAACATAATTCCCTGACATTCTAAAGAAAAAAACACTCAAAAGTTCTTAAAAAATGCTTAGCTATTACATTCTTAAAACATAATTTTATTAACCTAAAAAAAATATCAAAATCTAACTCAGCAACACGTTGTAGGACTCTGTAAAGTGTAGTGTAAAATTAAGTGTCTGACTGTTGTTTGCTCAGAGTGCTCATCGTCTTTGTTGTTGTGGTTCTTGCAGAAAAATAATACAGTTATGTATCTGTATGTTCAAATGTTCTTCTCCTCCAGTTTTCCAGCTGTTCTCCCAGTTAGCAGCAATGAGCTCTATTCACTGTGTGCATGATAGAGTTCTTCCTCATGGCCTATAACAGAGTAGCATACAACAGTGTAAACAGAACGAATACAAATAATTATTACATCTTAAGATCACAAACAATATTGAAAACTTTCTAAACTAGCCAGCCTAATTAGTCTTCACAAACTATGAAAAGACTAATTTATTGAAAGTATACATATGACACCTTATGAGTAAATATACTGTTCGCCACATTTACATAATCAATTATACATTACTAAAAAAAAACTTGACATTGACTTGAAAAGCCCGAACCTTGAGCCGAGACTTTTTTTTATATACAATTTGTCACGATCATTACATGGAGTGCCCATGAACTTTTGTAGAGGGCACTCCAATCAGGACTATTCCACACTCACCACCAGATGTCACTTGGACTCTAGCACCTCTTATCTGTTGCACTACACCCTAACTACATTTCCCATTAGTCTCTGCATCACAATCACCCTGCCACACCTGCACATCATTCCTCAATCAATCTCCTTGCCACACCTGCACCTCATTTACACACACATATAAGCAGCACACTCACTCTCACTCACTGCGAAGTCTTGTTTAGCCAGTCTGACATTTCCGAGCGTTTTCCTTGTGTTTCCCTTCTGTACCTGACCTTTGGATTGTTTATACCGACTCTGATTCTCTGCTGCTTGCCCCCGACATCTGCTTGTTCCTGTTATTGATTCTGATTATCCTCACATACCTGACGCCGTTACTGATCATTGCCTGTCTGACCATTCTCATTAAAAGTTCTGCACATGGATCCAAATCTCTCTGTCTCATCATTACACAATTATTCCAGGATTTTATTTACCAGTATTTTTTAAATTTATTAAAATGTATGCATCATCTTTAAAGTCAAATTATTAGTTAACAAAAAAATAAATTAAAATGCACTATAGAGCTGTTATCAATCAATGGTGATGCATTGCTGCCACATACAAATAATTTTTTCCACTCAGTTATGTTGTAATAACGAGATCTTATGTTGTTAAAATGACATCTTGTAAGTGACGTGACAACGAGTCTGGAAAGGTAAATTAAAACAGCTTTGTTGGCAAAATTCATGACTCATTTAACTGAACTTTTTTATTTCTACTTTCTCCTCGGTTTAATTCACAAAGACATTTTATTGGCATTGAGCCATTAGATTAGATTAGATTCAACTTTATTGTCACTGCACATGTAGGTACAAGGCAACGAAATGCAGTTAGCATCTAACCAGAAATGCAATAAGCAGTAAGTACAGAATAAAGGTCTATAATAGATATTAAATACTATAAGCACGATATACAGATAGGTGTACTATGAACATACTATACAGATGGGCTATGTAAAAGTGTATGTACACTATAGGCAGAACTATGAACATAATTTACAGTATTGCAATGGACAGTAAAGTGCATAGAAAAAATATTTCAGTGTGCAAATGGATTATACAGTGTTCCTGGATGAACAGGCAGTAGTGCAAGTAATAACAAGTTACTTTTTGCTTGTTGTGAATAAATAAATAAATCAGAGTGTTGAAGGGGGGGGGGAGTCTATGTGTGGTGTGGGGGGTGTTGAGGGGTGTCAGAGGGCAGAGTTCAGCAAGGAGACAGCTTTAGGGAAAAAGCTGTTCCTGAATCTTGTGGTCCTTGTCCGGAGGCTCCTGAAACGCCTCCCGGAGGGGAGGAGGTTAAACAGTCCATGGGCAGGGTGAGAGGAGTCCTTGAGAATGCTGCGAGCTCGACGTAGACAGCGTTTCCTCTGGATGTCCTCAAGAGCAGGAAGTGGTGTCCCTGTGATTCGTTGGGCAGTTTTCACCACCCTCTGCAGTGCCTTGCGGTCAGCCACTGATCAGTTCCCATACCAGACTGTGAACTGGGAACAGAGAACTGTTATGTGGAACAAATGCAAAGGTTCCTATGTTATGATGATCATGACGAATATGTTGCAAAATGCTTCATCTACAGTTCGAGCAACCACAACCAGCGCTGGTGGGCATTCATGAAAAAACAGCATGCTCAGTACTGGATTAATCGTTTCCAGGAATTGAAGGATAACTATTATTACACAGGTGGTGTCTTGGACAAGCAGTTAATATTATTCACCTGCCTGAATATCACTGAGGTAAGATTATGTAGCATAGCTTAATAGCCCCAAAAGTGTTGACCTGCAATAAGCCAATAACTGTATGTAGCTAATCATATGAAAACAAAGGATTTTAAATGGCTAAATAAGATATGATAAAACAAATATAATTAGTCTTAATTAAATTTAATCCTGAATTTATGTAATACATTTAATTATTATTTTCTGTGTATTTATTTTTTCTATTTTTTATTCCTTTTAATTTATTAATAGGAAATTTTTGAATATAAAAAATTAAATAATAAATAAATACTATTTATTATTTATTTTTTTATATTCAGCCTATTTATGCGTTCATTTATTTTTATATTTTATTTATTCCTCATGTGTTCATTTCCATGTTTATTTTTACATTTTTATGTAAACATTTATTCTATTTTCTGTGTGCCACATGGTAATGTGGGAGGCGGTCTTTGCTTATAGCGCCGCTGTCCTTGTACTTTTGCGTCCTTTCCTTTTTCCTTTTTTTAACTTGTAATTGAAAAATATGCTTTCTTCTTTATTTGTTTTTAGACTGGTGAAAACATATCCACATACAAACTTATTTTCATAAAATGCTTATTTAATAAATGTATTTGCGTTGACCCGGAACATTTAGATACTGTTGTACAGAGCCTTGTTCAGGACAGGACTCTTATCAAACATGTGAAGTTTGGGGCAGATTGAAAAATGTATGCATAGCAACATTGGAGCTGCAATCAATATTGACAGAGAGCTTATCTGATCATGTCATGATTCTGCCTTCATGTCCTGACTTTTCTCTAGTCTTGAGGCAGGATCATGACAGACCAGTGTTTCGTGTACAAGCACATGGCCTTGTCTTTGGGCCATGTGCTTGTGTTGTCTCGTTCCCTTGCCCCACCCCCCCTTGTTATCCTAGTCTTGTCGTGATTGCCTTATCTGTGCCACCTGTTGTGTCTTGATTAGTTCCCATATTTAGATCCCCTAGTGTGCTCTGTCTTTTGTCGGTTCATTGTTCCACACCGTGACTGTTCCTACTTGAGATTGTGCCACACTGAGATTGTGCCACACTGAGATTGTGCCACACTGAGATTGTGCCACACTGAGATTGTGCCACACTGAGATTGTGCCACACTGAGATTGTTTCCTCATATGTGTTTCTACATGTCAGCCTCGTGAGATATCGTATCCTTGTAACCCCTTTAAGAAGTCTTTGTATAACTGTGAGTGTTTGTTTGTAGTTAGTGTTCAGAGTCTTTGTTTATCTTGTTTATCGTGTCTTGTAAAGTTATTTAGTGTCCACCCTAGTCGTTGTTTTCCCCCTCATGGGTTTTGTTTTCCCCTTTTGTGTTAATAAATCCTGTGTTTGGTACATCCTGTCTGCATCTGAGTTCATCCCAACCCCTCCACATAACAGAATGAACCGACCACACCGGAACTCAGCAGACAGGATGTCCTCCAATCTACGTTCCCAATTGGAGTTCCGCCAGCAATGCTAGATGTCATCCCCCACCGACTGGCTGTTACTACACTGGGGGAACAGGCAGATCCCTCCCAGAGTCCTGAGGCGCCTTCCACAGCCATCAGTCTCCCCAGGAAGCGAGGGAGACGATTTTCGTGGGAGTCCGCTTCGGAATCGTCGGCGTCAGAGTCTGCCCTGCCTGAGACCAAACTCCCCCAACCTGTCTCTGATCCAGCTGTGACCTCTGCACCGCGGCCAAGAAGGAAGAGGAAGAAGAAGGGGTCTTCCGGTCCTGCTCCTCTGTCTCCTCCTGAGTCGGCGAGGCCTCCCGAGCCAGCAGCGGAGAGCGCTGGTGTGCCCGAGCCAGCAGCGGAGAGCGCTGGCGTGCCCGAGCCAGCAGCGGTGACCTTTCACCCCGAACCGGCGACTAAGAGAACTGTTTCCAAGTCCGCAGTCGTGAGGGCGGAGGAGAGAGCCGCGGCTGACTCTGCAGCAGAAGCATTACTACAGTCTGTCTCATCTCGTAAGGAGATGCCTGTTGTAATCGCTGCCAATACTCTGTCTAATTATTTGTCTCGTCTTGTTCAGATCCTTCAAGTCCCTACCAGTCCTGTCTTGTCCCCAGACCCTGTCCCCAGAGATCCCGAGCCAGCCGCAGTTAGCGCAGTTCCTGACCCAGTTTATGTCTCCACTGATGTTGTCCCGTGTCCCGCTGATGTTGTCATGTGTCCTGTTGATGTTGTCGAGTGTCCCGTTAATATAGTCCCGTGTCCTGTAGATGTTGCCCCGTGTCCTGTTGATGTTGTCGAGTGTCCCGCTGTTGTCTCCTCGTGTCCAGCTGTTGTCTCCCCATGTCCAGCCGTTTTATCCCCGTGTCCTGTGACTTCTCCTGTCATGTCCTCTGTCAGTTGTCCTGAGACCACCCCTCACCACCCAGACCTGCCCGGACCCCTCGCCGTCAGCCTTCGTCCCGTCCTTCTAAGACTCCTGACCCACCCACCCACCCACCCTGGTCTGTCCCCCATGAACTTTGTTGTCCCGCCTCCTCCCCTTCCCTGTTTTTTTTTTTTATTTGTCACCCTAACCCTGCCGTTGTGTATTCATGTTTACCTTTGTTGTTATTTGTCATGTCTTGTTGGCTTTTGTCTCTGTCTCGTTCACTCATGTCCCGTGTTTGATGTTCCCTTGAGGAGCGTCTGGAAGCCGCTCCTTAAGGGAGGGGTTCTGTCATGATTCTGCCTTCATGTCCTGACTTTTCTCTAGTCTTGAGGCAGGATCATGACAGACCCGTGTTTCGTGTACAAGCACATGGCCTTGTCTTTGGGCCATGTGCTTGTGTTGTCTTGTTCCCTTGCCCCGCCCCCCATTGTTATCCTAGTCTTGTCGTGATTGCCTTATCTGTACCACCTGTTGTGTCTTGATTAGTTCCCCTATTTAGATCCCCTAGTGTGCTCTGTCTTTTGTCGGTTCATTGTTCCACACTGAGATTGTTTCCTCATATGTGTTTCTACATGTCAGCCTCGTGAGATATCGTATCCTTGTTACCCCTTTAAGAAGTCTTTGTATAACTGTGAGTGTTTGTTTGTAGTTAGTGTTTAGAGTCTTTGTTTATCGTGTCTTGTAAAGTTATTTAGTGTCCACCCTAGTCGTTGTTTTCCCCCTCGTGGGTTTTGTTTTCCCCTTTTGTGTTAATGAATCCTGTGTTTGGTACATCCTGTCTGCATCTGAGTTCATCCCAACCCCTCCACATAACAGATCATGCATATATCACCAAAAGGCTGAAATTGGATGTACGTTTGTCAGGCCACCGAGGGCACACCCTTCAACGAAAACTCAAAATCTTTGCAATTTAATGTCACAAAGGTCTTAAGATTAAATTTACCAAATTTGAACAGGCAGGCTAAATAATATAGCATAAATTATATAGCATTCATTCATGTCAGTTAATATTCTAAACTTAAACATTAAAACATTGTTTTAATGTGATTTTTTTCCAAGAACATTTTACCAATTCCAAACCATATTAATCTTAATAATTACCATTCATTTTTTATTTAATCATTTATGAGTGATATATAATTGTCCATGAAAGCTGGAAGAGGAAAACTCCTTATATTCAGGTCAAGTCAAGTCAAGTCACCTTTATTTATATAGTGCTTTAAACAAAATACATTGCGTCAAAGTAACTGAACAACATTCATTAGGAAAACAGTGTGTCAATAATGCAAAATGATAGTTAAAGCTGCGGTAGGGAACTTTTGACGCTCTAGTGGTTAATAAACAGAACATACATACATTTTTTTTCTCAGATTATCTGTCTCATATTCTACTGTCAGGACATAATGACAGGTTTAATAAATATGTAAAAAATATTTATGAATATATAAATGAATGAATAAATGAATGCTTTATTTCGAACATAAACATAAAACAAGTAACAAAAGTAAGTAAACTGAAAATAAAAAGACAAACAAACCAAACAATTAATGATAATAATATGAAACCAGCATGTCTGAAAAGGAGTAGGATGAAGCATAAGCTTATTAAAACCTATCCCTTCTCCACTATTCAATAAACAATCAGTTTTCCCTAATGAACATATTTACATAATACCTATCTACAAAAAATAGAAAATAAATGAATTAAGAAAACAAATACATAAGTTATTTTTTACCGATTGCTAAATCCCTTCCTCCTCCCTATACCTTGTGAAAACCATATGTTTGTACTGCTTCTTAAACTGCGTCATGCTTGGACATAGCTTAACCTCCACACCCAAATTGTTCCACAACCTCACTCCACAAACAGAAACACAAAAACCTTTTATTGTTGCACGTACCCGCTGATGTTTTAAATTAAGCTCCCCACTCAGGTTATAACCCCCCTCTCTGTTAAAAAACAATTTTTGTATATTTCCAGGAAGTTTTTTGTGTATTGCTTTGTACATGATTTGTGCTGTTTGAAAATGAACCAGATCAATGAATTTTAATATTTTTGATTTTAAGAAAAGTAAATTTGTGTGCTTTCTGTAACCAGTATTATGTATTATTCTTATGGCTCTTTTCTGCAATATGAATAGTGATTGTATTGAACATTTATAAGTATTGCCCCAAACCTCTGCACAGTAATGTAAATATGGTAAAATCAATGAACAATAGAGAATGTGGAGTGATTTATGTTCCAGAATGTGTCTTGCTTTACTAAGAACAGAAATACTCCTTGACAATTTGCTGTGAACATATTTTATATGTGACTTTATTTTATCATCAATTATTACCCCAAGCAACTTATTTTCATTTACTCTTTCAATGCCCACCCCATCTATTTGTATCTGTACCTGTGTATTCTTATTGCAATTACTGAATAGTATTAATTTGGTTTTACTTAAGTTTAATGATAATTTGTTTCTATCAAACCACATTTTCATTTTGCACATTTCAGAAGTAATCCTCCCCAGTAGTTCATGCAAATCTCCCCCAGAACAGAAAATACTAGTGTCATCTGCAAATAATACTATTTTTAATGTTTTTGAAATGTTGCATATATCATTGATATAAAGTAAAAACAGTTTTGGACCTAATACTGACCCCTGGGGGACGCCACAAGCAATGTCCAAGCATGATGATTAATATTCACCCAATTTCACAAATTGTTTTCTGTAGCTTAAATAACTTCTCACCCAGTGCAATACTAACCCCCTAATCCCATACCGTTCCAGTTTACTGATTAATATTTCATGATTGATTGTGTCAAACTTTTTTAAGATCTATGAATATTCCAACTGAATGCAGTCTTTGGGTCTATTGCCTCTGTGATCACCTGAATTGATTCAGTTAGTGCCAGTGATGTTGAACTGTTTGCTCTAAATCCATATTGACTGTCAGAAAGTAATTTGTATTTGTTTATGAAATTTTCAAATCGATTATTGAATAGTTTTTCTAGTATTTTCGAAAATTGTGAAAGTAAAGAAACAGGCCTGTAATTTGTGAAGTGGTGTCTATCCCAAGTTTTATACAAAAGTAGAACTTTTGCTATTTTCATTTTATTAGGAAATTTACCCGTTTGGAATGATAAATTACAGATGTATGTAAGTGATTTTGAAATCCTCAACTTTCATATCAATTTCTTTTAAATCAGTAGATGTTTTACCTTTAAAGTTATTTACAATATGTATTATTTCTTTTTCTTCAACTGCTGTAAGAAACATTGAGCACGGATTTCTCACTATGAGATTATCCTCCCAATCCACGGATGACAGTGAATCAGGAATTTTTTCTGCTAAGCTTGGTCAAACATTTACAAAAAAATTATTAAAACTATTAACCACATCATCCATATTATCTTTTTTCATATTGCTAGCTCTTTTGTTTCAAACCATTTTTAATAATGCTATTCAATATGTTCCATGTTCCTTTAATATTGTTTTTGTTATTATCTTTCCTACATGCCCTTATAATATTGGTTAACTTATTCTTTTATTTTTTGTATTTATTTTCTGCCTTTTTAGTCCTTCGTTTTATGAATTCTCTATATAGTGTATTTTTCTTTTTACAGGCATTTTGTAATCCCTTCGTGAGCCATGGTTGATCTTTGTATTTTTGTTTTCTGTAGTACTGTTTTATTGGACAATTTTTATCATATAATGACGTGAATATACTTAAAAAAGTTTCATATGCACTATCAATATTACTTTCATTATACACCTTTTCCCAATTTAGTGCTAGTAGATTGTTCTTAAATGCAGTTATAGTTTCCGCTGTCCTTACTCGTCTGTATTTTAGTTTTTCTTCTGGCTGTTTTCTCTGGCTGTTGTTATTAAACAGTAAAAACTGGTAGGTGGTCACTGATGTCGTTAATTAATAGTCCACTCACTGTTTTATTGTCAATATCATTAGTGAATATGTTATCGATTAATGTAGCACAATGGGATGTGATTCTACTCGGTCTGGTAATTTTGGGGTATAAACTCATGCTGTACATTGTATTAATAAATTCATCAATCATTTTTTGCTTATTTGGATTAAGCATGTCAATGTTTAAATCACCACAGATAAATACAACTTTTTGATTAGTTTTTGAAAACATTTCCTCTAGCCAGTTATTGAATGCTTCGATACTAGAGCCTGGTGCTCTGTATATACAGCTGATTATTACATTTTTACTTTTTTCTTCATATATTTCAATTGTTATACATTCTAATAAGTTATCAAGCACAGTTGTCATTTTTTCCACTAATTTAAAATTTAACATTTTATCTACATACACCGCCACTCCTCCTCCACTCTTGTTCTTTCTATTTACACAGTTAAATTCATATCCATCCAATACAAAATCCATTCCTTTATCTTTATTTTTCCATGTTTCTGATATAGCAATAATTTTAAATGGTTTTATAAACTGACTTAGATATTCCCTTATGTTATTGAAATTTGCATACATACTCCTGCTATTAACATGGATCATTGATAATTTGCTATCCTTTTTAATGGTCAAATTGTACTGTTCATCTGTGTAGTAGCAACAGTTATTGTTAATATTAGAGAAAAAATTATTGTCCGGGTCTATGTCATGCTCCATGTCCAGTAAATTATGATCAGTGTATTGAAATGTTCTCAATTCAAGTTTTTCATGATCAGCAATCCTCTGTGTTATATATCCAATGCCTCCAGATGTAGATGAATAACTTCTGTCAGACCGTGTCATTATGGTGTGTTGTGTATGAGCCATCATACCTTACTGTCCGGATTGTAATGATCATTCGTATTTTTCCAGTTCCTCGATGTTCCTGATGACAAGGGCTTTGGCTTGTTCAGGTGTCCCATTAAGTTTGATAAATACTTTACAGTTTGATGTCCATGTATGTTGAATTTTTCCCTGTTTTTTCATAAGACGTGCTTTTCTGGCGATATCAGCGTTTCGTTTTGTCAGATGATCATTGACGAATACGTTTGATCCTTTCAGTTTCCTTCCTTGTTTTAACAGAGCTGTTTTGTGTTTTCGGCTGATAAATCTCATAATGACAGCTCGTTTGTCGTTACCATCTCTCCGGGGCAAAGGGTGGCAAGCCTCTATGTTGTTGCAGTCCATTTCAATCTCTTTGGATTGTAGGAAGGCAGCCACCTGTTGCTCTATGGAATTTACTTCCTGTTCACCGGGCTCACCCCCGTTGTCATCGGTCACCGCCCGAGCGTATGACCAGGGTTTAATCCGGAGCCCGGTCACAATCACATCATTTATCCGGGTGTACAGCTCCAGCTCCGCCACTCGACTCTCCAGGTACACCAGACGCCGGTCCTTCTCCGCGTTCTGGATCCTGAGTGCCTTTACCTCCTCCACCAGGTCCATGATGGCTTTCTGCTGCAGTTTCACAACAGAAATCTCCTCAGACAAGAAGTCCAAAGATTTTTTAATGTCGTCACCCTCCTCGGCTGTCAATGCCTTCTTCGGACCCATGTTACTAGGTTACTCGAGGTAGCGTCGTTACCCCAGCCGCTTGCTAGCTAGTTTGTCAACTAGCCACTTTGCTCCGTTCTTTCAGTCCGTGTTTCAAAATCAGCGTCGTTAAATCAGGCAGAATTCAGACCAAGGGTGTCGGCAGATAGTCCAGTGTCCATATTCCAAGTCAGTATCCAATAAACACAGATTAGTCCAAAACCGAGCAGCACCAAAAAAACCGCCAGCCTATGAGAGCGGAAGTGCGTCACCCGAGATATCGTTCAGTGGAGCATTACCTCAATAGTGTTCAGACAAACTAGATCCTGTCAAAATGGAAATGTGTAAAATGACTTCCAATCAAGGCAATGCAATCAAGGCAACAATATCGCTGTAGATGAAGTGACCCCAACTAAGCAAGCCAGAGGCGACAGCAGCAAGGAACTGAAACTCCATCGGTTGACAGAATGGAGAAAAAAACCTTGGGAGAAACCAGGCTCAGTTGGGGGGCCAGTTCTCCTCTGACCAGACGAAACCAGCAGTTCAATTCCAGGCTGCAGCAAAGTCAGATTGTGCAGAAGAATCATCTGTTTCCTGTGGTCTTGTCCTGATGGTCCTCTGAGACAAGGTCTTTACAGGGGATCTGTATCTGGGGCTCTAGTTGTCCTGGTCTCCGCTGTCTTTCAGTGCAGTAGAGGTCCTTTCTAGGTGCTGATCCACCATCTGGTCTGGATACGTACTGGATCCGGGTGACTGCAGTGACCCTCTGATCTGGATACAGACTGGATCTGGTAGCTACGGTGACCTCGGAATAAGAGAGAAACAGACAAATATTAGCATAGATGCCTTTCCTCTAATGATGTAGCAAGTACATCAGGTGTTATGGGAATTTTTAATGCAGCCTAAAAATCCTTTAACGGATTTGCATATTAAAAGCATATTAGTATGTTATGTGTAAACCAGATTAAAGAGATGGGTCTTTAATCTAGATTTAAACCGCAAGAGTGTGTCTGCCTCCCCAACAATGTTAGGTAGGTTATTCCAGAGTTTAGGCGCCAAATAGGAAAAAGATCTGCTGCTCGCAGTTGATTTTGATATTCAATGTATTATCAAATTGCCTGAGTTTTGAGAACATAGCAGTAAGAAATTACTCGTCATCCAGTTTTTTATATCGACTATGCATTCCATTAGTTTTTCAAATTGGTGTGTTTCACTGGGCCGCAAAGAAATATAGAGCTGAGTATCATCAGCATAACAGTGAAAGCTAACACCATGTTTCCTGATGATATCTCCCAAGGGTAACATATAAAGCGTGAAGAGAAGCGGCCCTAGTACTGAGCCTTGAGGTACTCCATAATGTGCTTGTGATTGATATGATACATCTTCATTCACTGCTACGAACTGATGGCAGTCATATAAGTATGATTTAAACCATGCTAATGCACTTTCATTAATTCCAACAAAGTGTTTAAGTCTATGCAAAATTATGTTGTGGTCAATTGTGTCAAACGCAGCACTAAGATCCAATAAAACTAATAGAGAGATACACCCACGATCAGATGATAAGAGCAGATCATTTGTAACTCTAAGGAGAGCAGTCTCAGTACTATGATACGGACTAAATCCTGACTGGAAATCCTCACATATACCATTTTTCTCTAAGAAGGAGTATAATTGTGAGGAGATCACCTTTTCTAGTATCTTGGACAGAAAAGGGAGATTCGAGATTGGTCTATAATTAACTATTTCTTTGGGGTCAAGTTGTGGTTTTTTGATGAGAGGCTTAATAACAGCCAGTTTGAAGGTTTTGGGGACATATCCTAATGACAATGAGGAATTAATAATGGTCAGAAGAGGATCACACCTCTTTAAGGAGCTTATATGGTATAGGGTCTAACATACATTTTGTTGGTTTAGATGATTTAACAAGTTTATATAATTCTTCCCCTCCTATAGTAGAGAATGAGTGGACCTGTTCCTCAGAGGGTCTATAGTGCACTGTTCTAAGTAGTTCATAAAGTCAAAAACACTTGTTGAGGCTTTATTTTTCGTTAATTTAGTCACTGTATTGAATAAATACCTGGGGTTATGTTTGTTTTCTTCTAAAAGAGAAGAAAAGTAATCGGATCTAGCAGTTTTTAACCCTTTCGAGTCGATTAACGCATATATGCGTTTTGAGTCATTTTCTCCTGATACCCCCGAAAAGAACTTAAATTACACTCTCAGTTTTAATCGTACAGATAAGAGCAATACATCAATCGAATCTGTAAAGGGTCTAGTTTTTTTTGGATAGACATAATAACAAAAAACCTTTGTGCACTTATAAAATAAAGATATCAAACAAGCTGCGCTGTCTGCAGCCTTTGTCTCCGCTGGTCGTCATGTACAAATACGTCATTAAAATGAACTGTAACTCCGTGAATACTCAACGAAGAGAAATGAGAGAGATACAGTATTGTTCAAAATAATAGCAGTACAATGTGACTAACCAGAATAATCAAGGTTTTTCGTATATTTTTTTATTGCTACGTGGCAAACAAGTTACCAGTAGGTTCAGTAGATTCTCAGAAAACAAATGAGACCCAGCATTCATGATATGCACGCTCTTAAGGCTGTGCAATTGGGCAATTAGTTGAATTAGTTGAAAGGGGTGTGTTCAAAAAAATAGCAGTGTGGCATTCAATCACTGAGGTCATCAATTTTGTGAAGAAACAGGTGTGAATCAGGTGGCCCCTATTTAAGGATGAAGCCAACACTTGTTGAACATGCATTTGAAAGCTGAGGAAAATGGGTCGTTCAAGACATTGTTCAGAAGAACAGCGTACTTTGATTAAAAAGTTGATTAGAGAGGGGAAAACCTATAAAGAGGTGCAAAAAATGATAGGCTGTTCAGCTAAAATGATCTCCAATGCCTTAAAATGGAGAGCACAACCAGAGAGACGTGGAAGAAAACGGAAGACAACCATCAAAATGGATAGAAGAATAACCAGAATGGCAAAGGCTCAGCCAATGATCACCTCCAGGATGATCAAAGACAGTCTGGAGTTACCTGTAAGTACTGTGACAGTTAGAAGACGTCTGTGTGAAGCTAATCTATTTTCAAGAATCCCCCGCAAAGTCCCTCTGTTAAAAAAAAGGCATGTGCAGAAGAGGTTACAATTTGCCAAAGAACACATCAACTGGCCTAAAGAGAAATGGAGGAACATTTTGTGGACTGATGAGAGTAAAATTGTTCTTTTTGGGTCCAAGGGCCACAGGCAGTTTGTGAGACGACCCCCAAACTCTGAATTCAAGCCACAGTACACAGTGAAGACAGTGAAGCATGGAGGTGCAAGCATCATGATATGGGCATGTTTCTCCTACTATGGTGTTGGGCCTATTTATCGCATACCAGGGATCATGGATCAGTTTGCATATGTTAAAATACTTGAAGAGGTCATGTTGCCCTATGCTGAAGAGGACATGCCCTTGAAATGGTTGTTTCAACAAGACAATGACCCAAAACACACTAGTAAACGGGCAAAGTCTTGGTTCCAAACCAACAAAATTAATGTTATGGAGTGGCCAGCCCAATCTCCAGACCTTAATCCAATTGAGAACTTGTGGGGTGATATAAAAAATGCTGTTTCTGAAGCAAAACCAAGAAATGTGAATGAATTGTGGAATGTTGTTAAAGAATCATGGAGTGGAATAACAGCTGAGAGGTGCCACAAGTTGGTTGACTCCATGCCACACAGATGTCAAGCAGTTTTAAAAAACTGTGGTCATACAACTAAATATTAGTTTAGTGATTCACAGGATTGCTAAATCCCAGAAAAAAAAATGTTTGTACAAAATAGTTTTGAGTTTGTACAGTCAAAGGTAGACACTGCTATTTTTTTGAACACACCCCTTTCAACTAATTGCCCAATTGCAAAGCCTTAAGAGCGTGCATATCATGAATGCTGGGTCTTGTTTGTTTTCTGACAATCTACTGAACCTACTGGTAACTTGTTTGCCACGTAGCAATAAAAAATATACTAAAAACCTTGATTATTCTGGTTAGTCACATTGTACTGCTATTATTTTGAACAAAACTGTATCTATAGAAAGCTTGACATGTCTACTTTTAAACTAAACAAGTGCTGCCGAAAACAATTATTCTGAGATAAAGTAATCCATATGAAAACAACGCGATGTCTGTTTTTCATGTCTCCCTTCATTAAATCTAATGCGACCACGCCCCCGCGCTTAACGCGCTATTCAGATTCAAACAGAAGCGCGCGGCTTGAATACGCCCACACAGAAGAAAAAACAGCCAGGCTGTTCTTCAAGATTTTATTTTATTTTACTGTTTGCTTCGCGATGAGAGGAATAAGACATAATTCACCCCAAAAAGATGTGATGTGGTTGAGGATTTGAGAAATGGATTTCCTCAGAAAAAAGACTGAAGCACTTTATTCAGCAGGAATAAACATGAGCAAGTCTCTTTTTATTTATTTATATACTTGTACTAGTTTTCACATAATGTGTAAACATTTTACTAGTTAGACTTTTTCCAAATACTTTTTCCAAACTATAATTCCTGACTAAATGTGTAATCAAGTGAAACATTATGAAGTTTCAATAAAAATATATAATACTATACCATTCAAAAGCTTGATGTAAATAATATAAATGTGACAAATAGAGATAACTCTAACAAATGTAAAAACAATGCAGTTCTTTCAATTTATTCCCCCTAAAAAAAAAACCTGAAAAATATTCTCAGCTCTTTTCAACATTAATAATGATAAAAAATAATAATGATGATAATAATAAATGTTGTTTTTTTTTTTTTTTTTTGGTAGAAAATAAGATTGTTAAAAGGATTTCTGAAGGATTGTGTGACTGGAGTAAGGATGCCAAAAAATTTTTTGAAAGTAAGCTTTGATTGTTCCTAATAAACTGTTTAACTTCTCCCCCAAGTGGATATTAAATTATTTTGTGGGATAATTAAATATATTCTTAATAAACTACAAACATGAAATTATATACTTTTATTGTGTTCTCACATTCTTTCTTGTAACTCCTCCCTCTCAGTGACACAGCTGAATGAGAGGCTTATTATGCAGCTCATTATGCAGGCCTTTGTCTTCTCAGGTGTAAATCACAATGATATTCATGATAGTTGACGCCTACTCAAATGTGACTTTTACCAACAAAAAGTGTCTTAGAAAATTTAAATCAATATATTGTTTTCTGTGAGTGAGTAAACAAGATGATTTTCACATAATTTAGAAAGAAAAATTCTAGGCTACAAGCTCCAGTTCTCAACAGTCCCGGGAACCAATGTTATGTATGTGTTTTATAGCCTTATTCAAGTGATTTAACATTTTTTGTTTTTCACTAACCATGCATAACAATTTTTTTCTCAAAAATACAATCATGTACATACATGCATTTCACATATTATTATAGCGCAGTTTGTGCTGATTACAGTGATATTAGACTTTACCCATTTAGATATTTATAAGAAACTGAAAAAAGCACAAATATCAGGGCATGACAAAACTTCTCCAGGCCCCAAAAATACCCTTAGAATCCAGAGGGTTAATGCTTTTCTGTAGGATAGGTTACTTTCCCACCAAGCAATACAAAAGACCTCTAGTTTTGTTTTCCTCCAGCTGCGCTCCATTTTTCGGGCTGCTCTCTTTAGGGTGCGAGTATGCTCATTATACCATGGTGTCAAACTGTTTTCCTTAACCTTCCTTAAGTGTGAAGGAGCAACTGTATTTAAAGTGCTAGAAAAGAGAGAGTCCATAGTTTTTGTTACATCATCAATTACATCAATTACATGTGACAGTATTAAATCTAGAGTTTGATTTCGACAATGAGTAGGTCCTGAAATGTGTTGTCTAATCCCAATAGAGTTCAGAATATCTATAAATGCTGATCCCAATGCATCTTTTTCATTATCAACATGGATATTAAAATCACCAACTATTAAAACTTTATCTGCAGCCAGAACTAACTCGGATGTAAAATCAGCAAATAATAAATTCTGTATGGTGCCCTGGTGGCCTGTATACAGTAGCCAGTATAAACATAACAGGGGATTTATCATTAACCCTTGTGTTATGTTGCGGGTCAATTTGACCCGTTTAGATTTTCTAGTTGTTGGAAATACTGGTTAACCTATGTTTTTTTTCTCGATATATTTTGACTTTTTCTCATTTATCATCATGAACATGCATGCAAAGTTTCAACATGCTGGTGTTTTTTGACATATACAAAAAAAAAAAATTACTATTATGTTCGTGATGTTCGCGGGTCAATTTGACTCGCATATTTTAACGCTCTAAGGAAACTGTACTGACCCATAATAATAAAATGTATTGGTTATATTTTGTTATTTTATTTTTTTACTACTTTATAAAGCTATAAAATTAGGATTTCCAAACTTATTTCAATGCAGAAAAAGAGAAAAATATTTTGTCAGCCACATATGGCAAAAATGACCTATTTATTTTTTCAAGCTACCTGAAATAATATTAAACCTTTTTTCTTTTCTTGATATTTTATGATTTTTTTTCTCATTTATCATCATGGACATGCATGCAAAGTTTCAACATGGTGGTGTAGCAACAATCACTTTCTGGGGAATAATTAACTCAAATGAAGTGAATATTCATGAGTCTATGAATATAATGTGCTTATTGCTTACAAATATTAAATTACCCAAAGAGGGAATATTTAATCATTTAAAGGTAACCTTTACTAGAATTAATTTAAGTTAATCTAAACAATCTGTTCGTTCAGCGAACTGGAAGCTAGACTTCCTTATCAAAATTCAATAAAAATACCCTTCTTACAAACTCCAAGAAATATGAATCTTCTGATCAGGAAAAAACTATATTTTCTGTGTCTGTACTACTAAGATTACTGAAATTAATTAATATAAAACAAAGTTCGTAGCAAAGATCACACGATTCAGGGACTTCGATCTCAATGAGCAATAAAACAATTCAATTCAAGCAAATTATAGGATTTAATAAAAACAGACTAAAGAGTACATAACTACAATTCACACGTAGTAAATTTGAGTATATAGCAAAACGAAAATACAATTTAAACAAGGTAAATGAACAAGAATAATAATGAGATAAATGAGAGAGAGAGATAAAGAGAGAGAGAGAGGGAGAGAAAGTGAAAGTGAAAAGCAATCTCAGCGTGGCAATTTCAAACAGTTAACTTTGCAAGAGACCCCAAGTCATTGAATAATTTCACAAACATGGAATAGCCTAGACAACCTTAAACAGCAATTTTAGTTGCGATATAAGAAAGTACTTGCTTTGATCTGGCTCTTGTGTGTAGCTGCGCTCAAATTGTCCGGTCCGTGCGGCCTCAGCGTGGTTCTTTCCAGAGCAGATGATGCGCGAGCTCGATGGTTAACGCGAAGGTAAACTTTGCCAAAAGATGACTAGACTTAAGTTCGTTTGGCTCGTGAAGGCAATTGAACGAAGTCAAATATCAGAAGACAATAAAGAAAAACTAGAATGAAACGAAAAGTAAAGAAGAATAAACGGAGAACTTCTTGAAGTCCGGATGCAAAGCTGGGAATCCTCTTTTCTCTCTGGCGGAATGCCCAGAATACAGGTTTCCCTGAGCTTTTAAGTAAATCTAGGTTTACACCTATTTTTTTAGTATGAGCCAATGAAGTGTAAACAAACTAAGGCGGGAAAAATCTTCTTTGTTTGCTGATCTCCGCCCACTGGTCTAATTTATGGCGATGTCAAAGTTAAACATTTTTCTTAAGCAAGATCGTTCCTCTGAAACAATGCATCTTTTTGTAATTTGCTATCAAGATTCGTTACAGTCATGTTTTTACGATTATACAGACACCAAGAACTATGATTTTACCAGTCCCGTATCCAAAGGTACAGAGTTATTCTTAACGAAATGCATATAAAGTTTGCATTAAACACACAGTAACATTCATATATTCCACTATGCCGCATACATACATTTGAGCACAAAAAGGGAGACATTAAAATACATTTAGAGGTAGTTTTAGTAAAAGAAGGTCCATGGGCCAGCCAAAATGCTTGTGCCTGTTTTTGAGTGTGTGTGCGTCTCATGAATGTGTGTGCGTCTGTTTCACTGGAATGTGCGATCAAGAAGGGGGGGTGTTTGTCTTCCCTTTTGAAGTTCGATATCGCATCTCTGGATAGTCTCCAAGGTGTTATAACTCTCATCCTCGCCAGGACGTTGCTGTCATGGTGGCGCCCAGGGTGGTGAGTTATGTTGTAAGAGGGTTGTAAAACGAAAGTCCTTGTTTTTTCTTTAACTCACGTTCTGGTCTTTGAGTGTAGAATGTGTCAAAAGGGTCAGGATTCATTAACATGGAACAGATGGTTGAATACCATCCGCTCATTGGTGTTACAGTGGTGTTTTTTGACATATACAAGCAAAATTACTATTATGGTTTGTGATGTTCGCTGGTCAATTTGACTCTCCTAGGCAGCTATTCAAAAGAAACTGTACAGATACAAAATAAAAACATTTATTTAATGTATGTCAGGGTATCAACTCCAGTTCTAAAGTGTACGTCTATCTAAAAGTGCTCTAACCTTAACCAAACACACTTCAAAAAGCTAAATCATGGTGTACACGATTAATGGCAAATTACAAATGACAAACCTGAGCTACCCAGAGAGATTCTGAACATTGAGGGCAGAAACATGCATCTGGAGTCAGACCCACAGAAAATAAAGGAGTGAACACATATGAGGTGTGCCCATCCAAGCGTGACAGCAAAACCAGCACCATGTGTGTGAAGTGCAAGAAATTCATAAGCCAAAAGCACACACTTGCTGTGTGCTCATCATGTCTAATGTAACTTCTAGACTTTATGAAATGAGTTTACAAAACAGCCAACTTAAGAAAAGTAAATATTTTCATTATACAGCTACATTTAATTGTTCAGTTATGATGTTCTAAGAAAAAAAAAGTTATAAAAATATATATGCAAATTAAGTCAGCATACTGTTTTTTTGTCAAAACAAAACAGTTAAAAAAAATGGTTAAAAAACATTTTCATTAAATCATATCTTCAGATATATTTCTGGGGGAATATTTGACAAATGTTGATAATAAAAGTTTACAGTTTGTACCTGAATCTTTATTGTTTTTCATAGTGTGATTTTTTAGGAATTGTATTGAATCCAATTAGGGTCAATTTGACCCGCTCCATAAAGGGTGTACACAGAAATCGAACAGTGCACTAGGGTTAACATTTGTTTATCTGGATAATGTTATATGTAGCACCATTACTTAGAACGAGTTATACTTGAAGCCTGCCCTCTCAGAAAGCCTGAAAACATTTTTATAAATTGAAGCAACACCTCCACCTTTGCCTTTTAGACGCGGCTCATGTTTATAACTGTAATCTTGGCGGGTGGACTCATTTAAAAAAATTTAATCATCAGGTTTTAGCCAGGTTTCTGTCAAACAGAGCACATCTAGATTATGATCAGTTTTCATATTATTTACAAAAAGTGTTTTCGTAGAAAGGGATCTGATATTCAATAAGCCAAGCTTTATCATTTGTTTATCCATACTGCATCTGTTTTTTATTTGTTGAACCTCAATTAAATTGTTAATCTTAACTTGGTTTGGACTTTGTATTTATTGTATTAATTGTATTGTATTAATTGTGGTTTGTATTTTCTAGTTCGGGGAACAGACACAGTCTCTATAGTGTGATATCTAGGTGAAAGAGTCTCTATGTGCTGAGAATTAGCTGCCCTCTGTGATGTGAGGCAGCTAGCAGACGGTCGGTTTAGCCAGTCTGTCTGCTTCCTGACCTGGGCCCCAGTTAGTCAAGTATAAACACTAAGCCTATTTGCCATATTTCTAGAGAGAAGAGTGGCGCCATCTCTTTTCAACAGGTCAGGTCTGCCCCAAAAATTCGTCCAAATTTTCTATGAAACCTATGTTATTCTGTGGGCACCACTTAGAAATCCAGCCATTGAGTGATGATAATCTGCTATGCATCTCATCACCACAGTAAGCAGGGAGGGGACCAGAGCATATTACAGTGTCTGACATTGTGCTTGCAAGTTAACACACCTCTTTAATGTTATTTGTAGTGATCTCCGACTGGCGAAGTCGAACATCATTCGCGCCAGCATGAATAACAATCTTAATGTATTTACGTTTAGCATTAGCCAGCACTTTTAAATTTGCCAAGATGTCAGGCGCTCTGGCTCCCGGTAAACATTTGACTATGGTGGCTGGTGGCTCTATATTCACGTTCCGTACAATAGAATCACCAATAATTAGAGCACTTTCATCACCCACGACTACGCTGCCTCACTGTCACCCAGTTGCCCTGCTGCAGTGGCTCTGTTGCCGGAACCGAACAATGTACAGGAATCCCTGCGCTAGACGCATCCAAAGCCGTATCTAGAGCCCCAACATTCTTAATGTCCTCAATTAAAGTTTGGATGTGTGTCTCTAATTCTAAAATCTTCTCAGCCTAACTATTTCCCTGCATTTATCACATGTGAACCCCTCATCTGCGACAGAGATAGATAAACTGTACATGTGGCAAGAGGTGCAAATAACAATAGCTCCTCTCTCTCTCTCTCTCTCTCCGCTGTGATGCAGCGTGCTTTCTTCATGTTTGCCGGGAAGTTGTTTTACTTGGTGTTGGCCTGGTTGCTTTCTATCGGCTCTGTGGACTTACAGATAGGCTTATTGGGAGCTGGTGCAGATGAGGCTTTAATGAACATGGCCTTACAGTACACCTCTCGCTAGCTCTTATCCCTGAAGCGGAATTACTATCTGTCGGGGGACACCTATGACCGCTGTGACAGGGCTGGATTACTGCAGTCCAAGCAATATATTCCTCGTCATCCTCCATCCCAGTTTTGAACTGCCGATGAAGGACTACAAGACTGTCTTCCTCCAGGGTTGATCTTATTAACTTTTCTGCTCTGCCGTATGAGCAGCATTTCTGTGATGCGGCATCTACAAGCCCTTTAAAAGCCGCGTTACTGAACACACGCTCTGTGAACAACAAAGCTCTATTACTGGCGGATTTTATCATGGACAAGAAGCTGGACTTGTTTTTCATCACGGAAACATGGCAAAAACAGCTGACTCCAGCGGGCTTTGGACTCATTGACATTTCACGAACTACAGGTAGAGGTGGTGTTATTATAGTTCTTTACAAACTGCAATACAAGATTCACCCTGTGCCCGTTCCTCCTTTTAAAACTTTTGAATGTCTGATACTCACTCTGCTCTCCATTCTGCCATGGTCACTATCTATCGACCTCCTAAACTGAATAAGGACTTTCTG
Organism: Carassius gibelio; assembly: GCF_023724105.1. Lineage (NCBI taxonomy): Eukaryota > Metazoa > Chordata > Actinopteri > Cypriniformes > Cyprinidae > Carassius > Carassius gibelio. Next base: position 2,925,882 of record NC_068372.1, read on the forward strand.
TCTGAGTTTGCTGATCTTCTTTCTATATTGTCCGTCAGATTTAAGAGATTAATTTTGATTCTGGGTGATTTTAACTTACATGTAGATCAGAAAGCCTGTCTCTTGGCCACGGATTTTCTATCACTCTTGGACTGTTTTAATTTTTCTCAGTTTGTAAATGTCCCCACTCACTGTAAAGGACACACGTTAGATTTAATTATTGAAAATGACTCCTCTCTTTCTAATCTCTCTGTTGTGGATGCTGGACTTTCTGATCATCTAGCTATCTTTTTAATATTGAGACATTTCATTCTAGTAGAGAGACTTCACAACTATTTCTTTCCGTAAATGGCAATCAATTGATCATGCTACCTTTGAAAACTCGATTGTCTCTTCTTTAGCATTGTTCACATCTTTGCACCCATAAAAACACGTAATGTTTCATTTGCACAGTCAACCCCCTGGTATAATGGTGACTTGCGTATACAGAAGGCTGTGTGTCGGGAATTAGAGCGAAAATGGCGTCACTCTGGTTTAAATGTGTTCCACCAGGCATGGAAAGATTGCTTGTCAAACTACAGAGTAGCCATTGAAACTGCAAGATCTGCCTATTTCTCAAACATTATTGATAATAATCAAAGCAATCCCAGGAAGCTCTTTCATACAATTAACAGTCTGCTTAAAGCAGATGGTGTCAGTTCTTCTGACTTTATCTGACGGGCTGTGTAATGAGTTTCTCAAATCTTTCAGTGAAAAAATTTACAATATTCGCACAAATATCCATTCCTTGCAGTCTGCAGATCTAGCAGTTTATACTCCTAGGTTCTCTGGCATTCCTTTATCCAATTTTACTTTATTACGACCTGAGATGCTCTGCAACCAGGTTTCTGGTATGAAAGCTACCACTTGCATACTTGATCCCATGCCTGATAGCCTGTTTAAATCCTGTTTTGGTCCTTTGTGTCCCTCAGTTCTTGCTATAATAAATGACTCTTTGTCAACTGGGGAGGTGCCAGCAGCACTTAAAACTGCTGCGGTTACTCCTGTTTAAAAAAAGCTAAATTCTGATGTGAAAAATCTGTCAAATTATCGCCCAATCTCAAATCTATAATTTCCGTCCAAAATCTTGGAGGGTGTGGTTGCAGCTCAATTAAACAAACACTTAATTGAAAATAAACAATTTGAGCCACATCAATCAGGATTTTGAAAATTACACAGCACTGAGACTGCGTTGGTGAAAGTCGTTAATGACTTGTTAATTGCCTCCGACTCCGGCTCCACGTCCATTCTCCTTCTCTTGGATCTCAGTTCAGCCTTCGACACTATTGACCATGCCCTACTACTTAATCGCCTCGAACATGTATTTGGCTTGTCAGAAACTGTTCTTGACTGGTTCAAGTCCTATTTCACTGACCGCAGTCAATTTGTTTTTATGGGTGGTTATAGGTCCAAGGTTGGTTTTGTTCATACGGGTGTTCCACAAGGGTCAGTCTTGGGTCCTCTACTCTTTAGTGTGTACATCTTTCCACTTGGTCAATTACTACAATCTCTCAACCTTAACTATCACTTTTATGCTGATGATACACAGATTTATGTCCATACTAGACCGGGTCAGCAAGTGAACGTTGGGCATCTTTCTAACTGTATTGCTGAGATAAAGATCTCTAAATGGCTCAAAAACAGAAGTCATGCTCCTTGGATCTCCACATCAACTGCGAAAGGTTGAGTCTCCTACTCTGTCTGTTGATGGTGTTGCACTGGAGTTTAAGTCCACATTAAAAAATGTGGGTGTAATATTTGACGCCACACTGTCATTTGAGCCTTTTGTCCAGAATACAGTTAAGACATAATTTTATCACCTCAGAAATATAGCCCGGCTACGTCCTATGTTATCCTTTTCGGTAGCTGAGAAGTTGATTAACTCTTTTGTCTTTTCGCGCATTGACTACTGCAATGGTCTTCTAGCTGGGGTATCTAAATCAGCAATGGATACATTGCAATATCTTCAAAATTCAGCTGCTAGTGTACTATCTGGGGTCATGGCCAGGGACCATATAACTCCGGTCTTGGAGTCCCTGCACTGGCTACCTGTTAGGTACCGTATTGATTTTAAAATCCTTATGCTGGCCTATAAATCTCTGCACAATCTGGCGCCTGAGTATTGGACTGACTTAAGAATCCCCTACACACCACGTCGCAATCTGCGCTCCTCTCAGAGTGGTCTTTTGGTTGTTCCAAAGACACGGCTTCATACGTGGGGTGACCGAACATTTTCTGTCTATGCTCCTAAGCTCTGGAATTCTCTCCCGGCCGACATCAGGGAAGCAAATTCGTGACTTTTAAATCTTCTCTTAAAATAGATTTAGTCCGAGAGCTCTCAGTCCCTACATTGAAACTGTGTGTAAGGTATGCTGTCCATGTCCAGAAAGGTAAGAAAAACATAATCAAAGTAGTCCATGTGACATCAAAGGGTCAGTTAGAATATTTTGAAGCATCGAAAATACATTTTGGTCCAAAAATAGCAAAAACTACGACTTTATTTAGCATTGTCTTCTCTTCCGTGTCTGTTGTGAGATTGTTCAAACAAAGCAGTTTGTCATATCTGGTTCGCGAACAAATCATTCGATGTAACTGGAGCTTTTTGAACCAATTCACCAAATCGACCTGAATCATTTTAAACGGTTCGGGTCCCCGATATGCATTAATCCACAAATGACTTAAGCTGTTAACTTTTTTTATGTTGCTGACACTCCCTCTGAGTTAACAATATCCCAGAGTAATTAATTTACTCGCACAGTACTGTTACTAACACGCCAGGTTCCACCTACACACAATCACGGCGCACACCCTCACCTGAGGTCTAACCATCACCACCTAATCCTCATCACCTGCCATCCACCACAGCACTATATTAACCACACACACGCACCCAGTCATTGTCCGGTCACGTTCGCGACAAGATCATTCATCTGCGCTAACTGTAAGGACTAACTCCTCTTTACCTTCTCTCCAAGGATATACTCCAAGGATTACTTCTCCTTCATCTTCTCTCTAAGGATTGTTCCCGAAGACTCCTCCAAGCCCCAACGGTGCGTGCGTGTGTGTTCACCTCCTTCCCGGCACGGATCCCAACTCCCATCCACTCCTCACTACCTGCTCCTCTGCTTGTGTCTTTAAATAAACATCTACTTTATCTGTTACTCCTCTGTCTCCGAATGATCCGTAACAGATGACCGGACCAGCACCGAGAGACGCAAGCATGAGCCTCACGGACCCCTTCCAGGAACTGGTTGACGCACTCCGTCGGACACTCATGTCAGCACCCGCATCACCACCACCAGCGAGCACTTCCGCTAACCCCATCATCCCTCCTTCACCTGCCGTGCACGCCAGTCCCACGGCCCGGCCAGCGCCCTACACTGGTTCGGCGGAGGAATGCAGCGGTTTCCTGCTTCAGTGTTCACTGGTCCTGGAGATGCAACCGCTCTCATATCCAACAGACCGATCCAAGGTAGCCTTTATAATTTCCCAGTTACAAGGCAAGGCATTGCAGTGGGCAGACTCTCTCTGGACCCAGAATAACCCTGTAACCCAGTCATATTCTAGCTTCATGGAACACTTCTGGGAGATTTTCGGCAAACCTGCCTGGGACTCCTCAATAGGTGAAAGACTTTACAACTTGAAACAAGGAAAAATGTCTGTCAATGATTATGCCTTGCAGTTCACAACTCTGGCGGCCTCCAGTGGGTGGAACGAACAGGCCCTGCTCACTACCTATCGTCAAGCACTGGATCCCAGAGTGCGGTTGCATCTCGCTGCATACGAGGATACCATCGGCCTCGAGTGATTCATCCAGCTATCCATCCGCTTCGCCACTCGTATGCAGTCGTGCTTAGAAGAGCACCAGGGCCAGGCGCATTCCTCCACACCGCTCTGCCGACCAGAGAACGTCAGCTCCCCGGAACCAGCCAGCGAACCCATGCTCGTGGATTCTTACCGCCTCACTATGGCAGTGCGTCAAAGACGGCTGGCCCAGAATCTTTGTCTGTACTGTGCAGCTTCGGGGCATACCATAGCTGGATGCCCCATTTTTCCTCCTCGTCCCATGGTGAGTGCCATCCTTCCCTCACGATATGAAATGAAACCACTCACCACTGTTGTGACACTTACTGCGGCTGATGTATCTCTTCCAGTTTCCGCGCTCCTCGATTCTGGGTCAGCCGGCAACTTCATCTCCGGCGCCCTCTGCCGTCAGCTCAGGCTCCCAACCACGGCCATGCCGGCCGCTTACCAAATCCACACAATCACTGGCAGGCCGCTAAGCAAGAAATATGTACGCCACTGCGTGGGCCCTATCTCTCTTCAAACTGGACTCCTTCACCATAAGGACATCCATCTGCTGGTTCTGGAGGATTCCACCACTGACGTCATCTTAGGGGGCCCATGGTTGGAGCAGCACAACCCGGTGATCTCCTGGAAGACGGGAGAAATCCTGAAGTGGAGCGAAGCCTGCTTTCAATCATGTATCTCCGGCTGTTCTGTTCCCGCAGAATGTCCCCCCGAACCACTATCAGTCCACTCCACATCCGTTGAAAGCCCTGTCAAGAACCAGTCCATCTCCATACCCAAGTGCTACGCCCCCTTCTGCGACGTCTTCTGCCCTAAGCGGGCCTCCAAGCTGCCTCCACACCGGCCGTGGGACTGTGCTATAGATCTGCTGCCGGGTGAACCAGTGCCAAAGGGATGGATTTATCCCTTATCCGTCCCCGAGGAGAAGGCCATGGAGGATTACATCAGGGAGGCGCTGGCTCAAGGATACATCCGCCCATCTACCTCCCCTGCTGCTTCCAGCTTCTTCTTCGTGGCCAAGAAGGATGGCCATGTATCGATTACAGAGCCCTCAACAAGATAACTCAGAAGTTTGTTATCCTCTTCCCCTCGTCCCAGCGGCCCTGGAACATCTCCGTGGTGCCACTGTGTTTACCGAGTTGGACCTCCCCAGCGCGTATAACCTCAACCGGATACGTGAGGGGGACGAGTGGAAGACCGCCTTCATCCCCCCTACTGGCCACTACGAATATTGCGTTATGCCGTATGGACTTGTAAACGCCCCCTCAGTATTCCAGGATTTCATACACGAGGTGCTCCGGGATTTCCTCCATCAGTTCGTCCTAGTCTATATCGATGACATCTTGATATACTCCCGGAGCCAGGCAGAACATCAATGCCACGTTGTGGAGGTCCTGCAACGCCTGAGGGATTACCAACTCTATCTAAAAGCAGAGAAGTGTACATTCCATCAACCCTCAGTGCAGTTCCTTGGATATACCATCGACCGCAGTGGCATCCGGATGGATGAGGGGAAAGTAAGCGCCGTCAGGGACTGGCCCATTCCTAGCACCATAAAGGAACTACAGCGATTCCTTGGCTTCGCCAACTTCTATAGACGATTCATTCAGAATTTTAGTACTATCACCAGTCCGCTTACCAACCTCCTTTGCCAGAAGCCCAAGTCGCTGTCATGGACTCCTGCCACCACCGAAGCCTTCCAGACCTTGAAGCATGCCTTCACGACCGCCCACTCCTCGTGCATCCAGACCCTGACTTACCATTCGTTGTGGAAGTGGACGCCTCTACCACCGGAGTGGGAGCGATCCTATCCCAGCAGCAGGGGACACCCAGCCGCCTCCATCCATGCGCCTTCTTCTCCAGGAAACTCAACCCGGCGGAGGTAAATTACGCCAAACATCCTTTTCAAGTACACACAGAAAACAAGAATCTGGAATACCTTAGAGCAGCCAAGAGACTTCACCCGCTTCCAGTTTACCATCACCTACCGCCCTGGGGCTAAAAACATAAAGGCCGATGCTCTGTCCAGATGTTATGCACCCGAAGAAAAGTCGGAGAACCCCGAACCCATCCTTCCGGACAAGGTCATAGTCGCCCCTATCTCCTGGTCTGCAGAAACTCTCCCTCCAGCCGAGGGCCCAAACAACACTCCGCCGGGTTGCTCACCAGGTCTCCAATACATCCCTAGGACACAGCGCACTCCTCTCATCCACTCCACCCATACATCACCTGGCACTGGTCACCCGGGGGTCAATGGAACCCTCTCGTTGCTACGGGAATGCTTCTGGTGGCCCAACATGGCATCGGATGTCAGAAGGTACGTGAGTGGATGTACCAGCTGCGCCATGTCAAAAAGTCCTCGCCATCTACCATCTGGCAAACTTCATCCTCTGCCCATTCCCAACCACCCGTGGTCACACCTAGGGGTGGATTTCATAACGGACCTTCCACCCTCTGACAACAAAACCTGTATTATGATAATTGTGGATAGATTTTCTAAAGCTTGTCGTCTTCTTCCTCTGAAGGGTTTCCCTACTGCCATGGAAATGGCAGAATTGATGTTTAACCATGTCTTCAGGTACTTCGGCATTCCAGAGGACATTGTGTCGGATCAGGGCCCCCAGTTCATCTCCCGGGTATGGAGAGCGTTTCACTCCCTCCTAGGTGTGGCCATCAGCCTGTCCTCCGGCTACCACCTGCAGTCCAACGGGCAGACGGAAAGAAAGGGAGAAGAAGAAGAGCTGTGTTTGTATTTGTTGCCATGTCATCGAAACGCTGTTATTTTAATCTCTGAGTCCAATCACGTTTGTTTGGGCTTCCCAGGGTAGCTGTACTTGGAGATTAATGGTTACAATTTATGTTTAACTCAGTTCCCGAAAATCATAAGCCACATGTAAAACTATGTGCAGCAGATTTTGCTGAGGACTGCGAGCTACCTCAATCTCAATCAGTTTAATGCTGGATTCGCGCAAAGATTATTCTTGGAAGATGGAGCAGTTCCCTCTTTGTCTGGAGAAGGCGTTGTTTATGGATCACAACCGGTAAGTGTATTGTATTATTTAAGTTGGTGCATTTAACAGTTTCTGTAACTTATTACACAAAGGGCAACGCTGTTAAGGTTTGTTAACTAGACGGTAGGGCTGTGCAAAAAAATCAAATGCGATTTTCATGCGTATCTCGTCAGTAAAAACACTCCTGTGATTATAAGTACATCTCCAGCACGTGCGTTCTAGCCCAATCGCGTTTACAGGAGGGCCGCGTGCTCTAAGCTGGTGTTGAATCACAACACAGGAACCGCTGGCACAATCAGAACTCGCAACGTATTTCTGAAGGAGGGACTTTATAGAACAAGGAAGTCATCAGCCCGTTTTTATGACAGTGAAAGCAGTGGTATACAGAATTGTGTGAAAAATACTGTTATATTGCACACTGTAAACACAAACAAAGCTTCAAAAAAGCACGAAAATGGGACCTTTAACAAAATCTCAATATCTCCACAATTTAACGTAGCAAAGACCTTTAGATTAGACTGACCAAAAACTAAAATGTTAATGTCTTGGAGAAAATGTTAAAATTTCTTGGAGTAGTTCGTTACAGCGTAAAACATGTCACTTCCTGTTCCCAGCAGGTGGCGCTATGACTATAACTGAATATGGGTGTGTAGATCAGGTCAGGACAGAAGTCTTATCTAACATGTGAGGTTTGGGGCAGATTGGAGATTGTATGTCTGAGTTACAGCAACTTCCTTTTCACAGCGAAACATCGAAATTTGTCAGACCGCCATGGACACGTTCTTTAACAAAACCTCAAGATCTTCACAATTTAACATTGGATTACACTGACCAAGTTTGGTGTTGATCTGAATAAATCTCTAGGAGGAGTTCGTTAAAGTACAACCACTGAAAATCGCAAAACAACACAAATTTTGCAGAGAAAAATAAAAATAACTAACTTCCTGTTGAGAGTTGAATTTCGTACCAAGAGACTTTTTTGTAGGTATTGGTGTGTTACATATGTGTACCAATTTTTGTATGTGTAAATGAAATGCAGCTCGGGGCGCACTCCTTTGAAAGGGTAAAGGTTGCGCTATCGAGCCATTTTGCCACACCCGATGGAATATTGGCCTTCAGATGTGTTCAGTCAAGGACTCTTTGGGGAAGATCGGATATTTTATGCCATAGTTAGAACATCTTTTATTCCCATGGCGAGACATAGAACTTCGTCATAGCTCCATGGACACGCCTTTTAAAGAAAACTCAAGATCTTCACAACTGAACATCACACAGGCCTTTAGATTAGACTGACCACAAAAAGACATTGATATAATAAAATTTCTAGGAGAAGTTTGTCGCAGTGTAAAATATGTCTCTTCCTGTTGCCAATAGGTGGTGCTATGACTATAACTGAATATGGGCATGTCAATCTGTTCAGGTTCGGAGTCTTATCAAACATATGAAGTGTGGGGCAGATTGGACATTGTATGTCTGAGTTATAGCAACATTATTTTTCATGGCGAATCATCAAAATTCGCCAGGCAGCCACGGACACGCCCTTCGATGAAAACTCAAGATCTTCGCAAATCATCTTGTTTACTAAACTCACAGAAAACTATATAATGATTTAAATTTTCTAAGACACTTTTTGTTGGTAAAAGTCATATGCGAGTAGGCGTCAACTATCTTGAATATCATTGTGATTTACACCTGAGAAGACAAAGGGCCGCATAATGAGCTGTATAATGAGCCTCTCAGTCAGCTGTGCCACTGTGAGTGAGGAGTTACAAGAGAGAATGTGAGAACAAAATAAATGTATATAATTTTATGTTTGTAGTTTATTTAGAATATATTTAATTATCCCACAATATAATTTAATATCCACTTGGGGAAGCAGTTAAACAGTTTATTAGAAACAATCAAAGCTGACTTTCAAACAAATTGTTTGGCAACATTACTTCAGTCACACAATCCTTCAGAAATCCTTTTAACAATCTTATTTTCTACAAAAAAAAAAAAAAAAAAAAAAAAAACATTTATTGTTATTATTATAATCGTTATTATTAATAAATCTCTAGGAGGAGTTCGTTAAAGTACAACCCTGGCACTGCAGTGCTCGGGCCCTAATTAAAGCTGCAATCAGCGATGAAAGGGCCCTCGCACACGGGCTCACCACCACCCGGTGCCCATAGGAGGAACATTAAACGTTGGGCCATATGCTTATAAAATAGTAAATATTTGTGCCACATTTCCTGCCGCCAACAGGTGGTGCTACGATTATAACTGAATAGCGACATTTTGTACCAAGAGACTTTTTTGTAGATAATGGTGTGTTACATGTGTGTACCAATTTTCATGAATGTACGTGAAACACGACTCGATGCGCACTCCCTTGAAATTTAACAGGTGGCGCTTTCAAGCCATTTTGCCACACCCACTTCTGAAACCTATATCAGACATAAATTTTCACCAGTCCTGATGCGTGTGCAAAGTTTTGTGAGTTTTGGAGCATGTTTAGGCCCTCAAAAATGAGATTCATTATGGAGAAGAAGAAGAAAAAGAAGAAGAAAAAACGGAGCAATTCCAATAGGGTCCTCACACTGCAGTGCTCGGGCCCTAATTAAAGCTGCAAGCAGCAATGAAAGGGCCCTCGCACTCGGGCTCACCACCACCCGGTGCCCATAGGAGGAACAGTGAACGTTGGGCCATATGCTTATAAAATAGTAAATATTTATGCCACATTTCCTGCTGCCAACAGGTGGTGCTATGATTATAACTGAATATCGACATGTAAATGTCTTCAGGACAGGACTCTTATCAAACATGCAATGTTTCAGGCAGATCAGACAAGTCATGTTTAAGTTAGTATAAAATAAGTAATTTCCTGTTGCCAGCAGGCGGCGCTATACTTATAATTGAATGTTGGCCTTTAGTTGTGTTCAGGCCAGTACTCTTATAAAACATGTGATGTTTGGGTCAGATTGGGAATTGTATGCATGAGTTACAACAACTTCCTGTTTTATAGTATTAAGAGCATAATTTTGCAGATACTGTGTTGCTAGAATGTTTGAAAATATTTATATTTCTGAAAATATTGATTAGCACACAATGGCATATTTTACTGTGTTGCAAATAGTGCATACAAGTGTTAAAAATGACACTTGCTCTTGCCAGCAGGTGGCGCTATGACTATAACCAAATATGGGCATGTTGATTTATTTAGGACAGGACCCTTGTCAAACGTGTGAAGTTTGGGGCAGATCGGACATTGCTTGTCTGAGTTACAGCATCTTCCTTTTTCACTGCATTAGTAGCATGCTTTAGCAATCAGCTAAGTGTTGCTAGCATGTTTTAGTATGCTTCTAGAAGGTTGCCAGCCTATTTAACACATGTTGATGCTTTTTATTATTTTGCAAGGAGTCCATAACAGTCTTAAAAATGTCAGTTCCTGTTGCCAGCAGGTGGCACTATCATCGAATACGGGCATGTTGAGGTGTTCAGAACAGGGCTCAAACTTGTTCAATTTGGGGCATATTGGACACTGAATGCCTGAATTACAGTAACTTCCTAATTCACTTAAGTAATATGATACTTTAGCATTTAGCTTAGTGTTGCTAACATGTTTCAGTATGTTTCTAGCATGCTGCCAGTGTATTTATTACTTGCTGGCACTTTTTAATATGTTGCTAGGACTACATAACATTGTTACACATACTATGAGTCCATAACAGTGTTACACGTGACACTTCCTGTTGCCAGTAGATGGCGCTATAACTATAACGGAGTACGGGCATGTTAATGGGTTCAGTGAAGGACTCTTGTCAAATGTCTGAAGTTTGGGGCAGATCGGACGTTGCTAGCCTGAGTTACAGCAACTTCCTGATTCAATGCATTAGTTGCACGCTTTGACACTTAGCTAAATGTTGATAGCGTTTCATTATGTTTCTAGAATTTTGCCAGCCTATTTAAAACTTTTTGACACTTTTTAATTTGTTCCTATGAGTCCATAACAGTGTTAACATTGTCACTTCATGTTAGCAGCAGGTGGCGCTATGACTATAGCTAAATTTGGTCATGGGTGTTTGTTCAGGACAGAACACCTATCACACGTGTGAAGTTTGGGGAAGATCGGACATTGCTTGCCTTAGTTACAGCAACTTCCATGTTCACTGCCTTAGTAGAATGCTTTAACACTTAGCTAAGTGTTGCTAGCATTTTTTATTATGTTTCTAGCATGTTGCCAGCCTATTTGACACTTTTAAATTTGTTCTTAGGAGTCCATAACATGTTAACCTTGTCACTTCCTGTTACCAGCAGGTGGCGCTATGACTAAAACTGAATTTGGTTGTATGGGTTCATGGGTGTTTGATCAGAACAGAACACCTTATCTTATCAAGATGGACAACGTTCTCATTCACAATCATCAGATACGACCAACAGGAAGTCGGCTATTTTGATTTGAATATGGATTTTTGAAAAAAATTGAGCTGTGATTTAATACATATTCCTCAGAGGAAAAGTTCACTATACTCACCAAACTTTGTCTACATGTTGCAAAAACATTGAGGAACTTGATTTTGGTTAGCTTGAACGGGTTTGTCGTGGTGATTTTTTGAAATGACAGTAAAAAGGGAATCAGTAATTTTCTTGTATTTTTACATTGCAGCTTCCAAACACTTAAAAGCATTTTTTCATACAGAGATCAAATCATTTTGAGGGCATATGCATAGTTTCATGACTTTACAACACTGTATGATTAAAAGAAAATAAAAAAACTGCCAGACATCTCAACTCACTCTGTCCCTATGTTTGAGGAATGTATGTGTGCTGACTGAGTGTGTGTGTGTGAGTGGGGGATGGGCATGAGCTGAGTGGCAGACACAATGAGAGAGAGAGAGAGAGAGAGAGACTTAAACATCTCTTTAATCACCAGAAAAAAAAAACTGTATTTTAAATTGTTATATTTTTGTTGTGGTTGCTAATTGTACTGTTTTCATTACAGCTTAAGAAATCTCTTAGGCCTTATCCTTTTCTGACAGTTTCAGGAATTAAAAAGAAAAAATTCTAAAAAAGACTTATTTGTGCTGCAAATAATATTTTCAAACTCATTTGATACTGACCTCTGACACCCTGTGACATGACATTTATTTGAATTTACATAATCTCATGGATGTAACAGTAAAACTGTTCGGCTCACAGATGAAGACTAAGCTGTAATGCAAGCAAAACTATTTCACAAATACTTATAGGTCAATAAAATCATAACAAAACACTTTTAAAGTATTTAAGGATTTGGTAACACTTTAAATGTCTCATTTGTTAACATTAGTAAATGCATTGGTAACACTTCATAATAGCTGCACTCATTAGCTAAGCATTAGTAAATAGTCAGTTCATGCTTTATATAGCCTTCTCCCAAAATTAATAGTCGTTAGTAAGCATTTTATAAATACAGCTATAATTAAATTGTTCATGGTTTATATGCACATTTATTTCGAGGGGATTAAAGGCTGTAATCTTCCTAAAAAAAATTAAAAAAATAAACAAACACAGAACTTGAATATTTATTTCAAGATGCAATAAAAGAAAATGTACACTTAAATATATATATATATATATATATATATATACACACACAATTGCATAAGTTTTTTTTTTTTATCAAGTGTACAGCTAATAATAATAATAATAATAATAATAATGCATTTTATTTAAGGCGCCTTTCAAACCACTCAAGGTCACCGTAAGTAACAGAATTAAAACAGAAAATAACAATGTCAATTAAAAAAAACAGCAATAATATTAGAATAGCACAACGTATTGTGGAATTATATATAGGCTTTATGAGCAGATAGGTTATGAGAGATTCTTGAAGGACTAGCATCACCTCCTCTTGTACGACGGTTTGAGGAATATATCTTCCAGATAGTACCGCCGCTCCCTATATGCAGAGTATGCAGTCTTCGTAGGGCACCAACTCCAAGAGGGGGCACCATCCCAGTTGCTCAAAAAAAAAAAAAAAAAAAAAAAACACGCGCCATTCCCCTATCCGCGCTCGCGACCACTCGCACCTCATGTTTGCAGATGAATGTTTGTAATTGATGGATGGACATCTATGCCCGGGTATAGGACATCAGCAATCCGGCACAGAGAAAAGAAAAATAAAGAAAGTAAAAAACAAAACAAAAACAGGCATAAAGTTGGCTTGACATTGGACATTCGAGAGTCTCAAATTTAGGGACCGTCTCTAAAGTTACATGTGAAATAGTTATACACTTTTCTAACGTCAGTAGCATTTGAAGAGAATGACTTACAGTCATAAAACAACTGCAATTGTTCATCTAGATGACAGCTATAATGCACAATTAAATTGAATGTTTGATATTTATTAAAACAAACTGTAAGTCATATGTAAATTACGCTACTTTTTCACATGGGCTCAAACGCAAATTTGACGCTCAATAGCATTTGAGGAAAAATACTTGCAGTCATAAAACAATTGTAATGTGTTCATTTAAGTGTCAGCTACGATGCACACCTTATACATTTTTTATATATATTAAAATAAAGTGTTACTAAAGTTATATATATATATTGTTCTGTGTATGTGATTTCTAGATGGGTCAGTTTAACCCTTTAACTGCCGTATCCTTTAAAACTTGATTGCCAGAGGGTTACTGTAAATGCGTATGCCCGCTGGGCACAGTTTTCCCGATGCCACCGGGGTGGCGTTGCATTGATGGCTTGAGCCCGCCGTCGCTGCTTGCAGCTATATTTATTATTATGGGTCAAGCCCAAAGGGCGAGAGGCCTATTGTTTTCCTTAGGATTATTTTTAGGGCCCGAGCACCGAGGTGCGAGGACCCTCTTGTATCTGCTTTGTTTATTATTATTATTATTAGAGGCCCGAGCACTGATGGTGTGAGGACCCTATTGTAACTGTACTGTTTTCCTTAGGATTATTTTGTATTATTATTATTTATATTTTTTCTAACGTTACAGGGGCTTTTAGGGTCCTTAACATGCTCGAAAACTCTTGAAAATTGGCACACACCTTGGAACCTGCGGCCATTAGGGCCGGGCAGAGACTGATACACGGGCGTGGCACAGGGGCTCTACAGCGCCCCCTGGAATACTGAGGGCCATATATCATACATACTTGCATGTAGACACATGAAACTCGGTACACATATAGATCTCATCAATCCAAACAACTTTCGTACTGCATGTCATAGGCTCCGCCAAACAGGAAGTTGGCTATTTAGGGTTTAGTATTCATATTTTCGTCAAAGTTGTGGGGGCTTTTGGGGTCTTTAACATACTCAAAACTCTTGAAAATTTGGGCACACTTTGGAATCTGTGGCTTTTAGGAGCCTGCAGAGGCTGGGACCCGGGCGTGGCACAGGGACTCTACGGCGCCCCCTGGAACACAGTCAGAAATGTTGATGTATAGCTCACACATACTTGCACATATTCATATAAAACTCAGTACACATATAGATCTCATCGTGCCGAACAACTTTCGTATTGCATGTCATAGGCTCCGCCCAACAGGAAGTCAGCTATTTAGAGTTAGAGTTGCCACCAAACTCGGTCAATATGATCTCAAGACATTGGGGATGAAAAATTGCCAGGGGATTTTTGATATCTCGAACGGTTTGCTCGTGGCGAGGCGTTGAAATTATGGCGAGAAATGAGAAACAGGAAGTGTCTAATAGCATCCACATACACAACCTGAGTTTGATCAAACTTCATCGGTTTGTTTGTTGTATGATGTCGATCGCATATATGTGACTATTAGGAGTCAAAGTTATAGCCCACTGGCAGCAGGAAGTGTGTCATTTTCAAAATGCTTTGAATTCAGCACCTTATTTTTACTCGATTTGCTTCCAACTTCATCAGAATAATGTTAAAACACAGCCGATATAAATCTGCTGGGGGGATATTGATATCTAAAAATATTGTTGCCGTGGCAACATGTCAAACTGGAATATTTTTAGGTGATTTTAAGGAATATAACATACTTAGAATTTCACGAAACTCAGAACACACACAGAACACACATCATTATTAGTGACAGCTAGACAATGGAAAAAGCTTTTAAAAGGGCGTGGAAGAGGCACTCTATAGCGCCATCTTTTGTTCAAAGTGGGGGGGTTAGTTTTAGCTACAGACACCAAACTCGGTACGCATATTCTACTTATCAAGATGGACAACTTTCTAATTCACAGTCATCTACTACGACCAACAGGAAGTTGGCTATTTTGATTTGAATATGGATTTTTGAAAAAATTGTGCTGTGATTTAATGCACACTCCTCAGAAGAAAAGTTCACTATACTTACCAAACTTTGTCTACATGTTGAAAAAACATTGAGGTACTTAAATAGCGAACGGATTTTGGTTAGCTTGAACGGTTTTGTCGTGGTGATTTTTTGAAATGATAGTAAAAAGGGAATAATTAATTGTCTTGTATTTTTAAATTGCAGCTTCCAAACATTAAAAGCATTTTTTCATACAGAGATCAAATCATTCTGTGGAAATATGCATAGTTTCATGACTTTACAACGCTGTATGATTAAAAGAAAATTAAAATCTGTCAGACATCTCAACTCACTCTGTCCCTCTGTTTGAGGAATGTATGTGTGCTGACTGAGTGTGTGTGTGTGTGTGAGTGTGAGTGGGGGATGGGCATGAGCTGAGTGGCAGACAGACAAGGAGAGAAAGAGGGACTTAAACATCTCTTTAATCACCAGAAGAAAAAAAAAAACTTTATTTTAAATTGTTATTCTTTTTGTTGTTGTTGCTAATTGTGCTGTTTTCATTACAGCTTAAGAAGTCTCTTAGGCCTTATTATTTTCTGACAGTTTCAGGAATTAAAAAAAAATCTAAAAATACTTATTTGTGCTGGAAATAAAAATTACCAGTAAATGTCATTAGTAAGCAGCTTATAAATACAGCTATAAATAGCTTGTTCTTGGTTCATAAGCACATTAATTAAAAAGGAGAGTAAAGGGTCCGTTATCATCCTATGAAAAATAAAAAAAAATAAGCAAACAACAACACCGATTGATACAGAACTCAGAAATGGTATTGTGGATTTATGATAAAATCAGCCTGTAAATGAATTCATACTCCTCCAAGAAGTAGTTCACACCAAACTTTTTCAACATGATGCCAATATACTGAAGATGTTAAATTTCGAATTGGTTTAGGATACCTTAAATGTTGTGGCCATAGCGATTTATTAAAGTAACATAAAAAAATACAATAGTTATTTTACTATATCTTTAACATTTTTCATTCCAACTCTTCATAATTTTTTATATACGTAGAAGTCATCATTTCAAGGAAGCACAGTAAGTTTCATAGCTTTATCATGTCCAGGAGCCAGCATAAAATTAAAACTATCATAAAATCAAGCTTGCAATTTCTTAGTACCAGTAATGGCCACCAGATGGAGCTATAGGATTACTTTTAAATAATTATTGTAGAAACGAGTATGATTTAAATCATTTATAGAAATCTTTCAAAGGAAAATAATATGTATTTTATGTATTTTACTTATAAAATGAACCCTCACTTAATTAGAATAACATGCTGAAGTATTGTGAAATACTGTATATTAAGAATAATTCTTAATAGGCGTTATGGACAGATACGTTTTGAGTGACTCTAGAAGGTTCAGCACCACATCCTCTTTTACAACTGTTTAAATAATGTATCTTACAGAACAGGTGCGAATGAATTTTGGATAGCTTGAATGGTTTTGTCGCGGTGATTTTTTGAAATAACAGTAAAAAAGGAACCAGTAAATGTCTTTTTTTTTTTTTTTAAAGTGCAGCTTCTTCAAAAAATGTACACATAGAAGACAAGTCATTCTGAGGAAATATGCATAGTTTCATGACTATACAACACCATATGGATGATAGAAAAATTAAAAAACTATCAAACATCTGATGTCCCTCTGTCACTGTGGGTAATGTGCGTGTGTGTGTGTGTTTTTGTGTGTGTGTGTTAAGTGTGTGTGCTGAGTTTGTGTGAATGTGTGGGGAAGGGGTGGGCTAGGTGTCAGAGAGAGAGAGAGAAAGAGAGAGGGAGGGAGACTTAATCATCTCTTTAATCACCAGAATTATAGGTCAATAAAATTATTACAAAACACTAATAAATTATTAAAAGAGAGAGAGAGAGAGACATCTCAGAGTTAACATCTCTTTAATCATCAGCAGAAAAACAAATCAGTAATTTTGTGTTGTTGTTGTTGTTGTTTTATTTCATCATTACAGATTAAGAAATATCTTAAGCCTCATCATTTTCTGTCAGTTTTAGGGACGAAAAAAAAAAAAAAAACTAGTACAAGTTAATTTGTAATCCTAAACAAGTTAATTTAATTAATTTACATATCACATTAACTAGAAAATAATTAAGAATTAAAGTGAAGAATTAGGTGTGAAACTATCAGAGAGCATTTAGTCTCCAGCACCAACATTTTACAGAACTGCCACTTTCCCAGAGTCTCAGAATTACAATGTGTCAGGTTCTGAGAGATCTAAGATTCCAAAAATGATTGAATTAGAATACCATGAAGTATTGTGAAATACTATATATTAAGACTTTATATATAGGATTTATGAACAGATTAGAGTGACTCGTGAAGGACCAGCACCACCTCCTCTTGTCCGATGGTTTGAGGAATATATCTTCCAGAATCCGGGATTAAGATTTAGGAGCTCATTTTTAATCCATCTCCTTTCCTGAAAAGTATGTCTTGTAGAATTGACTAAAAATTTATCTTCACATTAATTCCTTATTATTTTGCAATTGCAGTTCTTATCGGTCTGTTTTTTTCTTTCTTCTTCTTTTCTGACCTCATGACCCAGTCAGCATTTTTGTACAATGGTCAAGTCTTAACTTATCCATTTCTGTATTGCATTTGTGTTTGATATTTCTCATGGGGATTTCATAATTTTCGACTTTTCAGTTTGAGTTAAAACTCTTTTTTAGCGCATTTCATCTGTAAAAGAAAACATGCCTAATAATTCTGCACACATGAATTTAAGGAGTTTTTCTCTTCCAGCTTTCCTGGACTATTGTATAGCACTCATAAATGATTAAATAAAAAATAAGGGTAGTTATTAAGATTGATATGGTTTGGAATTGGTAAAATGTGCTTGGAAAAAAAAATCACAATAAAAATATGTTTTAATGTTTAAGTTTGGAATATTAACTGACATGAATGAATGCTATATAAATATTGTTTATGTTAACATAGTTAATGAAATCTAATTGTAAAGTGTTACTAAAGTTATATATATTGTTCTGTGAATGTGATTTTAAAGTCTAGATGATTCGGATTAACCCTTTAACTGCCATATCCTTTAAAACCTCACTGCCAGAGGGATATTGTGAATGCATGTGCCCGCTGGGCACAGTTTACCTGATGCCACCGGGGTGGCGATGGCATTGGTGGCTTGAGCCCGCCATCGCTGCTTGCAGCTATATTTATTATTCTTCCGCTTCTCCAAAATGAATCGAATTTTTGAGGGCTTACACATGCTCAAAAAGTCATGAAACTTTGCACACGCTGCAAACCTGGTGAAATTTTTTGTCTGATATAGGATTCAGAAGAGAGTGCGCCAAAATGGCTCGACAGCACCACCTATACTAAGAAAATCAACAGCCTTCCAGCTATGTTTAACGTACATGCACGAAAACTGGCACACATATGTAACACTCAAATACCTACAAAAAAGACTCTTGCAGCAAAATTCTAAACCCAACAGGAAGTCGGTTATTTTTAATATTATGAGCAAATTTTGTGTAATTTTGGTCATTTCCATGTGTTGTATTTTAACAAACTCCTCTTAGAGATTTCATCAAATCAACACCAAATTTGGTATGCCTAATCTAAAGGCCTTTGCGATTTTAAATTGCGAAGATCTTGAGTTTTCGTTGAAGGGCGTGTCCATGGCGGCCTGACAAATTTCGATGTTTCGCCAAGAAAAGGAAGTTGCTGTAACTCAGACATACAATGTCCAATCTGCCCCAAACTTCACATGTTAGATAAGACTTCTGCCCTTAACAGATTTACATGCCCATATCCAGTTATAGTCATAGCGCCATCTGCTGGCATCAGAAGTGACGTGTTTTACGCTTCGACAAACTTCTCCTAGAAATCTTTTGTCATTAATGTATTTTTTGTGGTCAGTCTAATCTAAAGGCCTGTGCAATGTTAAATTGTGGAGATCTTGAATTTTGTTAAAGGGCCTGTCCATGGCACCATGACAAAATTTGATGTCTCGCCACACCAAGAGAAGTTGTTGTAACTCAGGCATAAAATGTTTGATCTTCCCCAAAGTCCACATGTTCGATAAGAGTCCTGGCCTGAACACATCTGAAAGCCAATAATCCATTATAATGATAGCGCCACCTGCTGGCAACAGGAAGATTGGCACATATATGGAATAAAGTTTGATATATTCCACTTATATTTATGAGATTAAATGCATATTTCTCACCGTTCACCTATTTACTAAAGCCACTCGCTGCCGGTGAGCCTGGGTGCGAGAGCCCGTTCATCGCTGCTTGCAGCTTTAATTAGGGCCCGAGCACTGCAGTGCGAGGACCCTATTGGAATTGCTCCGTTTATTATTAGGGCCCGAGCACTGCAGTGCGAGGACCCTATTGGAATTGTTGCCTTAGTTACAGCACTGCTCCCCGGGCGCAGCAGCATAAATGGCTGCCCACTGCTCCGGGTGTGTGCTCACAGTGTGTGTGTGTGTGTACACTGCTCTGTGTGTGTGCATTTCGGATGGGTTAAATGCAGAGCACAAATTCTGAGTATGGGTCACCATACTTGGCTGAATGTCACTTCATTTTTTTTTTTTTTTCACTTTTTTAGAAAGATGCTAGCAACACTTAGCTAAGTGTTAAAGCATTCTACTAAGGCAGTGAAAAGGAAGTTGCTGTAAAAAAGGCAAGCAATGTCCAATCTTCCCCAAACTTCACACGTGTGATAGGTGTTCTGTCCTGAACAAATAACCATGACCAAATTCAGTTATAGTCATAGCGCCACCTGCTGGTAACAGGAAGTGACATGGTTAACACTATTACAGACTCATAAGAACATATTAAAAAGTGTAAACAAGTGTTAAATAGGCTGGCAACATACTAGATACATATTAATACATGCTAGCAACACTTAGCTTAGTGCTAAAGCATGCTAATAATGTAGTGAAAAAGCAAGTTGCTGTAACTCAGGCAAGCAATGTTCAATCTTCCCCAAACTTCACACGTGTGATAGGTGTCCTGTTCCGGACAAACACCCATTAACAAATTCAGTAATAGTCATAGCTACAAGTGACAAGGTTAACACTGTTAAGAACTCCTAAGAATGAATTTAAAAAAGTGTAAAAAAGGGTTAAATAGGCTGGCAGCATGCTAGAAGCATAATAAAACATGCTAGCAACACTTAGCTAAGTGTTAAAGCATGCAACTATAGCATTGAATAAGGAAGTTGTTGTAACTCAAGCTAGCAACGTCCGATCTGCCCCAAACTTTTGACAAGAATCCCGTACTGAACACATCAGCATGCCCGTATTCAGTTATAGTCATAGCGCCACCTGCTGGCAACAGGAAGTGTCATGTTTAACAATTTTATGCATTATTTGCAACACAATCAAATTTGCCATTGTGTGCTAATCATGCTAGAAATATTTTCAAACATTCTAACAACACTTACTATGTGCTAAAGGATGCTATTAATACTATGAAACAGGAAGTTGTTGTAACACATGCATACAATTCCCAATCTGACCCAAACTTCACATGTTTTATAAGAGTCCTGGCCTGAACACAACTAAAGTCCAATATTCAATTATAAGTATAGCGACGCCTGCTGGCAACAGGAATGACTTATTTCATACTAACTTAAACATGAGATGTCTGATCTGCCTGAAACTTTGCATGTTTGGTAAGAGTCCTAGCCTAAAGACATTTACATGGCGATATTCAGTTATAATCATAACGCCACCTGTTGGCAGCAGGAAATGTGGCAAAAATATTTACTATTTTATAAGTAAATGGCCCAACGTTCAGGCTTCCTCCTATGGGCACCGGGTGGTGTTGAGCCCGGGTGCGAGGGCCCATTCATCGCTGCTTGCAGCTTTAATTAGGGCCCGAGCACTGAAGGTGTGAGAACCCTATTATATCTGCTTCGTTTACTATTAGGGCCCGAGCACCGAGGTGCGAGGACCCTCTTGTATTTGCTTTGTTTATTATTATTAGGGCTCAAGCCTGGAGGGCGAGAGCCCTATTGTTTTCCTTAGGATTATTTGTTATTATTATTATTTATTTTTTTTTCTTCAAGGTTTCGGGGGCTTTTGGGGCCCTTAACATGCTTAAAAATTGGCACACACATTGGAACCTGCGGCCATTAGGGCCGGGCAGAGACTGATACACGGGCGTGGCACAGGGGCTCTACAGCGCCCCCTGGAATACTGAGGGCCATATATCATACACACTTGCACGTACACACACAAAACTCAGTACACATGCAGATCTCATCAAACCAAACAACTTTCGTATTGCATGTCATAGGCTCCGCCCAACAGGAAGTTGGCTATTTAGGGTTTAGTATTAATATTTGTCGTCAAAGTTTTGGGGGCTTTTGGGGTCCTTAACATACTCAAAAACTCTTGAAAATTTGCTGGGACCTGGGTGTGGCACAGGGGCTCTACGGCGCCCCCTGGATCACAGTCAGAAATGTTGATGTATAGCTCTCACATACTTGCACATATTCATATGAAACTCAGTACACATATAGATCTCATCGTGCCGAAAACCTTTCGTATTGCATGTCATAGGCTCCGCCCAACAGGAAGTCAGCTATTTAGAGTTATGTAAAAAGCGCATGCTCTGGAATTTGAAATACTTAGGTCATAGGTTTTTTACTCGATTGCCGCCAAACTCGGTCAACATGATCTCAAGACATTGGGGATGAAAAATTGCCAGGGGATTTTTGATATCTCGAACGGTTTGCTCGTGGCGAAGCTTTGAAATTATGGCGAGAAATGAGAAACAGGAAGTGTCTAATACCATCCAAATACATTTCCTAATTTTAATCAAACTTCATCAGATTATTCGTTGTATGATGTCGATCGCATATATGTGACTATTAGGAGTCAAAGTTATAGCGCCACCAACTGGCAGAAGGAAGTGTGTCATTTTCAAAATGATTTGAATTCAGCATCTTATTATTACTCGATTTGCTTCAAACTTCATCAGCATAATGTTAAAACACAGCCGATATAAATCTGCAAGGGGGATATTGATATCTAAAAATATTGTTGCCGTGGCAACATGTCAAACTGGAATACTTCTCAGGTGATTTTGAGGCATATAACATAGAATTTCACGAAACTCGGAACACACATCAGTATTTCTGATAGCTAGACACTGGCAAAAGTTCATAAAAGGGCGTGGAAGAGGAACTCTATAGCGCCACCTTTTGTCAAAAGTGGGGGGGTTAGTTTAAGCTACAGACACCAAACTCGGTACAAAAATTGTTCTTATCAAGACGGACAACTTTCTAATTCACAGTCATCAGCTACGACCAATAGGAAGTCGGCTATTTTGATTTGAATGTGGATTTTTTTTACATTTAGCTGTGAATTAATGCATACTGCTCAGAGGAGAGTAACACTATACACACCAAACTTTGTCTACATGTTGAAAAAACATTGAGGAACTTAATTTTTGAATGGGTTTTGGATAGCTTGGATGGTTTTGTCGTGGTGATTTTTTTAAATGACAGTAAAAATGGAATTATTAATTTTCCTGCATTTTTAAATTCCAAACACTTCAAAACCTTTTTTTCATACAGAAAATAAGTGATTCTGAGGAAATATGCATAGTTTCATGACTTTACAACACTGTATGGATAATAGAAAATTATAAAAACTGTCAGACATCTCCTCTCACTCTGTCCCTCTGTTTGAGTATATGTGCTTAGACTTCCATTGTCTGAGAGAAATAGCGCCCCTAGGTGCAATTCCCGGACTAAAAAAAGGGAGGGGCCTCTCTTTTGGTTTCACTTTTAAATCGGTTAAAATACAAATAAATACTTGGATTTAATTCACACTGACAAGCCAAACCAACATATTTGATTATTACAGGTTCAGGGCTCATTAATAATTGATGTGTGGTCAGTGATACGTGAGAAACACCAGAGATTAATCACCACTCTGAGCAGGAGCGTGTGGAATGACGAGCTCAGAAAAAAACGAGTTTATTCTTGTTTTATAGCTATTAAAAATAAAGTATTGCAGCTATATCACACAATTCACCAATTAGAACACACCAAGAGCTAAATTCAGATGTTTTTGAACTGTTTGTGTGAAAATGAAATATTCGCCGCTGCCTATCTGAAATCACTGCCTCCGATCAGCGCGCACAGTGTCACAAGTTCAAAACTAATGAATTTATTTTTATTTAAGAGCTTTTTAAAATTAATTATTGCCGTAAATGCACACAATACACACATTATAACACAACAAGAGCTAAATGCAGGTGTTTGTGACCCGTTTAAGTGTGCAAGACTATTTGAAAGTGCGACTGGCAGAATAACATATATCTCTCGAGCTGCAGGATTCCGCCTTTCGTCTTAAGAACGAACACATCACGGACAACATTATTTCAAAATACATAATAGCTTGGCGAATATAAACGAAAACAGCCACGTGAACATAAACTGTTGAGAAATAAATCTGAAGTGGATCTACTGGATTTTAATATTAAGTGACCGCATATACCAGCTGCTTCTGTCTTCAGTTTTAATCTATATAAAAAATGAAACTCATTCATCTTGGCTGCTTTTTTAATGTGTGTACGTATTTATTTATTATTTTGCTCTAACAAGACTTAATCTATATTTAATTAAATCAATTACATTTTATTTTACATTTGATTTGTCCATTTCTGCATCTAAACGCCTAAAAACCTAAAACATGCTCTATTATACTATTGTTAGCAATTTCTTTATCGTCCAATTTATCTGGTGTACACACTTTTATTTTCATAATAAACTTGTTTGTTAGATTATACACAGTTACAGTGGTCTATAATAAATATTAACAGGTTTTATTCAAGCTGTTTAGAATGATTGCAGTAGGCTAATTTTTTTAAATGTAAATCCAAAAAAATAAAAATAATAATAAAATAAATAAATAAAAAACATTGGAAAAGAATAACTGTTGTACTTTTTTATACATTTTGTATAATTTCATAGTTTATGCATTATAGTTATAAAAACAAATAAATTTAGCCACTCACATAGAAATCTTAGGCCTTATCCTTTTCTGACAGTTTTAGGGATTTTTTAAAATCCTAAAAAACCTTATTTGTGCTGCAAATAATAATTTCAAACTAATTTAATACTGACCTCTGACATCCTGTGACATGATATTTATTTGAATTTACATAATCTCATGGATGTAACAGTAAAACTGTTCAGCTCACAGATCAAGACTAAGCTGTAATGCAAGCAGAACTTTCACAAATGCTTACAGGTCAATAAAATAATTACAAAACACTTACAAATCATTTAAGGGATTTGATAACACTGTAAAATAATGTCTAATTTGTTAACATTAGCAAATGCATTGATAACACTTTATAATAACTGCACTCATTAGTAAATAGTCAGTTCATGCTTTATAAAGCCTTGTCCCAATATCAATAGTCAGTAGTAAGCAGTTTATAAATACAGCTATAAATAGCTTGTTCTTGGTTTATAAGCACATTTATTAAAAAGGAGAGTAAAGGGTCAGTTATCTTCCTATGAAAAATAAAAAGATAAAAATAAACAAACAACAACACAGATTGATACAGAACTCAGAAATTTTATTGTGGATTCATGATAAAATCAGCCTGTAAATGAATTCATACTCCTCCAAAAAGACACAAGTAGTTCACACCAAACTTTTTTAACATGAAGCCAATATTCTGAAGATGTTAAATTGCGAATGGGTTTAAGATACCTTAAATGGTGTGGCCATAGCGATTTATTAAAGTAACATAAAAAAATACAATAGTTATTTTACTATATATTTAAAATTTTTCATTCCAACTCTTCATAATTTTTTATATACGTAGAAGTCATAATTTGAAGGAAGCACAGTAAGTTTAAGATTAAAACTATCATAACTTATAAATCAAACTTGCAATTCTTAGTACCAATAATGGCCACTAGATGGAGCTATAGGATTACTTTTAAATAATTATTGTAGAACCAAGTATGATTTAAATCATTTATAGAAATCTTTCAAAGAAAAATAATATGAATTTTATGTATTTTACTGATAAAATGACCCTCACTTAATTAGAATAACAAGCTGAAGTATTGTGAACTGTATATTAAGAATAATTCTTAATAGACTTTATGGACAGATAAGTTTTGAGTGACTCTTGAAGGATCAGCACCACATCCTCTTTTACCACTGTTTAAAGAATTTATTTTACAGAACAGGTGCGGATGAATTTTGGATAGCTTGAATGATTTTGTCGTGCTGATTTTTTGAAATAACAGTAAGAAAGTAACCAGTAAATGTCTTTTATTTTTTTTTAAGTGCAGCTTCTAAACACTTCAAAAAAATGTACACATAGAAGACAAGTCATTCTGAGGAAATATGCATAGTTGCATGACTATAGAACACTATATGGATGATAGAAAATTAAAAAACTATCATACATCTGATGTCACTCTGTCCCTCTGTCACTGCGGGTAATGTTTGTGTGTGTGTGTGTGTGTGTGTGTGTGTGTGTTTGTGTGTGTGTTAAGTGAATTAGGTGTGAAACTATCAGGGAGCATTTAGTCTCCATCGCCAACATTTTACAGAACTGCCACTTTCCTGGAGTCTCAGAATTACAATGTGTCAGGTTCTGAGAGATCTAAGATTCCAAAAAATTATTTAATTAGAATACCATTAAGTATTGTGAAATACTATATATTAAGACTTTATATATATGCTTTATAAACAGATTAGAGTGACTCGTGAAGGACCAGCACCACCTCCTCTTGTCTGATGGTTTGAGGAATATATCTTCCAGAATCCGGGATTAAGATTTAGGAGCTAATTTTTATTCCACCTCCTTTCCTGAAAGTCTGTCTTGCAGAATTGACTCAAAATTTATCTTCACATTAATTCCTAATTATTTTGCAATTCTTTTTGTCAGTTCTTCTTAACCTGTTTTTTTCTTCTTCTTTTCTGACCTCATGACCCAGTCAGCATTTTTGTACAATGGTCAAGTCTTAACTTATCCATTTCTGTATTGCATTTGTGATATTTCTCATGGGTATTACATGGGGACTTTACTGTTTGAGTTAAAACTCTTATATATATATATATATATATATATATATATATATATATATATATATATATATTGTTCTGTGAATGTGATTTTAAAGTCTAGATGATTCGGATTAACCCTTTAACTGCGATATCCTTTAAAACCTCACTGCCAGAGGGATATTGTGAATGCATGTGCCCGCTGGGCACAGTTTACCTGATGCCACCGGGGTGGCGATGGTATTGGTGGCTTGAGCCCGCCATCGCTGCTTGCAGCTATATTTAGGGCTCAAGCCTGGAGGGCGAGAGCCCTATTGTTTTCCTTAGGATTATTTGTTATTATTAGGGCTCAAGCCTGGAGGGCGAGAGCCCTATTGTTTTCCTTAGGATTATTTGTTATTATTATTATTATTTTTCTTCAAGGTTTCGGGGGCTTTTGGGGTCCTTAACATGCTCGAAAACTCTTGAAAATTGGCACACAGATTGGAACCTGCGGCCATTAGGGCCGGGCAGAGACTGATACACGGGCGTGGCACAGGGGCTCTACAGCGCCCCCTGGAATACTGAGGGCCATATATCATACATACTTACACGTAGACACATGAAACTCGGTACACATGTAGATCTCATCAATCCAAACAACTTTCGTACTGCATGTCATAGGCTCCGCCCAACAGGAAGTTGGCTATTTAGGGTTTAGTATTCATATTTTTCGTCAAAGTTGTGGGGGCTTTTGGGGTCCCTAACATACTCAAAAACTCTTGAAAATTTGCGCACACTTTGGAATCTGTGCCCTTTAGGAGCCTGCAGAGGCTGGGACCCGGGTGTGCCACAGGGGCTCTACGGCGCCCCCTGGAACACAGTCAGAAATGTTGATGTATAGCTCACACACACTTGCACATATTCATATGAAAATCAGTACACATATAGATCTCATTGTGCCGAACAATTTTCATATTGCATGTCATTGGGCTCCGCCCAACAGGAAGTCAGCTATTTAGAGTTATGTAAAAAGCGCATACTCTGGAATTTGATATACTTGTCATAGGATTTTTACCCGATTGCCACCAAACTCGGTCAACATGATCTCAAGACATTGGGGATGAAAAATTGCCAGGGGATTTTTGATATCTCGAACGGTTTGCTCGTGGTGAGGCTTTGAAATTATGGCGAGAAATGAGAAACAGGAAGTGTCTAATACTTTCCACATACATTTCCTAATTTTAATCAAACTTCATCAGATTATTCATTGTATGATGTCGATCGCATATATGTGACTATTAGGAGTCAAAGTTATAGCGCCACCAACTGGCAGCAGGAAGTGTGTCATTTTCAAAATGCTTTGATTTCAGCATCTTATTTTTACTCGATTTGCTTCAAACTTCATCAGAATAATGTTAAAACACAGCCGATATAAATCTGCTGGGGGGATATTGATATCTAAAAATATTGTTGCCGTGGCAACATGTCAAACTGGAATATTTCTCAAGTGATTTTGAGGCATATAACGTGCTTAGAATTTCATCAAACTCAGAACACATATCAGTATTAATGATAACTAGACACTGGAAAAAGTTCGTAAGAGGGCGTGGAAGAGGCGCTCTATAGCGCCACCTTTTGTCAAAAGTGGGGGGGTTAGTTTTAGCTACAGACACCAAACTCGGTACATAAATTGTTCTTATCAAGACAGACAACTTTCTAATTCACAGTCATCAGCTACGACCAACAGGAAGTCGGCTATTTTGATTTGAATGTCGATTTTTTTTACATTTAGCTGTGAATAAATGTATACTGCTCAGTGGAGAGTAACACTATACACACCAAACTTTGTCTACATGATGCAAAAACATTGAGGAAATTAAATTGCCAAAGGATTTTGGATAGCTTGAACGGTTTTGACGTGGTGATTTTTTTAAATGACAGTAAAAAGGGAATTATTAATTGTCCTGCATTTTTAAATTCCAAACACTTCAAAACCTTTTTTTCATACAGAAAAAAAGTCATTCTGAGTAAATATGGATAGTTTCACGACTTTACAACACTTTATGGGTAACAGAAAATTAAAAAACTGTCAGACATCTCATCTCACTCTGTCCCTCTGTTTGAGTATTATGTGCTGAGACTTACATTGTCTGAGAGAAAATGCGCCCCTACAGGTGCAATTCCTGAAAGGGAAATTCGACTGAAAGGGAGGAGAATCTCTTTTAGTTTCACTTTTAAATCGGTTAAAATACAAATAAATACTTAGATTTAATTCACACTGACAAGCTAAGCCAACATATATGATTATTATCAGGTCAGGGCTCATTAATAATTGATGTGTGGTCAGTGATATGTGGGAAACACGAGAGATGAATCACCGCTCTGAGCAGGAGCGTGTGGAATGATGAGCTCAGAAAAAACAAGTTTATTTTTGTTTTATAGCTTTTAAAATTAAAATATTAAAGCGATATCACACAATTCACCAATTACAACACTCCAGGAGCTAAATTCCGATGTTTTTGAACTGCTTGTGTGAAAATGAAATATCCGCGGCTGACTATCTGAAATCACTGCCTCCGATCAGCGCGCACAGTGTCACAAGTTCAAAACTAACGAATTTATTCTTGTTTAAGAGCTTTTTCAAATAAAATATTGCCATAAATGCACACAATACACCCATTATAACACAAGAGCTAAGTGTGCAAGACTATTTGAAAGCGCGACTGGCAGAATATCTCTCGAGCTGCAGGATTCTGCCTTTCGTCGTACGAACGAACACATCAAGGACAAGATTATTTCAAAATACATAATAGCTTGGCGAATATAAACGAAAACAGCCACGTGGACATAAACTGTTGAGAAATAAATCTGAAGTGGATCGACTGGATTTGAATATTAAGTGACCGCATATACCAGCTGCTTCTGTCTTCAATTTTAATCTACATATAAAAAAGGAAACTCATTCATCTTGGCTGCTTTTTAATGTGTGTACGTATTTATTTATCTATTTATTATTTTGCTCTAACAAGAAATTAATCTATATTTAATTAAATCAGTTACATTTTATTTTACATTTGATTTGTCCATTTCTGCATCTAAATGCCTAAAAACCTAAAACATGCTCTATTATACTATTGTTAGCAATTTCTTTATCGTCCAGTTTATCTGGTGTACACACTTTTATTTTCATAATAAACTTGCTTGTTAGATTATACACAGTTACAGTGGTCTATAATACATATTAACAGGTTTTATTCAAGCTGTTTAGAATGATTGCAGTAGGCTATTTTTTTTTAATGTAAATCCAAAAAAAATAAAAAATAAATAACATTGGAAAACAATAACTTCTGTACTTTTTTATACATTTTGTATAATTTCATAGTTTATGCATTATAGTTATAAAAACAAACAAATTTAGCCACTCACATAGAAATCTTAGGCCTTATCCTTTTCTGACAGTTTTAGGGATTTTTAAAAATCCTAAAAAACCTTATTTGTGCTGAAAATAATAATTTCAAATTAATTTGATACTGACCTCTGACATCCTGTGACATGATATTTATTTGAATTTACATAATCTCATGGATGTAACAGTAAAACTGTTCAGCTCACAGATCAATACTAAGCTGTAATGCAAGCAGAACATTCACAAATGCTTGTAGGTCAATAAAATCATTACAAAACACAAATCATTTAAGGATTTGATAACAATGTAAAATAATGTCTAATTTGTTAACATTAGCAAATGCATTAATAACACTTTATAATAACTGCACTCATTAGAAAATAGTCAGTTCATGCTTTATAAAGCCTTGTCCCAACATTAATAGTAATTAGTAAGCAGTTTATAAATACAGCTATAAATAGCTTGGTTTATAAGCACATTTATTAAAAAGGAGAGTAAAGGGTCGGTTATCTTCCTATGAAAAATAAAAAAATGAAAATAAACAAACAACAACACAGATTGATACAGAACTCAGAAATTTTATTGTGGATTTATGATAAAATCAGCCTGTAAATGAATTCATTCTCCTCCAAGAAGACACAAGTAGTTCACACCAAACTGTTTTAACATGAAGCCATATACTGAAGATGTTAAATTGCGAATGGGTTTAGGATTCCTTAAATGGTGTGGCCATAGCGATTTATTAAAGTAACATAAAAAAATACAATATTTATTTTACTATATGTTTCAAATTTTTCATTCCAACTCTTCATAATTTTTTATATACGTAGAAGTCATAATTTGAAGGAAGCACAGTAAGTTTCATAGCTTTATCATTTTCAAGAGCCAGCATAAAATTAAAACTATCATAACTTATAAATCAAGCTTGCAATTCTTAGTACCTATAATGGCCACCAGAGGGAGCTATAGGATTACTTTTAAATAATTATTGGAGAAACGAGTATGATTTAAATAATTTATAGAAATCTTTCAAATAAAATAATATGTATTTTAGGAATTTTACTGATAAAATGACCCTCACTTAATTAGAATAACAAGCTGAAGTATTGTGAACTGTATATTAAGAATAATTCTTAATAGGCTTTATGGACAGATACGTTTTAAGTGACTCTTGAAGGTTCAGCACCACATCCTCTTTTACCACTGTTTAAAGAATTAATCTTACAGAACAGGTGTGAATGAATTTTGGATAGCTTGAATGGTTTTGTCGTGGTGATTTTTTGAAATAATAGTAAAAAAGGAACCAGTAAAAAAAAGTGCAGCTTCTAAACACTTCAAAAAAATGTACACATAGAAGACAAGTCATTCTGAGGAAATATGCATAGTTTCATGACTATACAACATTATATGGATGACAGAAAATTAAAAAACATACATCTGATGTCACTCTGTCCCTCTGTCACTGTGTGTGTGTGTTTGTGTGTGTTTTAAGTGATGTTTTAAGCATTTAGTCTCCAGCGCCAACATTTTACAGAACTGCCACTTTCCTGGAGTCTCAGAATTACAATGTGTCAGGTTCTGAGAGATCTAAGATTCCAAACAAATATTTAATTAGAATACCATGAAGTATTGTGAAATACTATATATTAAGACTTTATATATAGGCTTAATGAACAGATTAGACTGACTCGTGAAGGACCAGCACCACCTCCTCTTGTTTGATGGTTTGAGGAATATATCTTCCAGAATCCGGGATTAAGATTTAGGAGCTCATTTTTATTCCACCTCCTTTCCTGAAAGTCTGTCTTGCAGAATTGACTAAAAATTAATCTTCACATTAATTCCTAATTCTTTTGCAATTCTTTTGTCAGTTCTTCTTGACCTGTTTTTCTCTTCCAGCTTTCCTGGACTATTGTATAGCACTCATAAATGATTAAATAAAAAATAATGGTAGTTATTAAGATTGATATGGTTTGGAATTGGTAAAATGTGCTTGGAAAAAAATCACAATAAAACAATGTTTTAATGTTTAAGTTTGGAATATTAACTGACATGAATGAATGCTATATAAATATTGTTCATGTTAACATAATGTTTATAAATGAAATCTTATTGTAAAGTGTTACTAAAGTTATATATATATATATATATATATATATATATATATATTGTTCTGTGAATGTGATTTTAAAGTCTAGATGATTCGAATTAACCCTTTAACTGCCATATCAAGTTCAAGTTCAATTTATTTGTATAGCGCATTTACAACAGCCTCCTGGCTGACTAAAGTGCTTTAACATAAGAGCAAGAATATTACACATACATAAAAATAGACCAGACAAAAAATTTAAAACCACCCATTTCAAAATGTAGCATAACACAGTAGTCAGTACACTAAGGAAAATAAAAAAGTTTTTAGCAAAGATTTAAAAATAGACAAGGAAGGGGCCAGTCTGATCTCTAAAGGCAGGGTATTCCAGAGTCGTGGCCCAGCCACTGCAAATGCACGCTCCCCTCTACGCTCCCCTCTATCCTTTAAAACCTCACTGCCAGAGGGATATTGTGAATGCATGTGCCCGCTGGGCACAGTTTACCTGATGCCACCGGGGTGGTGATGGCATTGGTGGCTTGAGCCCGCCATCGCTGCTTGCAGCTATATTTATTATTATTATTATTATTTATTATTATTATTTTTCTTCAAGGTTTCGGGGGCTTTTGGGGCCCTTAACATGCTTAAAAAGTCTTGAAAATTGGCACACACATTGGAACCTGCGGCCATTACAGCCGGACAGAGACTGATACACAGGCGTGGCACAGGAGCTCTACAGCGCCCCCTGGAATATGGAGGGCCATATATCATACATACTTGAATGCAGACGTACGAAGCTCGGTACACATATAGAACTCATCAATACAAACAACTTTCGTATTGCATATCATAGGCTCCACCCAACAGGAAGTTGGCTATTTGGGGTTTATTATTCATTTTTGTCGTCAAAGTTGTGGGGGGCTTTTGGGGTCCTTAACGTACTCAAAAACTCTTGAAAATTTGCGCACACTTTTGAATCTGTGGCCTTAAGGAGCCTGCAGAGGCTGGGACCCGGGCGTGGCACAGGGGCTCTACGGCGCCCCCTGGAACACAGTCAGAAATGTTGATGTATAGCTCACACATACTTGCACGTATTAATATGAAACTCAGTACACATATAGATCTCATTGTGCCAAACAACTTGCTTATTGCATGTCATAGGCTCCGCCCAACAGGAAGTCAGCTATTTAGAGTTATGTAAAAAGCACATGCTCTGGAATTTGATATACTTGTCATAGGTTTTTTACTCGATTGTCACCAAACTCGGTCAACATGATCTCAAGACATTGGGGATGAAAAATTGCCAGGGGATTTTTGATATCTCGAACGGTTTGCTTGTGGTGAGGCGTTGAAATTATGGCGAGAATTGAGAAACAGGAAGTGTCTAATACCATCCACATACATTTCCTGATTTTAATCAAACTTCATCAGATTATTCATTGTATGATGTCGATCGCATATATGTGACTATTAGGAGTCAAAGTTATAGCGCCACCAACTGGCAGCAGGAAGTGTGTCATTTTCAAAATGCTTTGATTTCAGCATCTTATTTTTACTCGATTTGCTTCAAACTTCATCAGAATAATGTTAAAACACAGCCGATATAAATCTGCAAGGGGGATATTGATATCTAAAAATATTGTTGCCATGGCAACATGTCAAACTGGAATACTTCTCAGGTGATTTTGAGGCATATAACATGCTTAGAATTTCATCAATCTCAGAACACATATCAGTATTTATGATAACTAGACACTGGCAAAAGTTCATAAGAGGGCGTGGAAAAGGCACTCTATAGCGCCACCTTTTGTCAAAAGTGGGGGGTTAGTTTTAGCTACAGACACCAAACTCGGTACAAAAATTGTTCTTATCAAGACAGACAACTTTCTAATTCACAGTCATCAGCTACGACCAACAGAAAGTCGGCTATTTTGATTTGAATGTGGATTTTTTTTACATTTAGCTGTGAATTAATGCATACTGCTCAGAGGAGAGTAACACTATACACACCAAACTTTGTCTACATGATGCCAAAACATTGAGGATTTTAAATTGCCAATGGATTTTGGATAGCTTGAACGGTTTTGTCGTAGTGATTTTTTTAAATGACAGTAAAAATGGAATTATTAATTTTCCTGCATTTTTAAATTACAAACACTTCAAAACCTATTTTCATACAGAAAAAAGTCATTCTGAGTAAATATGGATAGTTTCACGACTTTACAACACTGTATGGATAACAGAAAATTAAAAAACTGTCAGACATCTCATCTCACTCTGTCCCTCTGTTTGAGTGTGTGCTTAGACTTCCATTGTCTGAGAGAAATAGCGCCCCTAGGTGCAATTCCCGCAAAAAAAAGGGAGGAGACTCTCTTTTATTTTTACTTTTAAATAAGTTAAAATACAAATAAATACTTAGATTTAATTCACACTGACAAGCTAAACCAACATATATGATTATTACCGGGTCAGGGCTCATTAATAATTGATGTGTGGTCAGTGATACATGAAAAACACGAGAGATGAATCATCGCTCTGAGCATGAGCGTGTGGAATGACGAGCTCAGAAAAAACGAGTTTATTCTTGTTTTATAGCTTTTAAAATTAAAATATTATAGCGATATCACACAATTCACCAATTAGAACACATCAAGAGCTAAATTCAGATGTTTTTGAACTGTTTGTGTGAAAATGAAATATTTGCGGCTGCCTTTCTGAAATCACTGCCTCCGATCAGCGCGTACAGTGTCACGATGTCAAAACAAATGAATTTATTCTTGTTTAAGAGCTTTTTAAAATTAATTATTGCAATAAATGCACAGAATACACACATTATAACGCAACAAGAGCTAAATGCAGGTGTTTGTGACCCGTGTAAGTGTGCAAGACTATTTGAAAACGCGACTGGCAGAATAACATTGATCTCTCGAGCTGCAGGATTCTGCCTTTCGTCGTACGAACGAACACATCACAGACAAGATTATTTCAAAATACATAATAGCTTGGCTAATATAAACTGTTGAGAAATAAATCTGAAGTGGATCTACTGGGTTTGAATATTAAGTGACCGCATATACCAGCTGCTTCTGTCTTCAATTTTAATACATATATAAAAAAAGGAAACTCATTCGTCTTGGCTGCTTTTTTTCATGTGTCTACGTATTTATTTAATTAATTATACATTTTGTATAATATAATTATAAAAACAAAAATAAATTTAGCCACTCACATAGAAATATCTTAGGCCTTATCCTTTTCTGACAGTTTTAGGGATTTTTAAAAATCCTAAAAAACCATATTTGTGCTGCAAATAATAATTTCAAACTAATTTGATACTGACCTATGACATCCTGTGACATGATATTTATTTGAATTTACATAATCTCATGGATGTAACAGTAAATCTGTTCAGCTCACAGATCAAGACTAAGCTGTAATGAAAGCAGAACTTTCACAAATGCTTGTAGGTCAATAAAATCATTACAAAACACTTATAAATCATTTAAGGATTTGATAACACTGTAAAATAATGTCTAATTTGCTAACATTAGTAAATGCATTGGTAACACTTTATAATAACTGCACTCATTAGTAAATAGTCAGTTCATGCTTTATAAAGTCTTGTCCCAATATTAATAGTCAGTAGTAAGCAGTTTATAAATACAGCTATAAATAGCTTGTTCTTGGTTTATAAGCACATTTATTAAAAAGGAGAGTAAAGGGTCAGTTATCTTCCTATGAAAAATAAAAAAATAAAAATAAACAAACAACAACACAGATTGATACAGAACTCAGAAATTTTATTGTGGATTTATGATAAAATCATCCTGTAAATGAATTCATACTCCTCCAAGAAGACACAAACTTTTTCAACATGATGCTAATATACTGAAGATGTTAAATTGCGAATGGGTTTAGGATACCTTAAATGGTGTGGCCATAGTGATTTATTAAAGTAACCTAATAAAATACAATAGTTATTTTACTATATCTTTACAATTTTTCATTCTAACTCTTCATATTTTTTCTATACGTAAAAGTCATCATTTGAAGGAAGCACAGTAAGTTTCATAGCTTTATCATTTTCAGGAGCCATCATAAAATTAAAACTATCATAACTTATAAATCAAGCTTGCAATTCTTAGTACCAATAATGGCCACCAGATGGAGATAGAGGATTACTTTTAAATAATTATTGTAGCAACAAGTATGATTTAAATCAATTATAGAAATCTTTCAAAGAAAAATAATATGTATTTTATGTATTTTACTGATGAAATGACCCTCACTTAATTAGAATAACAAACTGAAGTATTGTGAACTGTATATTAAGAATAATTCTTTTTAGGCTTTATGGACAGATAAGTTTTAAGTGAATCTTGAAGGATCAGCACCACATCCTCTTTTACCACTGTTTAAAGAATGTATCTTACAGAACGGGTACGAATGAATTTTGGATAGCTTGAATGGTTTTGTTGTGGTGATTTTTTTGAAATAACTAAAAAAGGAACCAGTAAATGTCTTTAATTTTTTTTAAAGTGCAGCTTCTAAACACTTCAAAAAAATGTACACAGAAGACAAGTCATGCTGAGGAAATATGCATAGTTTCATGACTATACAACACTATATGGATGATAGAAAATTAAAAAACTATCATACATCTGATGTCACTCTGTCCCTCTGTCACTGTGGGTAATGTGTGTGTGTGTGTGTGTGTTAAGTGAATTAGGTGTGAAACTATCAGGGAGCAGAACTGCCACTCCTGGAGTCTCAGAATTACAATGTGTCAGGTTCTGAGAGATCTAAGATTACAAAAAATGATTTAATTAGAATACCATGAAGTATTGTGAAATACTATATATTACGACTTTATATATAGGCTTTATGAAAAGATTAGAGTGACTCGTGAAGGACCAGCACCACCTCCTCTTGTCCAATGGTTTGAGGAATATATCTTCCAGAATCCGCGATTAAGATTTAGGAGCTCATTTTTATTCCACCTCCTTTCCTGAAAGTCTGTCTTGCAGAATTGACTAAAAATTAATATTCACATTAATTCCTAATTATTTTGCAATTCTTTTTGTCAGTTCTTCCTGACCTGTTTTTTTCTTCTTCTTTTCTGACCTCATGACCCAGTCAGCATTTTTTGTACAATGGTCAAGTCTTAACTTATCCATTTCTGTATTGCATTTGTGTTTGATATTTATCATGGGGATTTCATAATTTTTGACTTTACAGTTTGAGTTAAAACTCTCTTTAGTACATTACATCTGTAAAAGAAAACATGCCTAATAATTCTACACACATGAATATAAGGAGTTTTTCTCTTCCAGCTTTCCTGGACTATTGTATAGCACTCATAAATGATTAAATAAAAAATAATGGTAGTTATTAAGATTGATATGGTTTGGAATTGGTAAAATGTGCTTGGAAAAAAATCACAATAAAACAATGTTTTAATGTTTAAGTTTGGAATATTAACTGACATGAATGAATGCTATATAAATATTGTTCATGTTAACATAATGTTTACAAATGAAATCTTATTGTTAAAGTGTTACTAAAGTTATATATATATATTGTTCTGTGAATGTGATTTTAAAGTCTAGATGATACAGATTAACCCTTTAACTATGGAGCCAGAAGAGTCTCAATAAAGATAAATGCACACACTACAGTCACATATGCACACATAGGATTCATACATGCACACACATAATTCATAAATACACACACAGGATACACAAATGCACACACAAAATTTAAAAAGCACAGAAGATTCACAAATGCATACAAATTTCAGAAATGCACACAAAATTCAGAAATACACACACAATTTAGAAATGCAAACAACATTTACAAATGCACTCAAGATTCACAAATGCACAGGACAAGATTCAGAAATGTATTTCTGATGCACACACACATATATCTTGATTTACAAACTGCTTGCGGTCTGTGAACTTCACTGCATTTGTGTGTGAATTTTGAGACTCCCTTGACTTGGCTCGACACACAAATGCCTTTTTTTAAACAGGGAATGATCTGCAACCAATCAGATATCTCCCTTGTTTTAGCCAATCACAAGAATGCACCCCACACCGGGGTGGCGATGGCATTGGTGGCTTGAGCCCGCCATCGCTGCTTGCAGCTATATTTATTATTATTATTCCGCTTCTCCAAAATGAATCGCATTTTTGAGGGCCTAAACATGCTCAAAAAGTCATGAAACTTTGCACACACCTCAGAACTGGTGAAAATTTACGTCTGATATGGGTTTCGGAAGTGGGTGTGGCAAAATGGCTCGACAGCACCACTTATAGACGTTCAGCTGTGTGCGCCTCGAGCTATGTTTCACGTACATGCACGAAAAATGGCACACACATGTAACACACCAATACCTACAAAAAAGACTCTTGGAGCAAAATTCTAAACCCAACAGGAAGTCAGATATTTTTTTATTTTATGAGCAAATTTTTTGTCATTTTTGCCATTTCCATGCGTTGTATTTTAACAAACCCCTCCTAGAGATTAATTCAGATCAACACCAAATTTGGTATGCCTAATCTAAAGGCCTTTGCGATGTTAAATTGCGAAGATCTTGAGTTTTCATTCAAGTTCTTGTCTGTGGCGGCCTGGCAAATTTCGATGATTCGCCATGAAAAATGAAGTTGCTATAACTCAGACATACAATGTCCAATCTGCCACAAACTTCACATGTTTGATGAGACTCCCAACCTGAACAGATTGACATGCCCATATTCAGTTATAGTCATAGCGCCACCTATTGGCAACAGGAAGTGACATATTTTACACTGCGACAAACTACTCATAGAAATTTTATGACATCAATGTCTTTTTTGTGGTCAGTCTAATCTAAAGGTCTGTGCAATGTTAAGTTGTGAAGATCTTGAGTTTTCGTTAAAAGGCGTGTCCATGGCGCCGTGACGAAGTTCGATGTCCCGCCATGGGAATAACAGATGTTATAACTCAGGAATAAAATGTCCGATCTTCCCCAAACTTCACATGTGTGATAAGAGTCCTGGCCTGAACACATCTGAAGGCCAATATTCCATCGGGTGTGGCAAAATGGCTTGATAGCGCCACCTATTCACTTTCAACAAAGTGCGCTTCGAGCTATGTTTCACTTACATGTACAAAAATAGGTACGCACATGTAACACCAATACCTACAAAAAAGTCTCTTGGTACGAAATCCGAATCCCAACAGGAAGTCGGTTATTTAGAATTTTCTCTGCAAAATTGGCATCGTTTTTGCCATTTTCAGGGGTTGTACTTTAACGAACTCCTCCTAGAGATTTATTCAGATCAACACCAAACTTGGTCAGTTAAATCTTAAGGCCTTTGCGATGTTAAATTGCGAGGATCTTGAGGTTTCGTTAAAGGGCGTGTCCATGGCGGCCTGACAAATTGCGATGTTTCGCCATGAAAAAGGAAGTTGCTGTAACTCAGACATACAATGTCCAATATGCCCCAAACTTCACATGTTAGATAAGATTTCTGCCCTTAACAGATCTACATGCCCATATTCAGTTATAGTCATAGCGCCACCTGCTGGCAACAGGAAGTGACATGTTTCACGCTGCGACAAACTACTCCTAGAATTTTTTTTAAATTAATGTACTTTTTGTAGTCAGTCTAATCTAAAGGCCTGTGCAATGTTAACTTGTGGAGACCTTGAGTTTTTTCATGACAGATTTTGATGTCTCGCCACAGCAAGAGAAGTTGTTGTAACTCAGGCATAATTTGTTCGATCTTCCCCGAACTTCACATGTGTGATAAGAATCCTGCCCTGAACACATCTGAAGGCCAATATTCCATTATAATGAGAGCAAGACCTGCTGGCAACAGGAAGATTGGCACATATATGCAATATACTTCGATATATTCCACTTATATTTATGACTTTAAATGCACATTTCTCACCTTTCACCTTTTTACTGAAGCCACTCGCTGGCGGTGAACCCAGGTGCGAGGGCCCGTTCATCACTGCTTGCAGCTATAATTAGGGCTCAAGCCTGGAGGGCGAGAGCCCTATTGTTTTCCTTAGTATTATTTTTAGGGCTCAAGCCCGAAGGGGCAAAGAGCCCTCTTGTTTTCCTTAGGATTATTAGGGCTCAAGTCCGAAGGGGCACAGAGCCCTATTTATTTTCTAAGGATTATTCTTCTTATTAGGGCTCAGGCCCAAAGGGCGAGAGGCCTATTGTTATCCTTAGGATTTTTTTTTTCTTCTTCTTCTTCTTCTTCTTCTTATTATTATTATTTTTTTTTCCAACGTCTCGGGGGCTTTGGGGCCCTTAACATGCTTAAAAATTCTTGAAAAATGGCACACAGATTGGAACCTGCGGCCATTAGGGCTGGGCAGAGACTGATACATGGGCGTGGCACAGGGGCTCTACAGTGCCCCCTGGTATATGGAGGGCCATATGTCATACATTCTTGCCCGTAGATGTATGAAACTCGGTACACATATAAATCTCATCAATCCAAACAACTTTCGTATTTCATGTCATAGGCTCCGCCCAACAGGAAGTTGTCTATGTAGGGTTTAGTATTCAAATTTTTCTTCAAAGTTGTGGGGGCTTTTGGGGTCCTTAACATACTCAAAAACTCTTGAAAATTTGCACACTCTTTTGAATATGTGCCATTTAGGAGCCTGCAGAGTCTGGGACCCGGGCGCGGCACAGGGGCTCTACGGCACCCCCTGGATCACAGTCAGAAATGTTGATGTATAGCTCACACATACTTGCACATATTCATATGAAACTCAGTACACATATAGATCTCACCGTGCCGAACAACTTTCATATTGCATGTCATAGGCTCCGCCCAACAGGAAGTCAGCTATTTAGAGTTATGTAAAAAGCGCATGCTCTGGAATTAATAAAGAGAAAAGTAATACTTTATTTTAGATTCAGTCCGAGAGCTCTCAGTCCCTCCATTGAAGCTGTGTGTACGGTCTACTGTCCATGTCCAGAAAGGTAAGAAAAACATCATCAAAGTAGTCCATGTGACATCAGAGGCTCAGTTAGAATTTTTTGAAGCATCGAAAATACATTTTGGTCCAAACATGGCAAAAACTACGACTTTGTTTAGCATTGTCTTTTCTTCCGTGTCTGTTGTGAGAGAGAGTTCAAATCAAAGCAGTTTGTGATATCTGGTTCACGAACGAATCACTCGATGTAACCGGATCTTCTTGAACCAGTTCACGAAATCGAACTGAAATGTTTGAAATGGTTCACCTATCCAATACGCATTAATCCACAAATGACTTAAACTTTTTTAATGTGGCTGACACTCCCTCTGAGTTAAAACAAACCAATATAGACCAACGCTACTTTTGCGTCATTGAAGGTTAACGCACCTTTTTGGGGGAAAACAAACGGATTGCCCTGATACAGAACTCGCTCTAATTTCTTAAACAGTGCAGGCAAGAGCAGAATAGCTGCTTCCAACTGTATTCCTTTAAACAAAACAAGAATTAGGTTAACATAACATGGTTGATGTTTTTATCTAATACATTTTCTTTGTTTTTCAATTAATTACTAAGACAGTAATTATTACTATCTTTAATAAACTAGAAATTAGTCTTTATTATTACACAAGACAGATACATGCAGGAATGTATGATCTCAGGCAGATATGGGTGTCAGTCAGTGATATACAGAAAATCTAAGCAGTGCAGATTTAATTACCTTTTAAATCTGTCATCTTCACAGTCATCAACCACACACCTGAACTTCTCCATCAGGGGACTCTGTGAAACTTGAAGGACTTTAGGTGCCATTAATGAGAGCTGAGAGAGAATATGTTGGTCCACATCAACGATGGTATGGTCTCTCATATCCCAAAGGAGCTTATGTTAAGATGAAGGCAAAGTAGAAAAGACATAGTCATAACTCGTTAGTCATAAGTCATAACTAAGGAGGCAATTATACACCTGTACTTACCATTTTGGCCAGTCTCAAACATGGAGACTCAGAGATAATCTCCTCCGTGCTGTGGTTATACACAAAATTTGTCTGGTAGATATTTATCAGCGCCATCCTTTCTTTAAGCTCTACGTTTGGTCTAAGCTTCTCTGTTTCCTCCTTTATTGCTCGGAGATGTTCCCTGATGCTTCGTTCATCTTCTCCTGCATCAACCTATTGGGATAGTTAAATTGTTACAAACTCTCAAACTACAACATTGGGACCAGCAACTTTAAAAATATGAGGCAAAAAGGACTAATGGTCAGTCCAACCCGTGAAGTCTGTCATAACCTGAAGAAAGAGAGAAAATAACAAAACAAACAAATTACAACACTAGGATGAATGTAAGCATATATAGTAACTTATAGACCTATCTACAGCAGCCCAGTGATGACAAACATTAATAATTTAAATATTTTGTGCATGTTGACAGTATTTTATGACACGGACATTTGAACCTTATTTGAACATTGGGATAACTTAGTTGGTTGACATTAAAGTCTGAATGTGTATGCCTCAAAAATTATTATTTGTTTTCAACTGAAGTAATAAAGACATGGATATCTTGGATGACATCGGGTTTAGTAAATTATCAGGATATTTTCATTTTAAGGTGAACTAACTTAATCCTTTAAATATACTCTACACTATCAGACGAGACACTAACGTTACATGTGAATAGGGTAAGACTACACAGTATCCATGGTAACGAAGCCACTAAAAAAGACGTTATATCTGGAGAAAGTCAAGAAAAGAACGACCCCAGTTAACTTACACTTAAGTTACTTAACTGAACATACAGTTCAGTGTTTGTGAAACAACATATTTATTAGCCAACACTGTCGGTCGGTCTCCTCACTCAGCTAACATTAGATTGATACTAAACTTACCATTAATGTCACAAAACACGGTAAAACTTTTGCAAAATACAATGAAAAGTTTCCCCTGACAAGTAACTTAACGCTAATTATATATTTCAGTCACAGTATGCGTTATGACACTCACCTCGAAAGATATCTTCAGTCTCTTTAGAAAGGTGTTCGTCAAGTTCGTCGTCGTCCTGGTTTTGATTGACGTCGAGTCCAACGGTCCAGTTTTTCTAGAGTGTTCTTTGAGGAATGCGGCTGGAGCTCGCCCTCGCTCACGTGCACCTGAACTGCACAGTGCACACTATTAGGCGCATACTCGCATAGGTTTTTATATATATATGTGTATAAATGTGAAAATGTGTGAATTTTTGAAGTTATATATATATATATATATATAATTTATTTTATTGAACTTAAAAAATTCTTGACACATTTTCATATTTTGTAAGTAGAAAATGAAACACGTTTTTAAACAGAACCTCTCTCCTCACAAATTTTAGGCTAATTATTTGAGGCCTATACCTACACAAATAACAAAAAAGCAATTGATGAATATGAATATACGTTTTTATTGTTTTAAGTTTGTGACATAATTTCGGTATATATCTGACTTCACATCCACACCACAAAAATTCCTGTGGTCAAAAAGTCTTGTGTGGAGGCCTTGGGTATGTGCCTTGTGTTCAGGAAAATCACAATATTTTAATGTCATTTTTCTAATCCTGTCACCAACTAAAGCTAAGATACTTAGGATATTAGAGAACTAATATCACTAAGAATTAGGAGCTTAACAGGTTATTTGCATGGCAATGGTGCCATATAGCACCATATCCACTGCAAAGAACCGCTGAAGAACCAAACTGGGCTTAACAGGTTCTTTAAATAGTAATGGTGCTATATAGCACCATATCCACCACAAAGAACCGCTTATTTTTTAGAGTGTATCTGGAGAAAGCCTTGGGCTGGCCCACTGTAAGGGCAGAGGATGTGCAAGGGTTACAGGCTTATGCTTTGTTTTTGCGTACATGTTGCAATACTATGGACGAACTTGCATACATGCAAGAACTTAACATGCCTAGCAACATGAAGATTGTTGTAACAAAGTTACTTCACAAGCTGAGAGAGCAGTGCAGGGCTTAGGCTTGTGAGATTATGGAGTCCAGTAAAGGCAGAGCAAAATTTTCTCACATTGTTGAGTTTATTGAAAAACAGGTCAAGGTGGCATCTGATCCTGTGTTTGGAGATATCCAGGACAAACAGGGCACATGTAAATTAAAATCCCAAGTGCGCAAGACTTTTAGAGGGAATAGTTTTTCCACTGATGTTGCTGTTTGAATTCCAACTAAGACTGACACTGGGTCAATACAGCAAAGACACTGCTCTTTACCTAAGTCTAATGGAAACTGTTTGTTCTGTTCAAATCAACATCCATTGGAAAGATGTTTTGCTTTGAAGAGGGAGACTCAACGAGAAAAGATTGAATTCTTGAAATCCAAGGGAATTTGTTTTGGTTGTCTAAAGACGGGACATATGAGTAAGGAATGTGACAATCGTTTGATTTGTGAGGTTTGTGGAAAAGTCCATCCAACTATCCTGCATATATATCGTAAGGAGGTAACTGGGAAACAGTTGGAGGAAAGGTGTAACGTAGTGTCTGCTAAAACTTGTGTTCATGCAGGGGCCGGTAACGAGAGGAGTTTAATGCCAATCTTACCAGTTCAGGTGAAAGCTATAAAAGGTAACAATGTGATGCATACCTATGCTTTTCTGGACCCGGGAAGCTCCACTACTTTTTCTTCAGAACTTCTAATGAAAGTGTTGAAGTTGAGCGGAAAGAGGGTTAACATTCTTCTTCGTACCATGGGTCAGGAAAAGTCGGTCTCCTGTAATGTTATTGATGGACTGGAAATCAGTGGAAGAGATACTAACC
Source organism: Carassius gibelio (assembly GCF_023724105.1). Lineage (NCBI taxonomy): Eukaryota > Metazoa > Chordata > Actinopteri > Cypriniformes > Cyprinidae > Carassius > Carassius gibelio. The sequence continues at coordinate 2,970,317 of NC_068372.1, forward strand.
ATTTCTTCCCTCTTCCTGCTGTATATACGCAGCAGAACATGCCTGTGAACTCTGGAAATATCATTACTTAGGAGGAGTTATCCAAATGGTCATACTTGGATAAGGTTAAGATACCACACATTCAAGCAGGTGTTGATTTATTGATTGGAACTAATGTAGCTAATGTGATTGAGCCATATGAAATAATAAACAGTCATGGTAATGGGCCATTTGCCATTAAAACCCTACTGGGATGGGTTGTTAATGGGACCTTGGAGGAAAATGGGGAACACAAGAATGAAGCTGGGCATTCTGCGGTTACTGTTAACAGAATTTCTGTTGTTAAATTGGAGGAGTTGCTCAACAATCAGTTCAATTATGATTTCAGCGAAAGGACTGCTGATAAAGAAGAAATGTCAAGGGAAGATCTTCGGTTTGTGGACATTATGAACCACACTGTCATGCTCCAGGATGGACATTATAGTCTACAGTTGCCATTCAAGACTGGTAATGTCACGTTACCTGACAACTTCTGTGTTGCTAGGCAACGATTAAATGGCCTGAAAAGGAAACTGGAAAGAAACAAAGGGTTTCATGAAGAGTACTCTCATTTTCTTGCTGATTCAGGCAAGAGCCAGTAGCCTTCATGGCTGACATTGAAGCAATGTTTTATCAAGTTAAAGTGACTTAAGAAGAGGTGGATTTTCTTCAGTTCTTGTGGTGGCCTGATGGAAATTTGACAAGAGAGCCCATTGTATTTAGGATGACAGTTCATCTTTTTGGAGCGGTGTCTTCTCCAAGCTGTGCTTGTTATGCCTTGAGACAGCCTGCAAAGGACAGTCAAGCAGACTTTCCAGCTGAGGTAATTGACACTATCAACAATAACTTTTATGTACATGACTGTCTGAAGAGCGTCTCTTCTGAGGAAGTGGCCATCTCTATGTTTACAAATCTAACTGCTCTTTGTCAAAAGGGAGGTTTCTGTTTAACAAAATGGATCAGCAACAGTCGCACAGTGTTGCAGTCAGTTCCTGAGGAACACCGAGCTAAGGATATACAGCAGCTAGATCTGGATCGAGATAAATTGCCTGTTGAGAGAGCTTTAGGTCTTCAGTGGAGTGTGGAAACCGATACCTTTCAATTCAAGACTTCATTAAAAAATCAACCATGCACTAGGAGAGGCATTTTATCGGTGGTAAGCTCAGTCTATGATCCCTTGGGCTTTCTGGCACCACTTCTTCTGCCTGCTAAAGTACTTTTGCAGGAGTTGTGTAGACAGGACTTGGGCTGGGATGACGCCATACCATCGATCCACCAGAAGAAATGGAATCATTGGATTCTGGAATTGGACGGAATAGCCGGATTCCAGGTGAACCGATGTTTTAAACCTTTGGAATTTGAATTGCCTTCCCACGCTTGTTTACATCACTTCGCTGATGCTTGCGAAGATGGATACGGCACAGTTTCATATATTAAATTCCAGAATAGTGTAAACCAGGTACACGTGGCTTTCTTGCTGGGCAAGGCTAGAGTAACACCACTGAAACCGGTGACCATACCTCGTTTGGAACTTACAGCGGCTGTACTTGCTGTTAAGGTTGACATCATGCTAAAGAGGGAGCTGCAACTTTCATTGGAAGATTCTGTCTTTTGGACTGATAGCATGACTGTCCTTAATTACATCAAGAATGAAGACAAGCGGTTTCATACATTCGTTGCTAATAGGGTGTCCTATATAAGAGACACTACACAACCTCAACAGTGGCGATATGTGCCCACTAAAGAAAATCCAGCAGATGATGCATCTCGTAGTTTGAAAGCAAAAGATTTTCTGAGCAATACCCGATGGATTGATGGTCCCAGTTTTCTCTGGAAGCCAAGTGATACATACTTTCCAACAAGTGATCTGATATCGACTGATGACCCTGAGATTAAAAGGTTGAAAGTCAATGCTGTGGTTTTACAGAATGGACAGAATGCCACAAGTCAACTTATTCATTTTTTTTTCAGAATGGAAACGTTTGAAAGCTGCAGTTGCTTGGTATTTGAAACTGCAGAAACTTCTGATGAAGCTGAGACGTAAACGAAAGGAGCTATCTATGGAACAGATTGACAGTGTTGCTGTGGATGTACGGTTACAGGAGTTTAAAGCATCTCTGGGCAGACCAAGTTTGACTGTGGAGGATCTTTCTATGGCTGAGAATCGCATAATTCGTTTCAGTCAACAGGAACAATTCCAAGAGGAAATTGCTGAGCTCAAGGGTAGAAATGTTGGTGATAAAAGAAACAGTAATGTTTATAGTCTGGATCCTGTGTTGTGTGACGGATTGTTGCTAGTGGGGGGAAGACTTGGCAAGTCAGCTATGCCAATTGAACTAAAACATCCCATCTTGTTGTCTAAAGATCAGCATGTGTCACATCTCATACTTCGAGACATTCATGGACAGGTCATTCACATGAGGTCTGATAATGGGACAAATTTCATCGGAGCTGAGCGGGAGTTAAAGGAGGCTCTCATTGCATTAAACAATGAAAAGGTTCAAAGGGCCTTAAGGCAGAAGGGAGTTCAATGGAGCTTCAATCCTCCTACAGGCTCTCATTTCGGTGGAGTATGGGAGCGCATAATTCGAATGGTGAGACAAATTCTTTGTTCAGTTCTTCGGCAACAAACATTGGATGACGAAGCTCTGCAGACTGTCTTGTGTGAAGTGGAAGCTATTTTGAACGATCGTCCGATCTCTAAACTATCCAATGATCCTAGTGATTTGGAAGCCCTTACGCCAAACCACATCCTTCTTATGAGAGGAAATCCTGCGTTACCACCTGGGTTGTTTGAAAGATCAGATCTGTATGCCAAAAAGAGATGGAGACAGGTGCAATATATTTCCAATCTCTTTTGGAAACGATGGGTACAGGAATACTTGCCCTTGTTGCAAAAGCGACAAAAGTGGAATAAAGAACTAAGAAGTTTTTCTCCTGGAGAAATTGTGATTATTGCTGATTCTACAGCACCACGGGGTTCATGGCTTCTTGGAAGAGTTGTGGAGACCTACCCTGACAACAAGGGCTTGGTACGTTCAGCAAAAGTTCAAACTAAAAGTAACATCTTAGAACGTTAGCAAGCTTTGCCTTTTATTAGAAGCAGACTAAATTAGGGCATTCAATATTTTGAGTGTTTTATTGTACTCTAAAGACATTGTTACAAAGTTTGAATTTGTATGCATGGCTCCATTTTGTAGGAATTTATAATTGTTATGTCAAAATGTCATAATCAATTAAGGAGCCGGTGTGTAGGAGCCATTTTGGGGATGGTAAAGTTTTTGTCCACTGGGTGGTGCTGTGGCTAGGTTTAATTAGAGCACCTGAGCAACATGTGTATTGCGTTGGTGGTTGAGAGGCAAACAGTTTTTTACCGCACGAGTAGCTTGGAAAGGGGATTCTACTTATTTTGTATGCTGTTCATTAGGTATGCCTTTGTGTGTACATTGGAAGAAGTGAGAGGTCACATGAAGTTGAGATTATGTATGGAGTTCATGAATAAATTAGACATTTTTATGCATCTATATCCGTCTGCATGGACTCTGTTTGTACGCGTACCAAACTTGCTTTCTCCTATCATCAACGGAAACGGCATTGGAAAGCCACTACATATTTAAAAGATTATAAAAGAAAAGCTGCATGGTTTGTAGTGTCGACGGGAACGGATCCCAGATAGCAAGCAGACGTTGATTCAACGTCGATTTTTGGTTGTAAAGGTCAGTATCGGTCGTCGATCAAATTTCGATGTTGGATCAACGTTCACTATTTGGTTGGAACATCAGAACGTTATTTAGTGGAAAATAAAGCATCGATTCAACGTCGAAATCACGTTGACTCATCAACCGACACAGCCGACGCATCTGATCGAAATCATAACGTCGGATCTATGTTGAAACTTGATCAGAGGCATCGGAGATCTGCGTGTGCACTCTCACAGAAAGAAAAAGAGTAACTAAATGTATTTTTATTCATTATTTTATAAGCTAAGTTACTTAAAGTCTTTTTTTCTTTTTTTTTTAAAGGAAACAAGCGGTGAGAAAACAAATAGAGTGCCAGCGTTAGAGGTTCAAGTCAACTATTAGGTCTCATAGTATACACACACACAAGCAGATTTTGTAATGGGTTAATCAGGAGTTGAGTGTTTCTATAAATTCTGCATGTTTTAATGAGTGCGCACTGAACACTGGAGTAGCTTTCATTCAGATTCAAACACTGGAGCGGAGGGAGTTGGCATGGAAACGGGCGATCGACAATACTGTCAAGCTGCAGCTCTGTTTCTCGCTGCTGTTTTCACTGATTTCGGTAAGTTTAGTAAATTAAAATTGCACAAATATCATATGTCACTGTTCCTGACATCTCTCTTGCTTGTATTTGACCCGCATCTGTTGAATTTACTTCATAGAAATGGTTTAGTGTTTTCGAACAAGTCCGTGAGCATTTTAACCGTTATCAGAGGAGGTAAAGTATGCTAACTCCATAGACTGAGCTTTTATGAAGAGTTTGGGATTTTAATAACACATTTATGTGTAGATGAGAGGCATTGACAGTTCTCTAAACTATTTGCTTGTCGTTTTTTAAAGGATGATTGAAAATAGGCTTTTTTATTTAACCTAAATATACACTAACGTTACAGTTATTCAGTGACATCATTACATCAGAGTCACAGTTCAAACGCATTTTGATCTCGTCTAATGATAAACAAATATTGATAAAAACTGTTCAGGATATTTATTAAATACACATTCTTTCTCTATTCTACATTTCTAGTTGCTTGGTTTATTGTGATAAAACTGTCGTTGTATACTGAATATTGTTGGCTCTGTGACAGATTGCTTGTTATATTTCTAGATTCTTCTAGTGTTTGATGATCTTCTGCATCCCAGAGTCTGAGCAAACCTCCTGTCCAACAACATCTCCAAGGCACACTGATCCATATGACTAGCAGGTTTACCCCAAACATACACTAATGCTATCCTTACCAATTTCTGAAATAATATTACAATTTAAAATAGCAGTTTTTGGTGAAATGTAATTTATTTCTGTGATGTGCAGCTGTATTTTCAGCATCATTACTCCAGTCTTCAGTGTCACGTGATCTTCAGAAATCATTCTAATATGATGATTTACTGCTTAAGAAACATTTCTGATTATTATCAATGATGGAGACAGTTGTGCTGCTCAATATATGAATGTATACATATATAGAGAGAGAGAGAGAGAGAGAGAGAGAGAGAGAGAGAGAATTCTTTGATAAATAGAAAATTCTTCTTGACACTAACTTTTGATTAATTTAATGTGTCCTTGCTGAATAAAAATATGAATTTATTTATAAAAATGTAGTCTACATTAGTCTAACATTCATATTTATCAGAAGTGTTTCTTTGGCAAAGAGCAGCATATTATAATGATTTCTGGAGGTTCATATGACACTAAAGACTGACGTAATGATGCTGAAAAATCAGCTTTGATCATAGCAATCAACTGACCCTTCGCAAAACAACCGTCCCTCCTTAAATACTGTAGCTATGTCTGACAAGCCATGCTGCTCTCACAGTACACACCTTGTTCTCACACAGCGAACAACACATCGTGGACCAAAGAGGAAACTGACAACACACAGACAGAAGACGACAGAGAAGGTCACTTCTGGTATGAAACAAGTTTTCAGCTTTTAAATTTGGATTTTTTTTTTTTTTAAGAAATTCAAACTATAGTGTTTTGTGCTGTTTTAATGTGTTACAGATCGCTGTAGTGCCCTAGTTCAAGCAGCACACATGACCCAATTGATTCATATTTAATTGAAGCACAAAATAAAAGATGTCACACGTCTTTATACAACATTTTTCAAGCTTTAAGTCCACCGAAGTTAATCTACTCTCCTGTCTACCGTATTTTCTGCGCCATAAGGCGCACCGGATTATAAGGCACAGTCTCAAAACTGTGAGTTTAGTTGAACTTTATTCTATGTGGTAAGATGGTCGATGCAATGGCTAACTGACAGCAAAAGAAGTGGCAAAACTCCAGGAAAAGTCCATGGAAAGTCCTTTTTTTTTATTCTTGGGATCCACAAGTTTCAAACAGACATAGCAAAAACCAAAGCAAACTATCAAATAAATGGGCAAGTTGAACCCAGGAAAAAAAACAAAACAAAAGAAAACTTATTTAAAGTACAACTCAGGACATAACAGAAAAAACCTAAATAGTTGGCTACTGTTCCAACAAACACCCGTTCCCCCATTCAAACATTTCCACTACTCTTTTATACCCTTGGCCCCCTCCCCTAGTATTCAAACGGACCAATCATAACACTCCATTTGTTAAACGGTACATTTCACACTTCACATAGACTTTCAGCCTCACAAGTCACACCCATAATGAAGTTCTCCTTTAACCAAAGGCTTCCCTCCCTAATAATTCATCAAAGTATACATATACAAGACATTTTAATCCACACATCCTTAATTGTGTAACTCCTCCCCTTCAGAATGCCATAAACTGGTTTCCTGTTCACGGGCCGCTCTTTTGGGCTTTCCAGGAACCGGTAAGACACAGAAACGAAACACATGTTACGATTCACACATTTCTTGACTTTAACACTATATTGAATGTTTCACATTACCAGCAGTCACCATGGAATGTGCACCTTCCATGTTACTGTTTCTAAGTAAAACAAACAAAATAAATATCTTGCCAAACATGTCTATGGTGTTTTCATTTGACCCATGTGTGCCACATCACATTCTACTATTTAACAATACACTCACATTATTTTTTAATCAATCTTCTCCCACAGATCCATCAAAGTCCTCATCTTCTGTGTCGGAATTGAACAGCTGGGCAACAGTTTCTTCATCAAACACACAGGGTTCCCTCTCATCATGGTTGATCGCTGCCAGTGTACGTAGTGTACGTATTACCTCCCTGTGTCAGCGGGAAATGGTCCGACAGTCAGGTAAATGGAGTGCTTACCAAAGTCGCACACCAACATTTTTACAGATTTTGGAACTCAGTGTACACATAAAGCACACCGGATTATCAGGTGCACACCCAATTTTTGAGAAAATTAAAGGCTCTTAGATGCGCCTTATAGTGCGGAAAATATAGTAATTTGTTTGTCAGGCAAGATGGCAGTATTGGCACTATGATAGGTCAGATCACCTGTCAATCAAGCTCACTGTGAACGTTCAATTACATTTTAACATGTATTCACAAAGAAAACATGTCATGTTTCACTTCTGTTAAATGTGATGAAATAAATATTTAGTTTGAAATATGAACAGCTATGCTAATCTTTCTCCTTTTGTTTTCCTGTTTCTCCAGCCTCGCGTGTGGAGATTTCAGAAGATGCCAGACCTCACAAAGATTTCAGATGATGGAAACTATAGATGAACATGCAAAGCTGCTAAATAATCCTTATATTGTAATCATTGCCCTAAAAGGTAAGTTTTCAGGGTGATTTAAGGTGTGCTCCTACATTTTCTGCTTGTATTCCTATGTATTTATTCGCTAATTTTCGATTCTGCTTAACGATTCAAGCTTTCAAATTCCAATTTGATTAAAAACGATTAAGTGCAGGAATGGAAAGAATTAGCGCCCTGTTTGTGTGCAGCGTGCATGAAGCGCAAGCGCGTGCACAGAGAGCAGCGGTCGTGCTGCAGGTTCCCGGTTTGTGTCCGTTCTTGGACTGTTCCGTGTATTTCCACTGTAGAAAAGGTTGTTCAGAGTCTAAACTGACTTCTTTCATATTTGTCGACCAATAAACAGAAAACTACATCAGTATATCATCATAAACACAGCCGTTTTCGTCTTACGTGAACGTAAACAGATGAGAAAGAAAACCATTCACTGATCTTGACTTAATATATTTAATAACTTTGATTAATCTTTATTTTATTTATAAAAAGAAAACAATGAGGTGTTTTTAAACTTTTAATTACAGTTTCTATACCTGAAATTTTCTTTAGTTGTATTTATTTATGATATTGCTTATTGATTTGTTTGTTCCTATCTTATTACTGACTGTTTACTTGTCTTTAACACTTTAATATTTGAAATGTATAATAATCTAGTTGTTTTTGCTATGAAATTTTTTTTAACGCACAGGCAAAATTCCTCTTGCGGTTTTCTTGTAGGCTGCTGATTTTTGCTCATGTTATTCAGCTGCAACAGAATGCTTTGTAAAAAATAGAATACACGTTTGACATTTAAATGTTTGACTTAATTTTTTTCTTTTAAATATTGGATTTTTTTATCTTATTGGAATCTAAACTAGGAATCGATAAGAATCGGAATCAATAAGCAGAATCGGAATCGAAATCGATAAAAATGATACCCAACCCTAGAAATGAGGGATACCTGCTCCACTCACCGGTCTCGCATCTCACGGAGGAGATGGGAGGGATACAAAAGAGGACCAACGACAGTGAAGGACGAGAGTGGAGCAGGCCAGGACTTTATTTTGTGTTTGTGCGTGACAGTCGTCTGCGAGGGGCTGGCACAATGTTTTGTCTTTATTTTATTATTAAAGCTATGTTTGATTGGCCGCCGGTTCCCGCTTCCCACCTTTCTGATGCCGTTACAGTAATAATGTCACTTTTTTAAACGATCCTCTACGAAAATATAGTTTCACAGTGTTATCAATGTATTTCAGGGAGGAACTTGTCAGCAAATCTACTTCCCAGCACATCAGTGAAAGCAGTTGACAGTTACAGACGTGTGTGTTGGATCAGGGTCAGATCTGAATTCTGCAGGTAAATAGATCTCCAAGAACAGGATTGTGCAGCCCTGTTATATTGGTAATGTATGATGGATTTTGTTTTTATTGAAGGTTTCCTGGGATGACCGTTGAAGAGATCAGCACATCAGATGTTGGCCTGGACAGCTGTACCTACAGTACACCACACCTACTTCTTTGAATGGATAGCTGACTACTACTATTATATAAACCTGAGCACCTGTGACAGTGGAAATGTTGTAATGAATAGTCACACATTCATATTTGTAAATTGAAAGTCACAGATATTTTTTTTTTACTAACAATGTTTCTTTTTAACTAATTCTCTCCAGCAAACACAGCACAACAGTTATACCATTTCATATTCTGAGGTGCACAAACCCTATTCTACAAATAAGAGAACGACAGTATAGACCCTTTGCACATGACGTCACCCTATACTTGCACGAATTGTGAATGCCATGACGGACGGCAGAAGAGCTTTGCTGTAGGATGGATCACAAGCCGTACGAGTTCGTGTTTTTTTTTGTTTTTTTTACTTTTTTTCTACTTCTTTTACTACAGTTTGATAATGGTCAAACTGTGTATTTACAATGTTAAAGTAGCTGACAACAATAAATATTCTTATTAGGAATAAAACTGCATCGTTGTATAACTGTACAAAGCAGTAACGTTAGCTGAATAGTTAGGCCTAGTACGCTACTGTAATTTTAATATTGGTCATTGTGGTGGTACTTGAACAGCCAAATATTTTCTTAGGTGGTACTTGGTATAAAATGTTATACAGTAGATCAAGTGCATTAGAAAGTTGAATTGGCACACCCAATGAACAACGGTAACTTAACTGGGTAGCCACGAACGACCAGGTCCTCTAAAAACAGGTTATGTTACGTTACAAAGAATTGGTAAGCATCCAGACTTTTAAAAGCTTTTATATCAACACCAACCCCATTTACCACATAGTGTTAAAGATTGTGTGGAATGAAGTCGGGTAGATTTGGCGATTTAATGAGGTCTGTGAAAACGGAGGATAAAGGTAAGGGTCGGTATCCAATCCTACGATCTCAAAGTTCTCCAAATACCGTTCTTTGTGAGCACCTACCAGATGCCCTACCTCGACCAATAACAGCACAACAGCTTGTTCAATAGAAGAAGCCATAAAGTTTAGTGTTATTTATTTTAAACTGATTGAAACTTCCACTACTATTTAGCTTGTGCATCCGGTGATTCTGCTGTCCGTCATGGCGTCGGCGCGTGGTCGTAGTCACGTGTTTGCAAAGGGTCTATACAGGTGCTCAGTTTAGCCCCTTTCACACTGAGATTCTATATAATACACAGGTAATGTGTCCTGGCAGTTGTTCCCGGATCGTTAGATTTTGGTTCATTCACTCTGCCAGTGATTTTCTGGAATCTGTGTGTGCGTTCACACACAAACCATTAAGATCCCATAAAGACACATGACATTACGATGTAACGTGTTTTGTTTCACTTAAGCTGGCGAACGATGTCAGCTTTAGAATGGATATTGAGGAACTAACTAATCTCTGCTTCATTACAGTTCGCACATATTTTTTCATCACAAACATTGATCTGCCTTTTTTTGGGGACCACCGTGCATTTGAAAGGGGCTTTAGTCTAGCAAACTACACATAAGTTATTTACTATTATTTATTTTTTACAAATTAGAGCAAATTGAATGGAAATTAACTGAATAGAAAACGTAAGTGCTTTTGGAAAATGGCTGAAGACTCAGCTGCTCAAATTAATAAAGGCAGGTCATTCTACCATGATCTTATCTACAAATATACTATTCTCATAAAGTCTGTAAATATGTCCAGTTCTAATAAACACATTTCAGGAAAAAAATATTCAATAATATGAGCAAAATGAAATGCAGCCCTGCATAAATCTGGTATAACTGAGCCTGTGAATTTGTTATTTTGTAGGATAGGATTCATGCACCTGTAGTGAAGATTTTGAGAAGGTTTTATTGTGTTTGTGAGAGAGAAAGAAACAAATACAAGCTTGCAACTCCAAAAACATTTTCTTGATGATTTATTGAAATATTCTCTACAAATACAAATTCCAATGTCACAAGTGCTCAATTTTGTTATAATAATGTACCAAGTGTCTCAATTGTACAGTAGATGTACTGTATGCAAATATAACAAAGGGACATTAATAACTGAATATATTCAGGGAATGCAAACTTATCACTTTTAAGTAAAAATTTACATTTTGAATCCAAAAATAATTTGCTTGTTTTGTGTAGATGCAAAGAGTTTTTAAAAGCGAATTAGTTAAATAGCACATGCTAAATAACACAAGGATTTTTTTTGTTTACATTTTATACATGTAATAAAAAGAAAAGAAATACATGTTTTACATCAAATGTTGCCATTTTATATGAAAATATACAAAAGATAATATTTTTAAGGCACATACTACAGACACAAACTTTAGAGAATTTAATCATAGATTCATAGGACATATATATAAATATATATAAAATACACAAAAAATTAACTTTGTTGTCTAATTGTGGCCTACATGATCAAACCTGACCTGATAAGGTCACATCCCTGATATTACAAACAACTCAAGTTTTGATTGCAAATGAAAATTGATTGATCTACTTAATTCTGTCTGCTGGTCCGGAGAGACTTCATTCGTGCAGGTTCACGTGAGCGTACAGAGCGTTTTTTGTGGGTTGCTATTTCTGTCCTGGGTTTGAAGTGACCCCAATAGTGTCATATATAGCCCCTAGAATGTGAATTCTACCGATAAATCCCTTTTGAATGCGATTGGGCTATTTTTAATTTATTTATTTTTTTTGCAGTAACTGGCGGTTTTGAGAAAACCTGGCAATCCTGGCCTGGAAGCACACGGAACTCCGCCAATGTTCACATCCTCTGCCGAGAAAAGCTTGTAAATCATCCAACACAAACGACTGAAGATAATCACCGCGACACGGAGCTAAGCCAACGATCCCTTGTGCATCTTAGAAGAACGTCAAACTCTAGATAGTTTGCGGGGCACGAACTTAACTACACCAAGTAAATGAATAAACGCAACAGCTTGAGCAAGGACAATCGCGTCGGAATCTGCGGTTGTTGGCGCGTCAGCATCTGCGAACTCAAACATGTGTAAGTACGATGTTTTATACAGGAGTATAAAGACGTGATTGGATAATGATGAAGGTAATTAGTGAAGAAGTGATTGAGTCTTCCTGGCAGAACTTAGGCTAAAGCTTCCATTTCTCATTATAATCAACAACATTAACACAATGTAAAAAAAAAAAAAGCTTTAGTAATTGACAACTTAAAGGGGGGGTGAAATGCTCATTTTCACTCAATATCCTGTTAATCTTGAGTACCTATAGAGTAGTACTGCATCTTTCATATCTCAAAAAGGTCTTTACTTTTATTATATTTATAAGAGAAAGATAGTCTGTACCGTTTTTTCCCGGAAAAACACGAGCGGCTGAAGGCGTGACATGTGGGCGGAGCTAAAGAATCATTAGCGCACATAAGCTTTTGCGTTGAGAGCGTCTTGAAGCTGTGACATTACCGTGAGGAAAAAACCATCATCCAAAACAAACCATGGCTAACAGTCAGATTCAGCCGTACATTTATGATCCAGAATCAGATCCCGAGGCTGAAATTGAACAAGAGCAGCAGCAGCAACGACTACAGCAGGACGTCTCTATGTGGTATGTATTGAAACTGTATATATTTGCTTAGCGGTTTTGGAAAATGATTAAGTTCCACTTTATGTCGTCTTTTTTTTTTTTTTTTTTTCTTTAAAGGTGTACATGTGGGAAGTGCAGTTTGATGATTAAGTGATTTTAAAGGGAACCTTCTTTACTTGCCTGCCAGTTTTTTTTCTTTTTTCTTTTAGAAAATAAAATCTGATCTATGATTTAAACCGATTAATCAATATTCAAATGATGAAGAAATTTTACAAAACAAGTTTTAATATAGTTCTTTATCATTCATTTAGCAGTCAAATTTATAACTGCAACAAAATGATTTTAAAAATAAACAGTGCTGTTATTACCTTAATGCTGGAAAGACCTTTATTTTTTTATATATATATTTTTTAATATTAGCCCATCATGCATCTAACCATCCGCATTGAGTCAGTGTCATGGACGGAGGACCTGTTAATATATTTTCTAGTTTATATTTCCATCTCGTTATGCCACTGGTTTAGATAATTAAAAAAAAAAAAATTTTTTAACTTATTTGTAAATAGAGCAGTGACTTTCTGTGTGTCTACGCCAGACACGAATGTTGTCATCTGTGCCCCACAGCGAAAAGTGTGTCTAAACTTGATGAAATCACACTATAGTGTCAAATCATCTGAAAGCAGTGTCAGAACATGTTGTCATAAACAGAATGAGCATCAGTTCACTGATGGGGATCGTGTCCAGTGTATCCATCACTGTGTTCTGTTGTCTTTTGTTGGATCCTTCCACTTGTGTCCGGTGTGGCGTGCGTTTTTTATTGTTTTATTTTACAGCCCTGCTTGTTTTAATGTTTTTATTAAATATATGTATGGACTGCGTGGTCATATTATTTAATTATTTACTGCCATGTGACCTACAAAAGTAAAGCTTGGCGAGTCGAGCAACGAGCATTGCTGCAGATTGATTTTTGGCGGATGTGCTGTGCTTTTGTGCTCCCGCGGTCGTCTTCATTCCGTCGGGTGAAACGTCTCTCTCACTCCGCAGCAGAGTCTATGAGCAGCATCCATTTCCCCATTCACTCGCACTGATAGAAACACGCTCTGCCTTCACTCCGTGAATAAAGTATTTCAGTATGTTTGAAATGTTATGTTCATAACATAGCATATAAAATAATAATAATAATAAAAAAAAAAATAACAGGAGAGTTTCAAAAGTGGCTTAAGCTATGTGTAAACTTATTTCCCTATATCACATGTCAAACTAATAACATTGTAAGCATTAAATCTTTAATTGCTGCTTTCTGCTGTGAACATTTTGTTTGTGATGAAAATAACGGTACATTTTTGTCAGTTTTTTTATCTAAACAGATCGATTAACTTCTTCAAGATTTCAAAATCAGATAGCATGCTGATAATGTAGCACTGTAAGATTACATTAGTTTGAACACATTATTGCAAAAGCGATTGAGTGTGAATCTGTTTAAATCATGCTTTAACCTGAAAATAATCAGTAAAAGAAACAGACAAACTCTTAACATCCCGCTCGACTCTTGCAGTCATTGTAACCTTCTGATCAAGCTTAATATGTTTAACATCAATTCTTGCTGAATATGCAGTTATTTGGTGTTGGCATGAATTGTACTCGTGATGGAGCGATCTTGGAGCGGGTGAAAACCACGAAGCTCATATTAAAATGTTTGTGCAAAAATTATTAATGTGCATTAATGACAGGGAGGCGCCGTCTCATCACTTTAATTTTTTCATGATAATGAATGTATAATTTTTTAATTAACATAATATCGTGGTGTCTCACATACATTAAAAATATATCTACAGAAAGCTTGAAATGTTTTTTAAATTTTTAAATTTAAATGAATTGTGTAATCTGTGAATGTTGCATTTCTCTTGTCGGAGAGAGCCAGCACTGTGAATATAACCAAAACAACAGTCCTATATAAACCAGTTCAGCAAGTGAAAGCCTCATAAGACACTGTCCATATGAAAGAGCAATTCACACCTTTATCTCAACCCCCACAGGCCATGCATAACTACCCAAAACCCAACCCCTCCAGCTGAACAGAATTCAGTCTATGCTTTTGCCTCTGAGGAACAGTGTTACTGCGCTGATGCCTGCACTCAGCAGCACTACTCTTTGTATTAATAATTTTATTGCAGCCCATATTATTATTTTCACAATACCATAATGATAATAACAAATCATTAATTAATAATTAATCATTATTTTACGAAAATCAGTGTTATTTGTGATCGTGGGTGTTTACGGAAGGCTTTGAGACCAAGTGGAATCCTCTGTTCCCGCCTCACAGCTCACGCTCAGTGAAGCAGCTTCACTGTCTGTGGTTTGACTTTACTGAATCAGATTGAGGCAAATACAACTTATTGATCATGAGCCCAACATTTAGCAAGGCAGGAAAACATTCATTCTAACGGACGGAAGACGTATTTCATTGAGCTAATGCTGTTAAATAGAGAGAGAGAGAGAGAGAGAGAGAGAGAGAGAGAGAGAGAGATAAACTAGTCTAGGGCTATTCTTAAACTTGGAGCTCATTATATTAAAGTACAAATCCAAACACCAGAAATTTTATGCATTTTATGAATAATGAAATGTTATGAAAAGTATGCATTCATTTGCATGCTGTATGGTTGAAATAATATTTAACCCTTATGCGTTGTTGGGGACGTTTTCGTCCACTAGGGGGTAAAGTTGAGTCTTATTTTGGCCACAACTTTCTCTGTGTTTGAGCTAATGGAATGATTTTTGGTGACAAATCTTATTTTGACCCATATTTTGGGGAAATGTTTTGAATTTTTCAAAAACTCAAAGGTACACTGTGGGTAAATTCACTACCCTTTCGAGTTGTTTGTGGATGAAAACATCCACTAAATTAAACTGCTGTAAAAATGTACCAGATAAATATTTTTTTTTCCATTTTTTTTTTTGCATAACTCAATTAATCAACCTCAGTCCTGATCAAAAATACCAAATGTTTAAAAAAAATTCCAAGATTTTAACTTTTTATTTACCAAATTCATAAATTATGTCACTGATTTGGGAAAAAAAAAAACACAAAATTACATATTTTCAATATAAAAAGTGATTGTGGACTGGATATTTTTTTACCTTTTATCAAAGTCTTGGGCATGTCAAAGATTATTAACAAAATTGGCTTTGATGCATTGTTAGTTTTTGTACAGCATTAGATTTTATTTTTTTCTCCCTAATTAGTTGTTGGTGGCTGTTTTTGCCCCATTGACTTCCAATAAAATGACATTTTTTGATTGCAAAGCCATGACACCATATAATCATGCACTCTTGATTGTTTGTGGTTTTCCCTTTTGGGAAAGAGGTAAAAAAAAAATATTTTTACAGTTGATCACTAGGTGGGACCATTAACCCTTTAGATAGGCCTGTGCAAAAAAAGGCTTAGTTTCTGGCTTGTATATGGAGTTATATGGAGTATAATAGCAAATTATAGTGTTTGTGTGTGTGAGAGATTCTTGATTGTTGGTGGTTTTCCCTGTTGGGAAGAGGTAACATTTGTTATTTTTTACAGTTGATTACTAGGTGGGACCATTTACCCTTTAGATAGGCCTGTGCAAAAAAAGGCTTAGTTTCTGGCTTGTATATAGAGTTATATGGAGTATAATAGCGAATTATAGTGTGTGTGTGTGTGAGAGAGAGAGAGAGAGAGAGAGAGGGTGTGAGAGAGACCTTTGTGCACTTACCTTGATGTACAGTATCGGAAAAAATCCAAATGCTCTCAGAACTACATGGAGTAAACAATAAAAAAAGAATAAATAAAATAAATAAATAAAAAAAGAAGTGTGTTTATGCACATGCTGCCTTATGTTGGTGAAAAGTACAGATGGCCTATATTTGAAATGCTCGTCTTTTCTTGATGGTAAAGACAGTTTAAAACCTTAAAATCCTGTAAAAAAAATCTACTTCGCATCAAATTTATGAACAATGTATTGTGAACCAAAATAACTTCAAATAAGCTGCAGCTCGCTGGAGGGGTCAAGCTGCATAATCATTTCTAAAACTTTGGTACAAGTTGCTTGCTGCTCTTCTCACCATTAAATGACCAGCACGATGCCATGCAAGTGTTTAAATCCATGTACTTTGTTTTTGTTTAGTCTATTCCCTTGTTAAGTCTGACGTCACGTAGCAGCGCTTTCGTGTCCAAACGCTCTATCAGTTACCACGAGAAAACAACAAAAGGTGCTAATATAAACTCAGAATGTGATAGAATACTAGTGAAAAAGTTATAATCTTAACCTTTAACTCCATACCGAAGTCCCTGATAGCCAGACAATGAAAATATAAATATCAAAAAAATATATAAAAATTATTTGTGTTTGGGACACTGTGAGCATGGAGACTGTAGTGTATATCGTAAGTTTGAAAGCGTTTAGCTTAAATTATCAATATGAATAAACAATGCTCATAAACTGCTGCTGAGATCATATTCTCAAGTGAAGCGAGTTGAGGCCTGGACCCGGAAACAGCGCTTCTTACGTCAGTAGTCTTATCATACACTTTATCTCAAGTCTTGATGATTTATTACCCTGATTTATGGCCTGATTTATGGCCGTACAGTCCGTGTAGATTGACAGGTAGTCAGAAGTGTGCATGGTCAGTTGGATTGATTTATTACTATAAGGCCTGTCAGTCAAAGCGGTTGCCATGCCACTGGGTCCTGTGACCCTTGATTGACATGGCAGAGGTGTGTAAATCAAAAGATCAAAGAGATCTCAGATTTGACTTGTGTTGTGTTTATTACTGAATATATGATGGTTGTATCTGTAACCAGTGCAGTGGTGGGGGGTTTCTTATGATGGTTGTATCTGTAACCAGAGCAGTGGGGGGGTTTCTGTGAAGTCCTGTTGTTCACACCTAGAGACAGTGCCTACATCCTGAAACTACGTTTTAAATAGGGGGTTAAAGAAATAGTGATTTAAACAGAGAAGGCATTCTGAACAATCCTGTTACAATGGCTGCCGCTGCTCCAAAAACTCCCAAAACCACTAGAAGAGTGATGTGTATTTCACCAACAAGAGGGCCTGTTGAAATGAGAAAGGAACTGACTTTTGCACCAAGGAAAAAACAAAGCGTTAGTTTGACAAAGTTTCTTCATGAAGAGATTAATATGACGACTCGTGATTTCTCAATGTCTGGTGATCGTGTCGGAAGATTTGTGTTTGACAAAGTGATGCGTACCGTGAAGATCTATGCTATGGATGTTGAAGACAATTTTACAACGCGTGAGCCGTGCCTGATTTTCCCTGACAAAGACTGGTGGTTATTCTACAACTATGTCTGGAGAGATTTGAATGACTGTGGTGATGATCCATTGTACATTGCAGAATGGGATGGCATAGTCCCTGACACAAGATTTAGAGTGGTTGCGGATCACAGTAAAAAGTTACCTGATGACTGTGTTTACATTTTCTGCTGCAATGACAAGACAAAGATCCGTGAACATCTGTGGCCTATACCTGAAGCTGAGCACTACATGCACTATGACATGAAGTTTTTGTTTCAGTGGAAAGATGTTCATATAATTGATGATGTTTTTACATCTATTGACAAGATGTTTAGATGGTGTGATATGTATGATCGTTACAGCTCCGTAAAGATGAAATTGTTCCACCCTGAACGGGGCGTTTCCAAGACAACTGACCAGTTCTTATCCCCACCCACATATTACAGCCATTAAGAAAAAGTCTGCAGATCGGTACACTCGCTAGATTCATTTACCGTCATGTCTCAAGAATCCACGTCAGCCTGCTGCTACAGCAACACCCCCGAAACCCTGCCTGCAATGCCTGACGACAACGCTACGACTCTGGAGATCCTCCCACAAACCCATGACAACGCCTGGCTGGATAACTTCTGCATGGAGCTGGGGTATCACAACCTGACGTTTCTTACAACGCCTTACGGTGCTAACGGTGCTGTAGCTGGAGCCACGGTCTGTGCCAGCTTCGACGACATAGACGGCTGTATTCGCACTGATGCGTTTAAAATCATAAAGGCAACTATTGTAATTCTGTTGGAACACCTAATCAACAAAAAGCTTAAGGAACTCTGTCTGGGGTGTGAAGTTGATCATCCTAGTCAACTTAGACACTCCTGTTTGTTTGAACCCTGCGCCTATTTCTTTGATGCTTACTTTGACGAATTATCACGTAACCTGGTAAAGCCTGAGCTTAAACACATCATAGCTCAAGCATTAAACCGATTCGGTTTAAGGATTAATCCACAGAGGGTCCAGGGCTCGGTGGACTCTATTTTGTGCGAATTGCGTGACGAGGTTTTCATTGTGGAGAAGCTTCGCGAGATCAGAGAAAAAGTTGTGGATGTCGCCAGTGAACAGATTGTCTATGACGCAGTGGACTGCTGGAAGGGCGGTGCACACATTGAACAAGCGTAACAAGGCCATGGGGAACGGATGGTGTGTTAATGTACTGACTAAATGTATATTTAAGCAGCGTATTAGATGTGAAATGACCAACTTGCTGTACAAGATCATTGACGACAATCCTGGTGTATCCTTAACAGTAAACGGATGTGATGTTGATGCCAAACGTTTTACAAACCTCAGGAAACAAATGGAAATTGTAAGAACAATGTCAAATGAATGGACTGATGTCATGCGTATGTGTATTAATGCCTGTGAACCGATTTCTGTAACTATCAGAAAAATACTGGATCTAATGACTGATTGTGGTAACAGTATAAGAATTGCTGATGTTTTATGCCTGTGTACATATGTAACAGACCTATGTGTGATGCTGATTTCAAGAAATGATCAGACTAATGTTTGTGAGATTATTGAAACACTGGTTGACTACATGATTGAGAAAAAAATTGTAATGTGTGTAAAGTTTCTTCAGTACCTTGACAACGTTTGATAAATAAAAAACCAATTCACTTAAAGCAGATGTGTTATTCTTTTGTAGACTCTGAGGGGTGATGATATGTCTGAACAGATTCTGAAAAATATTTACTATAACCCTTCTAACCCCGGTTCTTTAGGGGGTAAAAGGCGTTTAAAAGATGCGGTTTTAAAGGAAACAGGCGTTCGCTTATCTGATAAACAAATTTCAGACTGGCTAGCCGGGGAGGATGCGTACACATTACACAGGACAGCACCTCTAAAATACAAAAGGAACAGGGTTTTTGTCTATGGTATCGACATGCAGTTCCAGGCGGATCTAGTCGATATGTCGGCATATGCCAAGGATAACGACAACAATCATTTTCTGTTGACATGCATAGATATTTTCAGTAAATATGCTTGGACACGTGTGTTAAAAAACAAGAGTGGTGTTGAAGTGGCTAAAGCTTTTGAATCCATATTGAAAGAGGGGAGAGTCCCTCAGAAATTACAAACAGATAAAGGAAAAGAGTTTTTTAACAAACATTTCCAAAACGTAATGAGAAAGTACAACATCTTACATTTTGCAACAGGTACAGAGTTAAAAGCTAGCATTATTGAGCGATTTCACCGCAGCTATAAGGCCCGAATGTTTCGATATTTAACAGCTACAAACTCCAGACGGTACGTAGACATACTTCAAGACCTCACAGATGGATACAACGCAAGCTATCACAGAAGCATCAAGATGAGACCGATAGACGTATGCAAAGAAAATGCATCGGAGGTGCTACATAACTTATATGGGGGTATGGGTTCACACAAAGTCAAACCTGTATTTAAGTATAAGATAGGTGACACAGTAAGAATTTCTAAAGTAAGGGGACCATTTGCAAAAGGATATGAGAAAAACTATACAGAAGAGTTTTTCACTGTAAAAGCATGCATTCCGCGAGATCCCCCCGTCTATAGACTCTGTGATTATGACGGAGATGTTATCGATGGGGTTTTTTATGAGGAGGAATTGCAAAAAATATCTGTGAGTACAAACAAAACATTTAAAATAGAAAAAATTTTGGACAGGAGACGAGAAGGCAGGTCAACAAAGGTTCTGATCCAGTGGCTAGGATGGCCTTCAAAATTCAACACATGGGTGAATGAGAAAGATGTGGTAGATGTGCAGACGCCATAAAATGAAAACACACATAGATGTGTGCGCATTCGTTTAAAAAACAATCATGTCTGAGGGTGGTTTTTACTTGACGCTCCCCTGTAATGCGTCGCTAGCCGTTTATCCAGAAAATACTATTTCTAGTTATAGGACCATGCTGGCAAGAACTATAAGCCTAAAAGGTGAATGGGAGGTCGGCTTGATCGAATTTGAATTCCCCAAATCATGGTACACATTTCCAGAGGAAGACGGTGCATATATTATCACACAGGACGATGATGGGTGGAAAAAGTCTGACCATCATGTCGTTGGCGAAGGGATTAAGATTCACATCAGCAATGGAGCTCAGACCATATCAAAGCTATGTAACACACTAAAGACAGGTTATTACGAGGATGTTCTATTTCTGAGAGAAATCAACACAACTTTACCTCCAGGGACGACCCTTGGCTACGATCATGTAAAAAACAGAGTCTTTCTAAAAGCCCCTCCGAAGATATCGCTGACGTTTTATGGGAAGCTTGCTGTTATATTAGGGTTAACCCCCGGAGTCGCTATAGAATCCGCAAATACCGCTAATGAAGAAGAGTATGGCCGAGGAATCACGGCTGTGACGTATGCGCCGTATCAAGCAGACATAAACGGTGGTTTCTACAGCCTGTATATATATACAGATATCATTGAATATCAATCAGTTGGTGATGCGCACGTCCCACTACTGAGATGTGTACATATAGACGGTGAGAATAATAAGATTCTCAGTGTTAGATACGATAAGGCACATTACGTACCTGTCAATAAAACAACCATCACAGATATAACTATAGAGGTAAAAGACGATCAGAATCAAAAGGTGCGTTTCACTTACGGCAAGGTGAGTGCTAAGTTACACTTCAGACCCGTGAAACAGGGATTATTTTAAAAATAAATAATGCCCTATTCTAACCCGTACAAAATGGATCCTGAGCGTTACGTGGCCTATTACCAAAATCAGGCCGGTAATGGCCTTCCTGGTTATGCAGGGGGTGGCGTTATGTATGGAATGGGTCTAGGTGGGCTTTTCAGGGGTCTCTTTCGAATGGCCATACCATTACTAAAACGTGGATTCAGTATTGCAAGACCACATCTTAAATCAGCTGCAAAAAACATACTAAGCGATGTTGTTAGCAATACCCTAACACACTCCTTTAACAATAACAATGCTCAAGACGGATCGGGGCTAATGGTGATGTCTCGCAAAAGAACGTCCAGGCCACCGGGGTCCAGAAGGAGTGGTCAAACACAGAAGAAAAGAAAACGTATCCCTAAGAAGACCTCAGTCGCAAAACGCAAGCGCAAGGAGACAGCAAAACGTGTAACAACCGCAAAGCCGAAGAAATCTGTCAAAACAATTTTCTAGATCATGGCATTACTACATAACATGTCGGAAGAATGCATTAAATCTGAACTCGATCTGTTCACAGTGCCTCTGACACAAACTGCTGTTGAAAAAAACACCTATATAGAGATACCGCCATTATCAGCGATTTCGGACACATCGCCTTTGGAGTTTTTTATTGCAGGAAATGGGGCAGATTATATCGACTTAAACAATGTTTTATTATTTTTGAGGGTCAAAATCACTAATCCTGATGGTACAGATATCGCAGATGGAGCACCAGTGGGCCTTATCAACTACGCAGGGGCAACAATATTTTCACAGGTTGACGTGTCACTGGGGGACCGTTTGATATCACAGAGCACAAACACCCATGCTTATCGCTGTCTTATTGAGTGCCTTCTAAATTATGATAAACATACCCTGGAAACACTTTTCTCCGCCGGGTTGTTCTATAAAGATACAGCAGGCCACATGGACGCTGCGGACCCTGCAGGAGGAAATCACGGTCTGACAAAGAGAGCGGCCTTTACCAACGCTAGTAATGTTGTTGAGCTACTAGCACCCATTCACAGCGATATCTTCTTTCAGGAAAAACTGATGCTCAATGGCGTCGACATTAAAATTCGTATGACACGGGGTAAAGATGAATTCTGTCTGATGAGGAACGATGCTATCGCCTACAAGCTAAACATCCTGTCAGCCTCGCTATTTGTGAAAAAAGTTAGCGTCTCACCCGCCGTGAGGCTAGGGCACGCACAAGCGCTGCTCTCAACCACCGCCAAGTACCCTATCGACCGCGTTTGTGTGAAAAACTTTTCAATCCCTCCAGGCTCACTAGTCTGCAATCAAGAAAACTTATTCTTAGGAACTCTTCCAAAATCTATTGTTCTAGCCATGGTTGACAATGATGCCTTTACAGGATCGTATAATAAAAACCCATTTGCCTTTAAAAATTATGATTTAGAATTTTTATCTATTTATCTGGACGGTCAGCAATTCCCTGCAAAGCCTCTGCAACCTGATTATGGGAGCGGTTCTGCAGTGCGTGAATTCTACCAAATAGCCTTGGCTTCCGGTAAACATCTCAAAAACCAAGCACTGTCTATTGATAGAGAGGACTTTTTGCACGGTTACACCCTCTACGCATTCAATCTCACGCCAGACGAGGGTTGTGGACAACACGTCTCGCTTATCAAGTCGGGGAATATTAGACTTGAAGCACGGTTCAGACAGCCTCTACCCCACACAATTAACCTTATTGTCTATTCTATTTTTGACAGTGTCATTGAAGTGTCAAACCGCCGTCAGATCTTGGTTGATTACTATTAATACATAATAATGAACACGATCCAGCTTACGGCTATCATGGACAAGATTTCATGCAACACCCATTTCCTCGGTGTGCTCCCATGCGACTACTTACCACAAACACCTTTAAGAAAATTACCGTCATCGGTTATTTTTAACACACATGTTTCTCGCCTCCCTGGTGAACACTGGCTTGCCATCCACATAAGCGAGGACGGCGTTGGATATTTCTTCGATAGCTTTGGAAATAAATATGACTATCCCAGTTTTCCACTAATAATCAGTGATTTTTTAAAACTGAATTCTAGAGTGGTACAATATTCCTCTGTGCAGGTCCAGGATTTTTCATCAGATACCTGCGGACAGCATTGTGTGTTCTTTCTCTATCACATGGCAAGGGGTCGTGATTATGATTATGTGTTAAAGTTATATAGTGACGATTTGATTAAAAACGACAAACGTGTGTCTGCTTTTGTAAAAAAACTAAAACAATCTCAATGTAATGAAAATGTTTTCAAGTGTGTTCAGTGTGTGCAAACGGGTGAAATGTTCATGTCAAGTGTTTAATATTTCACAATAATAAAAAACAAAATAGAAAATTCTTGTTATAACTCTTTATTTTACACACACACACACACACAACAATATCAATAACATGGTGAATAAAAAAATGAGAACGCAGTCTCTAAAAAAAAAATAAATAAATAAAAAACTCAGAGATTAAAAATGTAACCATTTGCTACGATCAAGAGTGGGGGATTTAAATACACCATCTTGTGGATAATTAAACTGTCCTGATGTGGTACTTTGGTCTACCTCACGTTTTTTACGTTTTTTAGAAGATTTGGTTATTGGAGGTGTCGATTTGGTTTTAAAAGAGTTAATCGTATGTCTAACATAGTGATTAGGGACCGTTGAATAAGGCATGTTTAAAAAGGCAAATGCCTCCAGAAACTCATTCCACCCAGCAGGTCTCCGTTCGTCAAGAATCTTTTGCGGTGCCATGACACTTTTAACTAAATCCAGCATGTGTGAACCAGGGATGGTTTTACCTTTAAATACAAACTCTCCCGACGCAGTCCAAGAAGCAATATCTTTGTTTTTAGACATTTTATCCAAAATGTAGCGAACGTTTTTTTCATTCCTCTGTGGGACATTCTTCAAAACATCATCTGCAATAACATCTAAAACATACTGGGTGTTCATACCCGTAGACTCCGCAGGTTCTTCTTTCTCAGCTTGTGCAGTTGATGGAAGTGATAATGTTAGTGTGCTGGTCTCGCTGTCTGCCAGCTTGGATAATGTTAAAAACCTCTGCAATACAGATGTATACATCTTTGCCTTTTCATATGGTTCCAGATCATTCCAGTGCAAAATATCCCTCATGGTCATATCCAGATCGTTCTCCACTACCTGATGTATAGATTCACGTGTGGTACCTGCCTTTAGTTTATCCAGCTGTCTTTGTGGAACCAGGTACATCTTCTCAGCATGTTCCATCCCTGACATTATTTATTAGATGCGATCAAACTGGTTATGAAAGGGACCGCAACACTTAAAAGTGGAAGAAGAAACCCGCCTTGTTGGTTAATCAACCGTCTCTTTCTTTTGACTCCGACTTTCTTATCTGCAACAAATTTGATTTCAGTTCTTTTTCTTTTCAGCTTCTGGTGTTGCTGCTGTGTGAGCGGGATATTACCGTGGAGAACATTAAGAGCTAATTCACACAAACATAAAATGAACTCATCTGTGGCTGCCTGTAAAATAACACGTCTTTGTTTGGGTGTTGCTTTTAATAACAGCTTTAAAAGAGAGTGGTTTCTTAAAAGTCTCCCAGACATCTTTTTTTCACCCTAATCAGTTACGTTTTTTTTTTTTCTGGAGGTATACAGCAGGATGTTGTGAAAGTAATGCAGTTCTGAGACGATACTGTTCGGGGGTCTTTGCTTTATAATCAATCAAAAGGTAACCGTAGGGGGAGCCAGTAGCATCTTCATAACACTCCATGAAAAACTTTGAGTTGTTTGGGTACATCTGTTTAGCTAAAATACTAATCTGTGCAGCGTCTCTCGAATTCCTGAAGACAACCAGATAATTTGTGTTCAAATTAATAGTTCTGCTGGATTTACCTTGAAAAAATAAATTCTGTAGAATGTAAATAACATTCAGATTTTTATGATGTACATAGACTGTAAAAAGTTTCTCAATCTGCTTGTTATTGGAAGCATCCTGCATAAAATCGTCAATTATGACGAGGGATGTTTTATTGACAGGAAACAAAACATCATCATCCAAAGTTTGTGGAATTCCTTCTATAAATTTAATATTGTTATCATACATATTCAACAAATCATCATACAAAGGTTGCCATACAGAATAAATGAAAACAATATTGTCAATTTTTTTAGAAATCAACTTTCCTGCATTTTGCAACAACATTTTTACAAAAAAGGTTTTACCACTGTTGCTTGGGCCTGCTATAACCAATGAAAAAGGACATTGGAGTCGAATGTCAAACCCTTCTGTGTCATGTACACCCCCACCAAAAACGTTGTCAGAAGCCATATGGAAGTGTAGTGAAGTCAGGGAGCAGTACACGCTTATCGTACACAACTCTGAATTTCTTTACAAATGACTTATTGTGTAACGTCAAATCCTTTTTATCCCTCACAATAGTGTCGTTGTGTGCAAGAATATGACGGCTATCACCCCTCCCCTTCACATAATGCTTAACAAGTCCAATCATTGAATCTAATGTGATGGCTTCGGAGTTTAAAGCGTTAAGTGTTATGCCTTTCACTTTCATACAAACCTTACCCATAGCGGTGACAAAACCATAACTTTTCGGGCCAGTGCTGGTAAAGAGGGTAATATGATCGCCGGGCCCGACTTCATCAGTAAGATCACCGAGATATGGACCTAGTGGCGGTTCATATTCACCTTCTCTGGTTGTAAAAACAACACTGTCGGTATCGCAATAAAGCAACCTATCACCCAGCCTGTCCATAAGCTCATAGAGTTCTAAACGCGCATGGGCAGTTGTAAAAGCACCAATAAAGACATTGACATTGCGAGTCTGGGGGGCTTTCCCTTCGGGGTAAGACCACTGTACAATTGCCGCAGTGTCTGACACAAATGAGAAATGTCTGATGTCGTACTCTGCACTAAAAATGTGTCGTGTAAATTGTTCCGGATCTGTAAGTATTTCAGTTTTAGGTAAACCCTCACGAAGGCAGAACCGCCCCCAGAGTGAGTTTAAGACCAATTTCATTATCGATCTACGCGCAGGGTTCGGTTCAATCTTGTCCACATTCAACTGAATCCCTTCTTTCTCAAAGTAATCTCTGATATAAGATTCTTTGTCTGCATCGGTCACCACATCTTTTGGAAACCCTGAGCTCTCCTGTTTGAACTGTAAAAATGTTTTAACATAATCACGGAACAGTGTATCTGATCGTTGGGGAAAATGCCATACCTCATCCAAATTTACCACAACATAGCCTTTTTCAATAGCTTTTAGCACTTCAATGCTTACCCAGCAACCACTGATGGCTCTTTCCTCATCTGTGTGCATACATGGTAGTGTCTGGTTCTGTTGTTCTGCACACAACCTGCAGAGCGGGAAAGTTAATTTTTTGTTTGCGCGGTAGGGTAGTACAGGGTGAAGCAGCTTTCGAGGTGGTAGTACTGTAGCCTTAACAAGGCCGTAATAATTTTCAAGATTATCAAAATCTTTGAAAATTATTTGGGGATGACCTATCGGGAAGCACTTTGTGGCCTGACAAAACGGGTAGAGACTTGTGAAATCCACATACCGTATGACCTCACCCTCTGTTGTCTTGTGATACAACTTGAATGAATTTGTTCTACCGCCGTACAAACTTTCGCGGGGTTTCAATCTCTCAGAATGTTTATAGACGGACATGAACGCAATCACATCGGCATCAGATTGTTTAGCATGGGTCCAGCTACACTCCCACTGAATCTCGGTATGAAGATTGTATGCATTCTGTAAAATTTCAATCTTGTCATCAAACTGTCTTTTGAGAAGACCGTAAGGTACCTTCAATAATGGATTTAAATCATTGGGGTTATAACATTGTTCACAACCGTGAAAAAAACACCCTGCAAACTCTAATGCTTTTTTATTTGTGCCATCGATATAAAAACCGTCTACATAATACTTGCCGAATGACACCTCGCCGTAGTTTAGAGCGTGTTGAACAACCACTGAACGTGATTTGCTGATATATTCAAGCCATTCAATTGATACGTTCGAGTATGTTTTGTTCTGATTGATATATGCGCTGTTGTGTGTCAGTGCTATTGTGTCTTTTGGGAGATGTGTTTTATAGATAGCCATGCAGGTGGATGCCAGAGTGGTGTAATTAAAAGGGTCCAGCCCTGTACACAGAATGAATTCATCACGGTACTTCATACATACATCCCTCAGCAGAACGACATCATTTTTTCCATAAATTGCTAGTTCTTTTTTAAAATCAAACACTTGGTCGGAGATAGTACTATACCATGCATCGAACTCCATTCTGTCTTTGTTTGACATAGTCGTATATCCGTAAAACTCTTTAGCAGGGTATGGTCCGACATATGAATCATTTTCAACACGGTTGAAGTGATGTGGGAAATAACCCTTCACAGAGTTGGTCAGATTAAAAGCAGCAGGCGTGTTGGCTAGACGCATGGGTATAAAACTGTAACTATCGATAAATCTCTGTTTGAATGCCTCGTCATACATATGGATTAGACGACACCCTTGCATTGTAATTTTAGGAGGGATCCCCATCTTAGTGAAGTATTCCAAAAGAATGAAATTATCAAATCCAGATGCATTATGTGCAATCCATGTGTAATTATTATAACGAGGCTGTCTGAATTTCTTAAAGGGCACCTATTATGCCCCTTTTTACAAGATATAATAATGGTCTTGGGTGTCCCCAGAATGTATTTGTGAAGTTTCAGCACAAAATACCCCACAGTTAATTTATTATAACCATTTGAAAATGTCATTTTTGGGGCCTGTTTTAAAAAGAGCTGTTTTGGTGTGTACCACCTTAAATATAAATGAGCTGCATATCCCCGCCCTGCCTTTGGATGAGGGCGTAACTGGCACACCTATTACAATGAGCGATCGGTATCGGTAGAAGCAGAATGGCTGAGAGTGGGAGACCCGCTGTTTTGTATGGCATTCAGCCGTATATGTTTGAACCAGAATCAGACCCAGATGATGAAGAGACTCCGGCAGAAGAAACACAAATGAGAATGGAGCAGGACGTCTCTGAATGGTTGTTTGATACATTTATGTACTTATATTTTAATCGCGTCCCCTTTGCAATTATGGATGTGCAACACGCACTGTGATAACGTTCGCGCAATTTTTTTAAACTACAAACACAAATACTGTGATAACGTTTGCTAAGTACAAACGAAATTATATTTATGCGAGGGAACGATTGCGTCATGTTGACATTACTTGTCGTACAGGTGTTTATGTGGCAAATGTGAGAAGATGGCTACAGAACCAGAAAATATATGCTGCAGGGAGATAGAACAGGTATTAATTTATTTACATTTGTAATTGTTGCAAAAAATAATAAGTGACATAAAACTGTCATACGCTATTTGTTGTATCAAAGGTTACAAGACGGATGCAACAACTTGAAGTCACTCCATCATGTATGGTAGACCATCCCGGAATGGATCCAGTTTGTTTAAATGTGTTTTCGTTACAAAACGCTTTTAACATTTACAGGGCTGACTATGGTCCCCTGCGACTTCGTGGAGTACAACAGTGAGTGTTAATGATTAGCACATTTAAGAAAAAATGTCAATTTCTTCTAAATATTACAAATATTTTTATGAATTTTTGATGAATTAATTTTTAGTCTAATATTTTCCCGGGTTATAAGGAAATTATAGTGAAAACAAAACATATTATAGCTTTAAATAATTTCACAACAACTTGCATATACATTTTTTTATTTACATTATGTATAAAGACACTGAACTGTACAAATAAGTTTAGAAATTAAATAATTTTAATAAAAGGACATTCCTCCAAAAAAAATTGAACCATGATCAATTAAATATCAAATATTTCAACTCCAGACAACAAATGATAGATATTTGAAAGAAAAAAAAACACAGAAAAATCCTTGAACCCTGTTTTGAGAACGTGGCTATGTGTGTGTGTGCCTTAGTCGTTACAGATTTTTAGCTTATCGGAGTTTTGTGAGCTGGTGCTGGGGTTTCCTTGGACGAAAAGTTCGAGTTGTGATTCCATCCTGTGTGGTCCTGAGGATTCGAAGAGAGTTTCCTGATGCCCAGGGTAGTTATGTAGGTTTTCGACCACCTATTGATTAAACCGAGATACCCTACTAGAGATGGCCTCCTCCTTCTCTGGCCGGTCATACTCTGCGCACAATGCTGGTGGTATTGGTATCCTCAAAACATCATCCACATATGGTGCAGGATCCACAAAGACTTTATCAAATATGAGGTCCAGCAGGTCATCCACATATTCTGTGCAATATAACATTTTATTTTATTTTAAATTAGTCAAATATTGAGTTTTCTAATAGCTTGTAAGAAATTATGCAAAAAAGATATGTACATTTGTAGTAAATTTGTTAAGTAAACTCATTTTATACATACTGAATGTTGCTTGTGTCTTTACTTCTCTGACCCGGTATTCTCCCTTCTTGGCCTTTGGAAAGGTCACTTTGAACACCGGTCGACCAGCTGCTGTCGTGGCTTGAGGACGCCCGGCATTCTCATTGTAATGTAGTGCAGCCAGGTATAGTCTGTAAGCAATAAATACATTTTCAACATTCAATGTCTACAGTGTATGTAAAAGTAAATTTATTTTTACAACAATAACATTACCTGCACAACATTCCCAGAAATGGAAAAACCACATTTTTTGGTGTAAACCGTAGTATTACACTGTGGAAAACCTCGATAGAAGAAGTCTGATAGTGTGGACTTAGCTTGGCAACATCCTTCACAATTCTCTTGTTGGAGAGAACTTTCTCCAACTTGAGATATGGCAGTGTTCCTAAATTATTGGAAGTGTTACTATAGTATGATATGTAATTTTAAATAAAAAAAGGCAAGCTATATGATCTGTATACATTTTTTAAAAGTAACTATTGCTTCTTTAGCCTACATACCAGCAGCTAGCCACTTTTTTGTGTCTCGACTTCTCCTTGTTCCATGTAGACATGCTGGAAAATTGCTGTCTTCATGTGTGTGCTTATTTTGCATGTGGTTTAGCATAGACATCCATTTAGCCACTCTTTCAGGTCCACTGCTTGATGATGCAGCAGTCCAATAGATGTGGTTTTTTATACTATGCAACCATTTACGTATTTTCTCACAACCCTTTAGCTTGCACACTTTTTCCAGCTGCTTTGAAATTCCTGGAGATTTCAATTAAATACAAACATGACAACACACAATAAGTAGAGCAATGTGTCATTACATATAATGTAATGGTGGTGTTTTATATATATATATATATATATATATATATATATATATATATATATATATATATATATATATACACACACACACACACACACAGTATATATATAAATAATCCGCTAACACATAATGATCCGCTAAAACAGTTTCAGCGCAATTATTAGTCTGTAAAAATTTAGAAAATGATATGATGGTAGTAAGGTTATTTACCTTTCTCTATGTGCCAGACATCATAGAATTGGTTGACATTGCGTTCCCTGAGGAATTTTTGTATTTGCGGATGTCGGTCAGTCACAATGCAGTCCAGAGTCACTCCATGAGCATCCAAAAAGTCAAGACCTCTCTTCAAACCTTCCTTTTCCATGTGGTAACTTCCTCCCACTTCATTACTCTGAAAATTGATTAAAATATAATTATTTTTTTGCGTTTAAAATAAAATATTCAAGTTTTCCAGGACATTGAATCAAAGGTTTCTGCTCATTTACCTGGACGAGTTGTACATCAACAACGGTGTTTGTCTCCAGGTCCATCATTGTGTAACTGCCATATTTGGCAGAGTGCCCTTCAAAAACAAAAATACATAATCTCTTATTACACAATGTGCCCTGTCTATAAGATAAAATTCTATATATTTTTTTCTTTATAAAAAAACAATGTAAATGTGTCCCACAATGTACCTGGTGAGTCAGCCCTCATATCTCCTCCAACAATGACCTTTTCCCTTTGAGCCAACAGCTGTAGCATCTCATCCTGCCAGTTTCTCCATTTGTAAACAATAGCAGGCTCAATGCACATTCGTGCATGACGACGAAAGGTGTCGTACTTGAAAAGATGTAACTTCATAGCTGCAAATATCTGACAACACATAGAGAAGAGTTGGTAAGCAGTAAATTATTAAATGAATAAACATATTTTTTTGTTACATTACACATTTTTAGTCTCATGTAACTGCAAAGCTATTGATTATTTCATTTACAAATACCTTTTCAATTGTGAAAAATGAAGCACCACTGAGATACACAGCAGCAGAAAGGTGAAGGTTTCCAGCTGGAGTACTGCCCAAAATCGGCTGACTGTTCCATTTCCGTGAGAACTGACAATGGTGGCAGAGTTGTTCAACACGTAGAAATGTTCCAATCCTTTGTGATCTTATATGACAGCTTCTATGACATACCGGGCACACATCAAACAGTTCCATGATGCAGGTCTCATAGACAATATATTTACAAATGTTTTGAATAGGGCTGGATTCTTGAGCTCTGAAAAAAAAAAAAAACATTAATTTACATAAGCACTACAGAAAAATTAGATATGCTATAATTAAAACAAACATTATTCTAAAATATAATATAAACTTACGACAAGTCTTTTGGCTCTGTTATTGATGTGTCTGCCTCTGCAGGATTAAATGTGACATCAGTCTCTTGTGATGTTAGTATTGAAGAGCATTCCTGCAGGATATCTTCATCTTCCTCAAGGTCCAGACAAGGTCTTTTTGATGAAGTCTTGAGGGGCGTGGAAGACGCAACAGCTGTATGAGAAACTAATTTTGTGCTAACATCAAAACTTGACAATGTTGTCTCTGTCTGGACACCTGGAATATATAATTCAGCAAAGTTTCAGCAAAGATTCACTTTCTCTATCGTGGCTATTCAATTCAATTCAAATTTATTTGTATAGTACTTTTCACAATACATTGTTTTAAAGCAACTTTACAGAAAATGAATTTCGAAATGTGCATATAAAAATACAATTAGCTATTACAATTATATAATATTATATTGTATACTATATAATATAAATATAGTTAAAAACATTAACATACAGACACTCCTGTGGTGTGTTTGAAGCGTCCTCATTGACAGTTGTGTACCAACACTGCATAGCTTTGATGTTTCTGTCTGCACGCCAATATCCCTCGTTCTACAGCTTCGTGTCGATGTGCTGGCCTTTGTATAAACATAGCAATTTTGATGTCTTGTCTTTACAGAAAACATACACGGTTTTTAATACAATATCTTTAAAAAATTATATACGTGTGGATACACACTTTACAAACAAGGTTTACATTATATACACAGTCAGATTTTCTACGACGACGACAACAACTTTAGACGCATTTGTTATTGAACTGGCTGACATCGACTGAAATGACTATTTTCTAAAAAAACATGAAATACACTTACTTCTTCTGAAGGTGACGTTGCATCGCGAACAGTAGGCAACGATCCAGACTTGAGGATTAACTTTGAAGCAAGACCTGCTTTGAATTGACCCTCGTTCTCAAAACAGTCAGTCAAAAAATGATTCGCGCAAACATAAACGTATTTCCTTCATAAATAAAATCCATCCACTGCGTTTTCAGTGGCTCTGATGTCGGAAGTAAGTGAAAACTACTATGTTCATTATTACATCCCACAACAGAACACTTATGTTTCTTAGGAGACATTACCGGCTGTCGTTGAAACAATGGAGGATGGTGTACAGATCACGGAGGGCGGGCTCTATGCCAAAACCAGATTGTCAATCAAACCACGTCGGTGGGGCTTAGCTCAATTCTACGTCACAGTGAGAGCAGTCTTAGAACAGGGCGTTTTGAGACAGTGCTCATGAATTATTGAGATTGTAAAAAAAACACTAGGTGGATTTTTATCATGCTAGGGTGGTTTTGCTCACACACTGCCAACACACATGTATGGTCAAACACCATGTAAAAGTGAATTTTGCATAATAGGTGCCCTTTAATGAGACGATCTACACAATCATAACCTTCGGCCGAAAATTCTTCTCCCTCAAACGTGATCGCATATACAAAAACTGCAAAATGTCTGTTATTTTCATAACGAGTTTCGAAATCAAAAAAAATGTAGCGATTATTTGGCTCCTTCACCTTAACCGGTTGAATAAAACACTGATGCACACCGTCGGTAACCAAAACCTCACTACAGTGAACACAGCAATCCGCTGGACATTTGTGTGGCTTGGGGTTGACGCCACTGACGTGGTAACGTTTATTACATTTACCACAATATTTGGTAACGTCGCACTGTGCAAATTTCTGACCTAGAGGTGGTTTTTTATGCTTCTGAAAACAATAGTCTGACCTACAGTACCTCAAACAGTCACCGCAGTGTTTTGTTTTTTTGGGGTAAAGATGACATTCAGAATCGTTGCAAACATCACAAGTGTATTGACATCTGTGATCTCGCTGTGCTGTAAACCCTTGATAGCAATACTCACACACGTATGGTGTGCCTACGAACCCCTTCAGATTTTTAATCATAAAATAATGATTGTCGTGCAGGTACAAAAACACTGTTTTAGGATGCGGTACATCTGTGTTTGCATATTTCTCCAGCTTTCCTGTATTCGTTCTATAGAAGACCACTATTTTAATATTCAACATACGTTCAAACTGGGCAATATCCTTAAGTGATATCATATGCTGATCGGTGTATCCTGCAGACTCCTGCAATGCTGATGCTACGGACACTAACTCAGTGTGTGGTTTCTGAGGGTTAAGAAAGTGTGCTAAGCAGATTGCAAAACAAAGATTGTTTTCCCCTGCAATGTTTGAGGGGACGAACAAATTAAGTCTGTTCTTATCAATCACCTGATTGTGGGCTAGTTCCCTTAATTTTCGTCGAGCACCTCCTTGTTTACTTCTTGCTATAGACACTTTTAAATTTAAACACTCATCAAACTGTACATCTGTGTTGCTTTGCATGATTTTTTCAAGATCACTGATGAAGAGATCGACACTGTAATCATTGTTAGCTGACAAGAGTGTATTAACATCAGATGTCAAGCTAGGACCACTCAAAGTGATGTTAATTAAACTACCATCTCCACCTAATAATCTGGAAAACGCCACTATTTCGGAAAACGTGTCATGTAAAAACACAGTGTAGTCTGATAGACGTGTAGAAGATATTTCCCTTAGATTTATAAGCCTGCGGATTTCCAAACCATTGAATCGCCCTCGTGGTACTACAGAGTATCCGGCCACATCGCCACCCGCTCTTACAAGTGTTTCTATTTCAGCTTGAGTGAGACCCATGCAGGGGTCTGTTAGGTCAAGTGTGTGATGTGACCTGGTACCTGCTCCCTCACCTAGCTGTTGAGAATTTAAAAACTGTTCAAAATCAAAAACTGGTTCGGGGGCTTCGTCTAGCTGTTGAGAGTTTAAAAACTGTTCAAAATCAAAAACAGGCTCTGACAGTTCGTCTAGCTGTTGAGAGTTTAAAAACTGTTCAAAATCAAAAACTGGTTCTGACACCTCGTCTAGCTGTTGAGAGTTTAAAAACTGTTCAAAATCAAAAACCGGTTCTGGAGGAGGCTCTGCCCTTGATTGTACCCTGTTTATTAATTTTAACAATTTAGACGGTTTGTGTTTTTTCATCTCATCAACAGTCTGTATGAGCCTGAGTAGCTTTTCTGTGGTGTTTTGTTGATTTTGGAAATTATCATCCCTATTGCCCCTTAACGGTGGATCTTGTTCACCATCACATGACTCCCGACAACGTTTTGCAGCCATTTCTAACACTAATTTATTTAAAAATATTCACAAAATACACACCACACAACTAAACGTAGAAGAAGGAAAAAATCTAATCATAAAACCACATCTATGCACACTTGTGACAAAAATAATACACACTTAGAAAAAAAAACTGGGTAAAGAAAATAGGACTCACCAATACAGTTATTTAAAAAGATCCAGCAGTTCAGTTAACAGCGTTACAGTCATTTCCTGATCACAGGCCGTCTTAGCATGTGCACCATGATGACGTTTTAGTAACGCAACAATATGTTTAAGGATGATCCCTTGTTTCTGCTGCTCCTTAACAACAGTGTCCAAAACAGCTTTGTTTGCGTCGTTCTGCTGTTTATGACGTGCTTGGTCCTCTATAATTCTTTCTTGGTTCTTGGCTACTGTGTCCAAAAGGGCTTTGTTCGCGTCGTTCTGCTGTTTATGATGTTCTTGGTTCTTGGCAACAGTGTCCAAAATGGCTTTGTTTGCGTCGTTCTGCTGTTTATGACGTGCTTGGTCCTCTATAATTCTTTCTTGGTTCTTGACAATAGTGTTCAAAATGTCATTGTTTGTGTCGTTCAGCTGCTGGTTCTTGTATTCCTCCTGGTTTGAAGGAAGCTTGTCTGCATCATCATCATCTGAATCGGCGACGTTTTCAACAGTGTCTGTGGGTTGATTTAAATTCTCCTCCTGATCCACATTAGATTGGACGTTCATATCGCATCCATCCCATGCTTGGGCAAAATGCTCGTCCCAGAGCTCCTTGTCTTCTGGTTCTGTACAATATTGATAATAATTAATACCGATAGTAGTAATAATAATAATTTAATTTAATTCCTCTATACTCACGAGTTGATTGTCTCGGACGTTTTCGCTCGGGGGTGTTAGGTATCACGTCGATCTCACAGGGGTCTACAGTCTTTTGTCTATCGGGCTGAACCGGGAGAGCAGTCACATTCTGGTGTTCATGGTGTGATCTTGATTTTACCCACGGTCTTCTAACACCTGCATCAGCAACTGCTTGAGGTATACTGTTTGCAAAACTCCCCGTACAATCTAGAGTGGAAAGAACAAACATTTTTTTTTTTTTTTTCATGGATGTGATACATATATATTCTAAATAATAATACAAATGATTAATACATACCAACAGGTGTAGAATTAGTAGATATTTGCGGTGGTGAATGGATCTGCGCTGTCACAACCACTCTTCTTCCTAATGGTGTTCCGTGTCTAGCACTGTTTGCTGTTTCATGTCGTTCCGCAGTTGTAACGGACGGGTACCGGTTAACAAGTTGTCTTAAACAAGCTGGCACAGACACGAAGTTTTATTTAGTCTTTTTTTCTTCTGACATTGTAAGATAAATCTTTAATAGATCTATATATTGATTAAAAATAAAAACCCACAGAGCGATCCCCTGTTTTCTCTCGCGACTCGGCCCTTCACCGTACTAATCGACTGTGCGCTCGTTGTTTGTATGAATGAGAAAGGGGAAAAGAAAAAGAAAAAAAAAAACGATCATAAACGTCAATCCTGCCACAAGTACAGTTTTATTTTATTTTTTACAACATAATATAAATTATTAACAGAACTTACCGGACGCGGGTGTGATGTCAGTCCTAACCCCCGGTACCTCGTACGCAACGTTAGGCTGTGGAGGGCGTGCTGTCGGTGGGGGATAATGAAAAAAGAACGATCATAAACACGCATTCGTTATACATAACGGTTTTTAATAAATAAAGAAACAATCGTTCAAACATACCGCCCGCGTTCAGTGCTTTGATTTCGTTCACAATCGTCTCATAACCGTTGCTCTGTGCACAGAACATCAAATTGCCTGTCAAGTAATGGGATGACTCGTGATCACACATAAACAAATTTGATTTAAAATGGCTGTTAATGAAAACTAGACTTACCATTAGGAGAGCCAGACATTTTTAAAAATGTTTTCGTACTTTTAAGACGTAGCAAAAAAAACTGTTTTAGCCGCTGAAGAAAGCTTCAGCTTCTGTGGCGTTAGCTTTTGTACACGCGAAAAACAGTCGCGAAAAAGAGGCGTGTCACATGGCGCCACAGCAGCCTCAAAGGAAGCAATGTAGGTGTGAGCAACAACCTAACGTAAAAACCACTCTGTATGTTTTAAGAAACGAATGGAGACTATTTTTTATATAGAAAATAGTATCACCTATTTTAAATATCAACATGCATTTGTGTGTGTGTGTGTGTGTGTGTGTGTGTGTGTGTGTGTGTGTGCGTGTGTGTGTGTGTGTGTGTGTGTGTGTGTTTAAAGTCGGTTTTAAAATTAGCGTGAGATTTCAACTCCTTTTACACATCACATATTATGGATAGTATTTTCTTAAAATTAAGGAATGCTTGTTTGATTTTATTAATTTCAGATAACATTCAATTATTTATCTCTTCAGCGACTTGGTTAGCTGATGATTTAGATAATGGTCTCTCTCACTCTTTGAAATTCTCACCTGGAAAGACACCAGACATCGTCCTCGTTTTCAAATGTGTTTGTAGACGGGGGGCATGTGGCCTGTCGGTGCCTAGGTATCAGCACCATATAGAGCAAACAAACATTGATCTTGCCAAGACATCAAAACCCTCACTTTTGCACAGCCATTCCCCCCCCCCCCCCCCAGGAAAAAACCCAGACACCTCCCCACTGTCTCTAGGTGTGAACAACAGGACTTCACAGAACCCCCCCACAGCTCTGGTTACAGATACAACCATCATAAGAAACCCCCCACTGCTCTGGTTACAGATACAACCATCATAAGAAACCCCCCACCACTGCTCTGGTTACAGATACAACCATCATAAGAAACCCCCCACCACTGCACTGGTTACAGATACAACCATCATATATTCAGTAATAAACACAACACAAGTCAAATCTGAGATCTCTTTGATCTTTTGATTTACACACCTCTGCCATGTCAATCAAGGGTCACAGGACCCAGTGGCATGGCAACCGCTTTGACTGACAGGCCTTCAGAATCAGAATCAGAATCAGAATCAGAATCAGAATGAGCTTTATTGCCAGGTATGTACACATACGAGGAATTTGTTTTCGTGACAGAAGCTCCGCAGTACAACAGAATGACAGCGACAGAACATAAAACACATAATAAAGAATAAAAAATACAAATAAGTAGAGAGTGAATAACAATATACAAATGACAATTGTAGGCAAGTATATTACAAAATGAAGTTATGTATGTACATATATATTGTGTGCAAAATTTAAGTGTATACTAAGTATGTGTGTTAGATAAATAAAGTGTGTGTGTATATAAATATAAAGTGTAGTGTGTCCGCCGTTATTATAAGCTGTTCATAAGATGGATTGCCTGAGGGAAGAAACTGGTCCTGTGTCTGGTCGTTCTAGTGCTCAGTGCTCTGTAGCGTCGACCAGATGGCAACAGTTCAAAGAGGGAGTGTGCTGGATGTGAGGGGTCCAGAGTGATTTTGACAGCCCTTTTTCTCACTCTGGATAAGTACAGTTCTTGAATAGATGGGAGGGTTGAACCGATGATTCGCTCAGCAGTCCGGACTACCCTCTGTAGTCTTCTGAGGTCAGATTTAGAAGCTGAGCTGAACCAGACAGTTACTGAAGTGCAGAGGATGGATTCAATGATGGTGGAGTAGAACTGTTTCAGCAGCTCCTGTGGCAGGTTAAACTTCCTCAGCTGGCGGAGAAAGTACAACCTCTGCTGGGCCTTTTTCACAATGGAGTCAATGTGAATGTCCCACTTCAGGTCCTGAGAGATAGAGGTGCCCAGGAACCTGAATGACTCCACTGCAGTCACAGTGCTGTTCATGATGGTGAGTGGGGGGAGTGCAGGGGGGTCTCTCCTGAAGTCCACGATCATCTCCACTGTTTTGAGGGTGTTAAGCTCCAGGTTGTTGAGACTGCACCAGACAGCCAGCTCTTTTACCTCCTGTCTGTAAGCAGACTCGTCACCGTCCTGAATGAGGCCGATGAGTGTGGTGTCATCTGCAAACTTCAGGAGCTTGACAGAGGGGTCCTTAGACGTGCAATCATTAGTGTACAGGGAGAAGAGCAGTGGGGAGAGAACACAGCCCTGGGGAGCTCCGGTGCTGATTGTACGGGTGCTGGATGTGTATTTTCCCAGCCTCACTAGCTGCTGCCTGTCTGTCAGGAAGCTGTTGATCCACTGACAGACGGAGGTGGGCACGGAGAGCTGATTTAGTTTGGGCAGGAGGAGGTTTGGGATGATCGTGTTGAAGGCCGAGCTGAAGTCCACAAACAGGATCCTCACATAAGTCCCCGGTCTGTCTAGGTGTTGCAGAACATAATGCAGTCCAATGTTTACTGCATCGTCCACAGACCTGTTTGCTCTGTAGGCAAACTGAAGAGGATCCAGCAAGGGCCCAGTGATGTCCTTCAGGTGGCCCAGCACCAGTTTTTCAAATGACTTCATGACTACAGACGTTAGAGCCACAGGCCTGTAGTCATTTAGTCCTGTAATTTTGGGTTTCTTAGGGATGGGGATGATGGTGGAACGTTTGAGGCATGAAGGGACTTCGCACAGCTCCAGCGATCTGTTGAAGATCTGTGTGAAGATGGGGGCCAGCTGGTCAGCACAGGATTTCAGACAGGCTGGTGTAACACAATCTGGGCCTGGTGCTTTTTTCCTTTTCTGCTTCCGGAAGACCTGGCGCACCGCATCCTCGCTGATCTGAATTGCAGGTGTGGGGGAGAGGGGGGATGCAGGAGGTGAGAATGGTGAGAGTGCTTGATTGGAGAGGTGTTCAGGATGGGTTGCAGGAGCTGTTAATGGTGTGAACGGTAGTTTGGAGAGGCATTCAGGGCTGGTTGCAGGAGTTGTGAAGGGTGTGAATGGTTGTTGGGGGAGGCGTTCAGGGCAGGTGATGGGTGTTCTTTCAAACCTGCAGTAAAAAACACCAACACCAACAATCAAGAATCTCACACACACAGAAACACTATAATTTGCTATTATACTCCATATAACTCCATATACAAGCCAGAAACTAAGACTTTTTTTTGCATAGGCCTATCTAAAGGGTTAATGGTCCCACCTAGTGATCAACTGTAAAAATAAAAAATTTTACCTCTTCCCAAAAGGGAAAACCACAAACAATCAAGAATGCATGATTATATGGATTATATGGTTTTTTTTATAGTCATAAATCAATCCAACTGACCATGCACACTTCTGACTACCTGTCAATCTACACGGACTGTACGGCCATAAATCAGGCCATAAATCAGGGTAATAAATCCTCAAGACTTGAGATAAAGTGTATGATAGGACTACTTACGTCATCACTTAACAACCGAATACTTTCACCACCATTAAAAGGCAGCAGGTGCATAAATACACTTTTGTTTACTCCATGTAGTTCTGAGAGCTGAGGTGTACATTTTGATTTTCTGAAATACATCAAGGTAAGTGCGCAAAGGTCTCTCTCACACACTCTGTCTCTCTCTTTCTCAAACACACACACATACACACACAATATAATATGCTGTTATACTCCATATAGCTTCATATACAAGTCAGAAACGAAGCTTTTTTTGCACAGGCCTATCCAAAGGGTTAATGGTCCCACCTAGTGATCAACTGTAAAAATAACAAATGTTACCTCTTCCCAACAGGGAAAACCACCAACAATCAAGAATCTCACACACACAGAAACACTATAATTTGCTATTATACTCCATATAACTCCATATACAAGCCAGAAACTAAGACTTTTTTTTGCATAGGCCTATCTAAAGGGTTAATGGTCCCACCTAGTGATCAACTGTAAAAATAAAAAATTTTACCTCTTCCCAAAAGGGAAAACCACAAACAATCAAGAATGCATGATTATATGGTGTCATGGCTTTGCAATCAAAAAATGTCGTTATAATGGAAGTCAATGGGGCAAAAACAGCCAACTGCCCAAGACTGTTATAAAAAGTAAAAAAAAAAATCCAGCCACAATTACTTTTATATTGAAAATAAGTCATTTTGTGTGTTTTTCCCCCAAATCAGTGACATCATTTATGGACTTGGCAATTAAAGAGTTAAATTCTTGGATTTTATTTTAAACATTTGGTAGTTCAAGACTGAAGTTGATTAACAGATTTATGCAAAAGAATGTGAAAAAAATATGAATCTGATACATTTTTACAGCAGTTTAATTGAGTGGATGTTTTCATCCCGAACATAACGAAAGGGTAGTGAATTTGAACAATGCACAAGGGTTAAAGGTCCTATGACATGAAAATTTCACTTTCTGAGGTTTTTTAACATTAATATGAGTTCCCCTAGCCTGTATATGCTCCCCAAGTTTATAGAAATTTGAATCGGTGTAAATTGAGATTTTTCTATCTTTCTCTGCCTTTGAGAAAATGGAAGCTCAAACGGGCTGATCTTGAATCTCCTCGTTGTGACGTTGTAACGAGAATTGTCTTTCTCTGCTTTGCCCGCCCAAATATTTACATATAATTCAGTCGCAATGTCAGCACAGGCGTTTTATGATATGGATTCGACAGCACCGGCACAAACAGTGAGTAACAGTGTTCATTAATGCCTGGTCTGTGATCAGTGATTTCTGATGGGTAGCTAATCATTCAAGTTTGCACAGACTTTCTTTCTAAATCGTTTAATTCTGTTTATGCATCAGTGAATCAAGCCAGTGACTAAACGATCAACTTCACATTGTTTCTCTTAGTAGCATGAAACAAATCTGTTATTTAAATTGTGATTTAACTACAGAGAGCGATCAAAGAACGCTCACTTTTTTCCGGAGCTGTTACACATAGCGAGTATATCTGCACACTTGCCCAAACTGCCGTTACAATGAATGACGCTGTTATGCTGCACAACGGAGCTCATACTGTGTTCATGTGTTTGCTGTTAGCTGTGGTGAAAGCATTTTGTGAGAGAAAATGCTCATCACTGCAGCCTTTCATGTGATGGGGAAAAGATCGAAAAAATAATTATATAATCAACACTTCCACGATTCGTTAATCTTGACAGCTGTGATAGTATATATATATATATATATATATATATATATATATATATATATATATATATATATATATATATATATATATATATATATATATATATATATATTTGAGAGGGGTTTCACATGTAATATGCATTTCGAATGCAAAGATGTCAGCCAATCACAACAGTTGTGGTTTACTCTGAGTCTCACAGCAGACACGCCCCTTTAAACAGAGCATTCAAGCCAGAGGGCTAATGTCAGGATATAAAAATGCTTTTTATTTCTAAATTTTAAAGGTAAAAATCATACTAACAATATAAATACACCTAAGGAAACATTAAAAAGCATTTAAAGAAAAGGAAATAATCCATGTCATGGGACCTTTAAGTTCCGTTGTTTAAAAAAAAAAAATGCTTTATTGGCTAATGTTTCATAAACCTTCAGTTGTTATGCTGTAAAATCCATGCCATTATTAATTTCACAGTATTTTTACCACCCAAATGACTAATCTTTAAAGTCACAATTCTCTAATGGTCAAAATTACTCAGGTCAATGGTATTTTTAATGACATTATAATTTTTTTATTTTTTATAATTGTAGCGTACATAAATAGATAAAGCAAAACAAATATTCGGATTGTCCCTTATTTTTTCCCTTGTTTTCTTAAATAAAACACATATTTTTTACAAGAATAAACATAACATATTATTAATTAATAAAAATAATTTAAGCAATTAAAACCTTTTTTTTAAACTTGAATTTAAATACTATTAAACTAACTTTAAATTCTCAAGGAGTTTATAAGTGAAAAAAAAAATTCTAAATGAACTTGTGTTGACAATATAATAAGAACTAACAATATAATTCGATTTTTTTTTTTTTTTTTTAAATGAACAATTCCCCAGACAGCACACATACGTTGTGCCGATGTCGAGCCGACCTACAAAATTCCATCGGGACGATATCGCTCAGGGAGCGTTTGCTAATAGGCAAGATGTCTCGGCGACGTCGGCCTCTGATCGGAAATGCTCTCCGGCCGATGCTGAGACGATACATCCCGGCCGCTCTGCGTGGACGCGGTTCACCGGCGTTTTGCTCATCGTTACGGATCACCCGCGGCTACCGCCGCTGGTTTATAATAAAACAATACACACCACTCTCAAGAACCGATGCAACTTTATTAATATTTTCATTTATTTCATATTACATGTAAAAATACAATAACATTTACCAGATGCTTTGATCAAAAGTGGATAATTCGGGATTATTTGTAGTCTTTTGAACATTAACCATGATTTTACTACAGCTTTTGCAGTAAAACCATAGAAAAAACAAAATCAACCATAGTTTTACTACAATCACCATGATTTTACTACAGCTTTTGCAGTAAACCCATAGTAAAAACAAAAATAACCATTACTACAGTACTTGCATGGTTAAATGTTGTATGAGTATAGCACCTTTTGACAATACTTATTTCAAAGTAGGTTTACAGGAAATGCATGTTTCAAGGTTACAGTTTAAAAAGCCAGAGATGACTGAGACTCACTGGGAAGACCATCTAGTTCATAATAAAAAGTCATGTGTTCAGTGCTGTCAGCAGCGCGGGCTAACTTTATGCCAAGAACTTTTTAAAAAGAGTTACATAAACACAAAATAAAACCAGGCAAACAATACTAATTAAGCAATTAAAATGTTTTAAATTGCATGATAAAAGTTCAAAAATATTTTCTGATAAAATCTTACTAAACAAGTCTCTAGTTTTGTATTCAGTTAACATTAACATTATCTTTCAACATTTTTAAAGTGATGCTTACAAATAAAAGGGGACATGTAGGTCCACATAACTCAGAGAGTAAATATTGTTCATTTACAGATATAAGAGACGTTACAATAAAGTAGTTTGAAAATCATCAAATTTACCCTTATAGGCAAAATAAGGATAATATTTGTTTTGTGTGTCCAATGTTTTGTGTGTTCATGTACAGTTGTCGTCTGTAGTCTTTGTGAGCCTTGGTTGTCATCTGAAGTCTTCAAAAGTGAGTTTGGATTCAGTCTGGAGCTGC
The DNA here is from genome assembly GCF_023724105.1 of Carassius gibelio. NCBI lineage: Eukaryota > Metazoa > Chordata > Actinopteri > Cypriniformes > Cyprinidae > Carassius > Carassius gibelio. The sequence continues at coordinate 3,014,633 of NC_068372.1, forward strand.
TGTAATCTCTAGAAACCTTGGGATGGCCATCCTGAGATAGAAACAGGAAATAAAAAGGAGAAAGTTTAGAATAGCTGCTGCTGTTCATTTTATTTCAGACAAAATATTATTTATTTAATCACATATAACTGGAGTGCATGGTTATTAGATGTGTTGTGTGAATACTAAACTATGTATTTTAATTTAATTTAAACAACAACAAAAAAAAGTGTGTCCGAGCCCCAAATATTATTTGGAAGGCTATTTTCAAAGTAAAATACCAATAGGTTTTGCTTCCTTTAGTGGACTTTGATAAATTCTTGGTGTTAGAATTTAGTGACCTCACTACAGGCCATGCATGCACCATAGATGCTGCTGCCTCAATTTGAGCTTATTTTGCTCTATATATCTGATTTAATCACAAGTAGGTTATAAACACACATCCACTTCCAATTCACCAATCAATAAACAAAAATCGACACACTGCCACTAATGCTCTCAAAAATCAGTTTATTGATGAAGTGTTTCACGCGATCCCTGTAAATGTAATATTTAAGGCGTCTCTTTAGAATGGAATATACATTTCAGTAGGTGGAACATTATATTTGTAATTTATACTACCGTTAAAAGTTTGGGGTCAATACGATTTTCTTTTTACGTCTTTGAGAAAAGTCTCTTCTGCTCAACAAGGCTGCCTTTATTTGATCAAAAGCAAGTAAAAAAAAACTGTAATATTGTGAAATATTACAATTTAACAACAGTTTTCTACGTGAATATTGTGAAATGTAATTTATTTCTGTGATCTAAGCTAATTTTTATTACTCCAGTCTTCAGTGTCACATGATCCTTCAGAAATCATTCTGATTTGCTGCTCAATAAACATTTTCAATTATTATCACTGTCTTATCAATTATCAAAAGTTAAAACAGACATTTCTGTTTCAAACACTGTACTGTTTTAAAACTTTATTCATCAAAGAATCCTGAAAAAATGAAGGAACACAGCGGTTTTCAACACTGATAATAGTCAGAAATGTTTCTTCAGACGCAAATCAGAATATAAGAATGATTTCTGAAGATCATGTGACACTGAAGACAGGAGTAATGATGCTGAAAATACAGCTTTACCATCACAGGAATAATTGACTTCTCTAAATATATTCAAATAGAAAACTATTATTTTAAATTGTAGTGAATTGTTTTCATTTGATATATTAAACTGTGGTTGCCATAAAAGACTTTCAAAAACACAAAAAACCATACCTTCCCAAACTTATGAAACAGTTGTGTATGTTCAAGATTATACTTACTGGTCCTGCAGTTTATAGCATCTTTGAGATGTTGTCTGACAGCAGCGGTGGGCCGACAGGGTGAGCAGGGCTCTGCTGGCCCTATAAAAAACAAAATTGTGTGAAAAAAGCTTTTAAAGACTATTTAGTTATCATTTACATTTGTGTAATGTTCACAAATTGCTTGTGATTAGTTTAGTTGAGGTTGACCTGGAATATCCTACATTACAAAAAGTCTATGGCCAGCACTACAGATTGTGCTCCCCTTTTGATGAAAGAAGTCACATCTGATTTGTTACGAGCATTAGTGACAGAATCATCAGCCAATCAAAATTTGACATTCAATGACAGCACACCCTCTGGGTCTAGAGACGTGCCCAGTGCTACCCCCAGCGTTAGACTGCCCTTTTAGTCAGGGATTTCCAAAGTACGAAAGTTAAATTAAATGAAAAGAAAATACAGCCTACAGACCTGGTTGCCAATCTACTAAAATGCTTTTTTAAGGTGCTATTTTGCAAAAAAAAAAAGAGAATAACTGAGAAATGAAGACCTACAACTGAGAAAGGAAGACCTACACCTAAACTGAAGGCCAGCAACATTTTTATGCACCATTTCAAAGATTGCAACTACGAGTGCTATGAGTGGCTAACAGTTAAACCAAGCACAAGTTATTTTGTTGGCCGTGATTACTTTTTAATCTGAGTCAAGGGACATGAAATGAGTTCTTTATTATTTGATGAGTATTGTATCATGCACATTGTTATAACAGAGGTCGACTGATTCATTGGTTTTGCTGGTTAATCGGCACCCGATAGTTGATTTGTAGAACTATCGGTTATCTGCAAAATCCATGAAGATATTTTTCCGTGTTGCGTTTGTTTTGCCATGTGACACTGTGCGCTGCACAGAGTGGGAAACTTCAGACGCGAGTTTAAATGCAGCCGTTCACATAGTTTTCTATTAAATAACATTATATTAATCTCAAATCATTGTAAATTTACATAATGACTTCACCCTAGGCTATAAATTATGTATTGTGCATTTTACAGCAAAAATGTTGGTCTTTCTGTGGCTCTAATACAGTCTGTATGCTTCATATAGAAAGCTGTAATACAGATTGCGCGTTTTCTTTCCGTTTGCTCTTTTTTTTTTTAACACTGAACTTTAAACACATATGCCACATAGTTCATTCCTGAAGCAAACGTATGTCCGTTTGGTGATTAAATAAACAGTTTTAGACCGCTGCTTGAATTGAATGTGACGCATCCGGTGTGTGTGATAACTGTGACTTCTCAAAGACGCTGCACATGATTAGATAATCATGCACTGTTCTAAAATAGCAGCAAATGAAATGTGATGCGTTCGGTGTGTAGGGTTGGGTATCGTTTGAATTTTATCGATTCCAATTCCGATTCTGCTTATCGATTCCTAGTTTTGATTCCAATAAGATAAAAAAATCCAATATAAAAAAATTAAGTCAAACATTTAGATGTCAAACATGTTTCTGTCTTTTTACAAAGCATTCTGTTGCAGCTGAATAACATGAGCAAAAATCAGCAGCTTACAAAACACTGCAAGAGGAATTTTGCCTGTGCTTAAAAAAAAAAAAAATACCATAGCAAAAACAATTAATTAATAAAAATATTAAAGTGTTAAAGACAAGTAACCAGTCAGTAGTAAGATATGAACAAACAAAACAATTAGCAATATCCTAAATACAACTAAACAAAATTTCAGGTACAGAAACTGTAACTAAAAGTTTAAAAACACTGCATAGTTTTCTTTTTATAAATAAAATAAAGATTAATCAATTAAAGTTATTAAATATATTCAGTCGAGATCAGTGAATGATTTTCTTTTGTTTCTTTTGTTCTTTGATTAACATTAATGACAGACAGCGCGTTTATTAGGCTGTTGTCTCTTTAAACAAAAATACTGTACGTGTGTGTTTTCTTTCTCATCTGTTTACATTCATGTAAGACAAAAACGTTTGTGTTTATGATGATATACTGATGTAGTTTTCTGTATATTGGTCGACAAATATGAAAGAAGTTAGTTTCGGCTCGGAACAACCTTTTCTACAGTTGAAATACATGGAATGGTCCGAGAATGGACACAAACCCGGGAACCCGCAGTGCGACCGCAGACCGCTGCTCTCATTCAGTATAAATTTTGTTCAGTATTCATTTTAAAAACTATTGGTTTATAAATTGGTATCGGCCAGTGTGGTCCAAACTAGCTATCAGTATTGGAAAAATCCACTATCGGTTGATCTCTAGTTGATAATACTGTGGTGCTGTGTGGATGTCCAGAAAAAAAAAAAGACCAAATCAATACCGGTGGCTACTGGTGATACACTGAGGTCTAATGAAGCGAAATGATCGGTATTTAGGAGAAAATGAACACTACTTACAACAGTATTACCTTTAATCCATAGCCTGGGCAACCAGCTGTCAGCACGTTCACAACTGTCTATAGAAACGATGACATCGTCAATCAGGCCAACCCTAACCAGGATGACATAATTAAACAATTGTACACAACTGTTGTACACAGTTTTTATAATTTATTAGCTAAACAAATGCACAGCTTCCACCAATAAAAAAAAATTGTTAAAGCAAGAGTACAGCACCAACTACTGTTACCCGGATGAGCTCTGTTATTACATTTTACAGGTTTTTATCCAGGGATAACATGCATCGGAATGTCGCAACTGACCAATCAGAATCAAGTACCCACAGAGCCATGTAATAAAAGTAATAAGCTAATGGTAAACTAATCATTTACAAAACATGACTATGTGTTCATAGATGATTAATAAGTGATGTTAATATTTTTATCTATGTTCTGTAGATTAAGTTATAAATAACTTACAAAGCTTTCTGCACCCACAATCTAAAGTGTAAACTACTCATCAGTTGTAAATGTAAACTTTCCGGTTACAGGTTGGTTGATTTTGTGTGTGTGTGTGTGTTGGTGTGTGTGTGTGTATATATATATATATATATATATATATATATATATATATATATATATATATATATACATATGCACACACAACTGAAAACCACAAAGTTTGTAAAACATTTACAACTGATGAGTAGTTTACACCTTAGATTGGGGGGTGCAGAAAGCTTTGTAAATGATTTATACTGTTTATTGAGATAATAGTACAATGTTGACATTTCAATGATTAATAAGTGATTCATAATATATTAACTAGTAACTATTAAAAATTAAGGATCTGTTTGATTTTTTTCGTGATTTTATTTTTTTTAAGATTGCTTATGAAAGATGTGTAAATCATATCATATTACTTAATCATTAGTGAATGTATATTCATGTCACTTGTAAATTATTTATAACTTAATCTACAGAACATAGATAAAAATATTAACATCATTTATTTCTATGAACACAGTCATGTTTTGTAAATAATTAGTTAATCATAATCTAATTACTTGTAAATGACTTTTAAAATGAATTTACAAAAAGTACACAAATTATTCGTATATCACTTATTAGGCGCTTATGAATGTTTTGTAAATGATTAGTTCATCATTAACTACTCACTTAAAAGTGACTTACAACTGAACTTTATTATAAATTGTTACCAAAAAGTCACCCACACCTTGGAAGACCTGAGGGAAAGTAAATTAACAGCAAATTTTCATTTTGGGGTGAACTATCCCTTTAACCCACACTAATCTAGCCTACTGCTGAAGTTGTTGATCAGCCCCGTCATTGTTGTTGAGAGCCTGTGTGGGGCATAATATGTGCATTAAGGGGCGGTCACACTGCACTTTTCGTTCCACTGACTTCCATTCATACGCATGCGAATGCAAAGTTTGGTGAACTTTGACCTGCGAATTCGCATCACGTGAAGTCGTGGGACCAGTAGATGAATGATACGTCACTGCGTGACCTCTCTGTACAGAAATTAAAAAATGAAGTGCTAATTTTAGCCGTAGCGCAGCATCCTATTTTATATAATACATATTTAAAAGATAATTAAAAAAGAAGCTGCATGGTTCGCAGTGTCAATGGAAACAGGAACAGATGGCACATTTGAATGAGGACACGTTCTATATTTTTTTTTATTGTTTAGTGTGTATATTTATAGAGAGAGAGAGAGACAGAGTGCAATATAATAAGACGCTTTCGACGCCATCGCCAAAGACACAGTAAAAGCACAGATTAACCCATGTTGGAAACCGTTATATCTTGCTCCCGCCCATATTCGCAGCGGCGTCCGAAATAATTTTGCACGTTCAAAGGCTAGTGTGACCGCACTTTTACACATACGGCTGCGTTAGCTGTAACAGAGATGTGTAAGATGTGTACAGGTATCTAACAGTTGTTTACTGAAGGCCCTGACTGAAACCCCACGGTACTTACTGTCTGACAGCAGGTTCACTCAGACTCTGCTCATCATCACTGAAGAATCCAGGAACAAAACAAGCAATCTGACACAGAGTCAACAATATTTACTCTGCAGTTCCAGGTTCATTAGAAGGAAACAAGCTAGAGTAGAGGTGAAATGGAGATAAAAGACAGAATAATATATAACAATTATAATAACATGTAATATACATATTCTACTACTAAAAATATAATCTTAAAATAACACAATCTATATTTTTAATTTTAGGTTGAGTGTGACTTACGTTATGATGTCAGGGACTTCTTAAAATTGGTGAAATGTATTCTGAAAAAGGCATATTCATGTTTTTCATGAGCTTCTTCAGGTCACCTGTATTTCTAAGTCAGAATCTCCCTTCAGAAATGTTGAAATCTCGGAGCTTCACTTCTGTTCTGTAGAGTTTCTTTCTGTCCTCCTGAAATCACATAACAATTTGTATTAATATCTGTTTATCATGAAATATCGAAACTAATGTGAACTTGATTTCAGCCGATTACACTCTCACTGTAAGTGACGTCATCGATTCAGTAAATCAGCCTTTTCCAATAACATACTGACAAATCACCAGCAAAACATTCAAAGTGCCATCAAAATATCTCATACACACACGAAGATTTGATTAAAAGCCCAGAGTTTCATCAACAAGAGCTCAATCTATATAGTTAGCCTACCTGAAAACTGCTAAGATGCTAACGGACTTTTTCGAAGAAACTAAACCGTTTCTATAAAATAAATTTAATTGAAACATGTCAATAACAAGCAAGAAACGTGTCAGGAACATTTGTATGTAATATTTGTGTGATTTTAGCGACTAAACTTACCCAAAACAGTGTAAACTGCAGCGAGAGACGGAGATTGCTGCTTGCCAGTAACGGTTTTTGTGTTGATGCCCCGTTTCCATGGCAACTCTGCTCCCCGCTCGCGCAGCCTGGCGCAGGACTCAACGCACACACAGCATTTACACAAACATCTAGAGTTAAAGCATTACATTTATAATGTACAGTCTCATTCAATAATAAATTTAAAAATCATTTTGTAGTTCAGAAGCAACAGCAACAATAGCTCACCATATTATTTCACCGGATTATTTCTGAAAGCCTGTAAAAGAGTGAAAAACACGGTGAAAAAGCAGTCAGGACTTCTCTTTAATAACCCGCTTTTACATTTTCTCTCCGAGAAACTTCTGAAAACGCATTAAGGCGTTAACATTAATGTTAAAAAAAAATCGCTACCGTGACCGTTGGCTCAAAAAGTTAACGGTAACATTATTTGAAAATGAGCCAGACTCTTCAGCTGCCCATAGACTGTATAAAACACCCCGTGTGCCTTACTAGTACTTTTTCAGTGTCACAGAATTAACAAAGTAGTATTTTTTGTCTAATTGAGCTGAAGTGAAATCGTAACGTTACCTGAGAGCCACAGATGTCGCTGGGATTATCCTCTTCTCTCTCTCTGGGTGGCTAAAAGAGACGAATACTGGGCACGCGCACACAGAGAAGCGCGGCATCGGCCCGCGGTCGTGAACCAACTCAGGGCCGCAGAGGGGTTACCAGGATGTCATGTTTGGGGGGGCATTTGGCTTTTTTTGGGGGGCAACATAAACAACTAAAAAAATCGGCGCAAAATAATCTATAGCCTACTACACACAATCTGTTTTAGTGCATATCTTTTTCTAAGCCAGGAACCCAGAGATAGGTACAGGGCCCCTATTAGACTATAGGGCTGTCACATAAAAGTTAGTTAAACCCAGTCAACATTAATAATATGATGATGATATTATTATTATTCACAGATTCATATATACAACAGATCACGGTTATTGCCTGATGATGAGTGACAGGTGTTTGCTTGTGAGAAGACTTGCTACACGAGTAGGCTTTTTTAAAATTAATCTGAAGTCACGTTTGTATAGACAAGAGGTAAATTAATTTGTTTCTTCTGAGCTGTTCCAGACGTAGGTGCTACCATAAATTCGCCAGTTAGCCTCTAAGTTTCTTTGTGAATGCGGCCCCAGGTAAAAAAAAAAAATGCATATGCTCATTTGAACAGTATGAGAACAGTATTTGAATGGTATTCTCTGGTTGTAAGTGGCTTTGGATAAAAGGGTCTGCTAAATGAATAAATGTAAACATGTAGGCCTAAATAAAAGTGAACATATTAGGCTACAGGGGGTAAGGAGACTTAGAGAGTTGAAATAAAAGATATTTTTGTGAAACTATAAGAATTTAATTTATGATCTCATTAGCAGAGTCAACATTACTATTTTTAAATATGGTTTTATTTTTATCTAATTTGATTTATTATTAGTGGTGCTTGACATAGGCAAATGTTATTATTATTTTACAGGGGTGTGGAGTCTGTATGGGTTTGTTCTCCCTCAGGGGGTGGGTGATATAATAAAAATCTAATAAGTCTTGTTTTTTTTTTGTTTTGTTTTTTTAGAAATCATGATTTTATACTGATTCTTTGTCATGTTGGTTTTTCTATTTTGCAAGCTGTTTGAGCATCACAGCCAAACTAATTTCCTTATTATAAAGCATTTTTTAAGGTAACAAAATATGAAAAAATTTGGCGGATATTTAGGCCAAAGTGCATGGGTGAAGATAAAAATCTTTGTAATTATTTTATCTTTGTTATTAAAAAATGAGAACAAAGATACACATTAAAAATACAGATATTTTACAAATAAAGTGTTTTATTTTCAGGTACAGGAGATGTATTTAGCAGGAGCATTTAAAAAAATTAACGAACAAATATAAAAATAAAACACTATATACAGTGATTCCTATTAAAGCAACTGTATTTTTTTTTTTTTTTTTTTTCAGTCAAGAGTATTGATTGATTTTTCTCTGTGGGTTTGGTGTTTTATTAACATTAAAGGAATAATTCACCCAAAAATTTTAATAGTGAAGAAAAAAAACCTGAAAAAAAACACCTTTCTTCTGCAAAACATAAGCATTATTTTGAAGAAAACCAAACAGTTGCTGGTTCACAGTGACTTCCAGAGTATGTTTTACTACTATCAAAGTCAATGTGTACCAGAAACCGTTACACAGATTCTACAAAATATCTTCTTTTGTGTTCAGCACAAGAAAGTAGTTAATACAGGTTTTGGACAACATGTGAGTGTATAAACAATGACAGAAATTAAATTTTAGGGTGAACTATCCCTTTAATTCACACGGCAGCATGTACTGCCTACTGTCCCTTTAAGACCTGCATGCATACAGACATGCATCCTCTTTCAGTTGTTTACTTTCATTTTAGACATATCCAACGAAGTCTATACATAAACCTTGTGTGTTTCGACAGTATTAGCACAGGACATAACTTCGAAATCAGGCACAGTTTGAAGGGCTTTTTCGTTTTCGTGCCGCACTTTGATTGTGCTTAGAAGAACCGAACGTCAGAAAAGCACACGAATGAAACTTTTAAATAAGCAGTAAGGATTTAAAGCAGATGCAAAAAAAAAAAAAAAAAAAAAATGTGAATAAGTGCAGTATCCTCTTTTGAGTAACTCTACCGCTGAGTTAACACTTATGTTAATGTATCAGGGGCGTGTCTAGGGGGAGGCTGGGGGAGGCAGTGCCTCCCCTAGGATAACCCATGCCTCCCCGAGAAACGGACTGTCCCGCTGATGATAAATAAACATTTAAAAGTTGATTGTTTTGTGCATATTTTTCCATCAGTAGCAGATGAGTCTGACCCAACAAAAATCCAGTTTGGCGCTGTTTGACAGTGCGCGCGCGTTTCAGGCTTACAGGCTCAGAAAAAGTGCATCATGTGAGAATAGAACGCCAATGAAATGTTTACCTGGCAGAGCCTTAGAGCAGTGGCGTGTCCACAAGGGTGGCACAAATGAGCTTTGCCACTCCAGTTGCCACCCCAAAACAGCGTATGGGATCGAAGTGCATTGAGAGCGGAACATCGTGATTTTGACTGAAACAGGGGTTTTTGAAAGTCAGTGAATTCTGCGACTATGACTTTGAGGTCCAACGCTAAAGTGCCCTCGCGGTCCGGTCTGCCCCCTGTCCTCAATTTCTGCCGGGGGTAGTATATTAATATTTCTGGTTGTGGACGATAAAAATGTCTCCACGATCTGATTTTGAAGAAATATTGTTGCATTGTGCCGCAGCGCACATTCTATCAGCTGCAGTTCTGGCGCCACGGAATTATTATAATACATTAACATAAGTGTTAACTCAGCGGTAGAGTTACTCAAAAGAGGATACTGCACTTATTCACAATTTTTTTTTTTTTTTTTTGCATCTGCTTTAAATCCTTACTGCTTATTTAAAAGTTTCATTCGTGTGCTTTTCTGACGTTCGGTTCTTCTAAGCACAATCAAAGTGCGGCACGAAAACGAAAAAGCCCTTCAAACTGTGCCTGATTTCGAAGTTATGTCCTGTGCTAATACTGTCGAAACACACAAGGTTTATGTATAGACTTCGTTGGATATGTCTAAAATGAAAGTAAACAACTGAAAGAGGATGCATGTCTGTATGCATGCAGGTCTTAAAGGGACAGTAGGCAGTACATGCTGCCGTGTGAATTAAAGGGATAGTTCACCCTAAAATTTAATTTCTGTCATTGTTTATACACTCACATGTTGTCCAAAACCTGTATTAACTACTTTCTTGTGCTGAACACAAAAGAAGATATTTTGTAGAATCTGTGTAACGGTTTCTGGTACACATTGACTTTGATAGTAGTAAAACATACTCTGGAAGTCACTGTGAACCAGCAACTGTTTGGTTTTCTTCAAAATAATGCTTATGTTTTGCAGAAGAAAGGTGTTTTTTTTTCAGGTTTTTTTTCTTCACTATTAAAATTTTTGGGTTAATTATTCCTTTAATGTTAATAAAACACCAAACCCACAGAGAAAAATCAATCAATACTCTTGACTGAAAAAAAAAAAAAAAAAAAATACAGTTGCTTTAATAGGAATCACTGTATATAGTGTTTTATTTTTATATTTGTTCGTTAATTTTTTTAAATGCTCCTGCTAAATACATCTCCTGTACCTGAAAATAAAACACTTTATTTGTAAAATATCTGTATTTTTAATGTGTATCTTTGTTCTCATTTTTTAATAACAAAGATAAAATAATTACAAAGATTTTTATCTTCACCCATGCACTTTGGCCTAAATATCCGCCAAATTTTTTCATATTTTGTTACCTTAAAAAATGCTTTATAATAAGGAAATTAGTTTGGCTGTGATGCTCAAACAGCTTGCAAAATAGAAAAACCAACATGACAAAGAATCAGTATAAAATCATGATTTCTAAAAAAACAAAACAAAAAAAAACAAGACTTATTAGATTTTTATTATATCACCCACCCCCTGAGGGAGAACAAACCCATACAGACTCCACACCCCTGTAAAATAATAATAACATTTGCCTATGTCAAGCACCACTAATAATAAATCAAATTAGATAAAAATAAAACCATATTTAAAAATAGTAATGTTGACTCTGCTAATGAGATCATAAATTAAATTCTTATAGTTTCACAAAAATATCTTTTATTTCAACTCTCTAAGTCTCCTTACCCCCTGTAGCCTAATATGTTCACTTTTATTTAGGCCTACATGTTTACATTTATTCATTTAGCAGACCCTTTTATCCAAAGCCACTTACAACCAGAGAATACCATTCAAATACTGTTCTCATACTGTTCAAATGAGCATATGCATTTTTTTTTTTTTTACCTGGGGCCGCTTTCACAAAGAAACTTAGAGGCTAACTGGCGAATTTATGGTAGCACCTACGTCTGGAACAGCTCAGAAGAAACAAATTAATTTACCTCTTGTCTATACAAACGTGACTTTAGATTAATTTTAAAAAAGCCTACTCGTGTAGCAAGTCTTCTCACAAGCAAACACCTGTCACTCATCATCAGGCAATAACCGTGATCTGTTGTATATATGAATCTGTGAATAATAATAATAATATCATCATCATATTATTAATGTTGACCGGGTTTAACTAACTTTTATGTGACAGCCCTATAGTCTAATAGGGGCCCTGTACCTATCTCTGGGTTCCTGGCTTAGAAAAAGATATGCACTAAAACAGATTGTGTGTAGTAGGCTATAGATTATTTTGCGCCGATTTTTTTAGTTGTTTATGTTGCCCCCCAAAAAAAGCCAAATGCCCCCCCAAACATGACATCCTGGTAACCCCTCTGTAATGTATTATAATAATTCCGTGGCGCCAGAACTGCAGCTGATAGAATGTGCGCTGCGGCACAATGCAACAATATTTCTTCAAAATCAGATCGTGGAGACATTTTTATCGTCCACAACCAGAAATATTAATATACTACCCCCGGCAGAAATTGAGGACAGGGGGCAGACCGGACCGCGAGGGCACTTTAGCGTTGGACCTCAAAGTCATAGTCGCAGAATTCACTGACTTTCAAAAACCCCTGTTTCAGTCAAAATCACGATGTTCCGCTCTCAATGCACTTCGATCCCATACGCTGTTTTGGGGTGGCAACTGGAGTGGCAAAGCTCATTTGTGCCACCCTTGTGGACACGCCACTGCTCTAAGGCTCTGCCAGGTAAACATTTCATTGGCGTTCTATTCTCACATGATGCACTTTTTCTGAGCCTGTAAGCCTGAAACGCGCGCGCACTGTCAAACAGCGCCAAACTGGATTTTTGTTGGGTCAGACTCATCTGCTACTGATGGAAAAATATGCACAAAACAATCAACTTTTAAATGTTTATTTATCATCAGCGGGACAGTCCGTTTCTCGGGGAGGCATGGGTTAACCTAGGGGAGGCACTGCCTCCCCCAGCCTCCCCCTAGACACGCCCCTGATACATTAACATAAGTGTTAACTCAGCGGTAGAGTTACTCAAAAGAGGATACTGCACTTATTCACAATTTTTTTTTTTTTTTTTTTTGCATCTGCTTTAAATCCTTACTGCTTATTTAAAAGTTTCATTCGTGTGCTTTTCTGACGTTCGGTTCTTCTAAGCACAATCAAAGTGCGGCACGAAAACGAAAAAGCCCTTCAAACTGTGCCTGATTTCGAAGTTATGTCCTGTGCTAATACTGTCGAAACACACAAGGTTTATGTATAGACTTCGTTGGATATGTCTAAAATGAAAGTAAACAACTGAAAGAGGATGCATGTCTGTATGCATGCAGGTCTTAAAGGGACAGTAGGCAGTACATGCTGCCGTGTGAATTAAAGGGATAGTTCACCCTAAAATTTAATTTCTGTCATTGTTTATACACTCACATGTTGTCCAAAACCTGTATTAACTACTTTCTTGTGCTGAACACAAAAGAAGATATTTTGTAGAATCTGTGTAACGGTTTCTGGTACACATTGACTTTGATAGTAGTAAAACATACTCTGGAAGTCACTGTGAACCAGTAACTGTTTGGTTTTCTTCAAAATAATGCTTATGTTTTGCAGAAGAAAGGTGTTTTTTTTTCAGGTTTTTTTTCTTCACTATTAAAATTTTTGGGTTAATTATTCCTTTAATGTTAATAAAACACCAAACCCACAGAGAAAAATCAATCAATACTCTTGACTGAAAAAAAAATAAAAAAAAAATACAGTTGCTTTAATAGGAATCACTGTATATAGTGTTTTATTTTTATATTTGTTCGTTAATTTTTTTAAATGCTCCTGCTAAATACATCTCCTGTACCTGAAAATAAAACACTTTATTTGTAAAATATCTGTATTTTTAATGTGTATCTTTGTTCTCATTTTTTAATAACAAAGATAAAATAATTACAAAGATTTTTATCTTCACCCATGCACTTTGGCCTAAATATCCGCCAAATTTTTTCATATTTTGTTACCTTAAAAAATGCTTTATAATAAGGAAATTAGTTTGGCTGTGATGCTCAAACAGCTTGCAAAATAGAAAAACCAACATGACAAAGAATCAGTATAAAATCATGATTTCTAAAAAAACAAAACAAAAAAAAACAAGACTTATTAGATTTTTATTATATCACCCACCCCCTGAGGGAGAACAAACCCATACAGACTCCACACCCCTGTAAAATAATAATAACATTTGCCTATGTCAAGCACCACTAATAATAAATCAAATTAGATAAAAATAAAACCATATTTAAAAATAGTAATGTTGACTCTGCTAATGAGATCATAAATTAAATTCTTATAGTTTCACAAAAATATCTTTTATTTCAACTCTCTAAGTCTCCTTACCCCCTGTAGCCTAATATGTTCACTTTTATTTAGGCCTACATGTTTACATTTATTCATTTAGCAGACCCTTTTATCCAAAGCCACTTACAACCAGAGAATACCATTCAAATACTGTTCTCATACTGTTCAAATGAGCATATGCATTTTTTTTTTTTTACCTGGGGCCGCATTCACAAAGAAACTTAGAGGCTAACTGGCGAATTTATGGTAGCACCTACGTCTGGAACAGCTCAGAAGAAACAAATTAATTTACCTCTTGTCTATACAAACGTGACTTTAGATTAATTTTAAAAAAGCCTACTCGTGTAGCAAGTCTTCTCACAAGCAAACACCTGTCACTCATCATCAGGCAATAACCGTGATCTGTTGTATATATGAATCTGTGAATAATAATAATAATATCATCATCATATTATTAATGTTGACCGGGTTTAACTAACTTTTATGTGACAGCCCTATAGTCTAATAGGGGCCCTGTACCTATCTCTGGGTTCCTGGCTTAGAAAAAGATATGCACTAAAACAGATTGTGTGTAGTAGGCTATAGATTATTTTGCGCCGATTTTTTTAGTTGTTTATGTTGCCCCCCAAAAAAAGCCAAATGCCCCCCCAAACATGACATCCTGGTAACCCCTCTGTAATGTATTATAATAATTCCGTGGCGCCAGAACTGCAGCTGATAGAATGTGCGCTGCGGCACAATGCAACAATATTTCTTCAAAATCAGATCGTGGAGACATTTTTATCGTCCACAACCAGAAATATTAATATACTACCCCCGGCAGAAATTGAGGACAGGGGGCAGACCGGACCGCGAGGGCACTTTAGCGTTGGACCTCAAAGTCATAGTCGCAGAATTCACTGACTTTCAAAAACCCCTGTTTCAGTCAAAATCACGATGTTCCGCTCTCAATGCACTTCGATCCCATACGCTGTTTTGGGGTGGCAACTGGAGTGGCAAAGCTCATTTGTGCCACCCTTGTGGACACGCCACTGCTCTAAGGCTCTGCCAGGTAAACATTTCATTGGCGTTCTATTCTCACATGATGCACTTTTTCTGAGCCTGTAAGCCTGAAGCGCGCGCGCACTGTCAAACAGCGCCAAACTGGATTTTTGTTGGGTCAGACTCATCTGCTACTGATGGAAAAATATGCACAAAACAATCAACTTTTAAATGTTTATTTATCATCAGCGGGACAGTCCGTTTCTCGGGGAGGCATGGGTTATCCTAGGGGAGGCACTGCCTCCCCCAGCCTCCCCCTAGACACGCCCCTGCAGGGCCGACGATTGATGAGCTGGAGAACAGAGCACTGACCAAATTATATCGGCCTCCGCCAGGCCGATGTTTTATAGATTTTTTAGGTATAGAGACCGACGTTTCGATATTGGGCCGACGTCGGCCAGACGTACATGTGCTGTCTGGGCTTCCTGTATAAAATGGGACAGCAACCTATTGGTTCTCAACCTTTTTTTCCAGCGGGCCATATGGTCTAAGAGCAAGTCACATACAATTTACATATTACGTCAGCAATACAAACCAACCTGATTTATAATATTATAGCCTCTTATGATATATAATCTATTACATTCATTGAAACAATTCTACTCCCAATAAATCAAACACCTGATGCTGTCGGGAGCTGACCAGTTGTGTGAGATTCAGCTTGAAAGGAGTACAGCACAAAGAAGTTGCGATTGTAACGCCTGTGTTATACTTTCCGCATGAGCAATCCGGACGCAGACATGGCCAGCGCGGACGCAGACTTCTTCAATTTATACTTCTGAATGCGCAGGGTGATGGTCCGCTCTGCAATTGACCACAATTATTGCACATCTGACTGTCTTTATATTATTTTATTGACGGATTGCACAGGTTCGAGTAGCAATGAGCTTCTTCACTCTGCCTGCACATGTGCAATTTTGCTTTTGAAGCATACTGACCACGCGCTCCTGTCCGCGCGGTCGTCTGCTCAGAGCCTGGTGTGTTTGATTAAGGAGACATGGAAAACATGCAGTGTTGGGGGGCCTCCAGGAACGTGGTTGGGAACCACTGATCTAGACTTTAAAATCACATTCACAGAACAATATATATATATAACTTTAGTAACACTTTACAATAAGATTCCATTCATAAACATTATGTTAACATGAACAATATTTATATAGCATTCATTCATGTCAGTTAATATTCCAAACTAAAACATTAAAACATTGTTCTATTGTGATTTTTTTCCAAGCACATTTTACCAATTCCAAACCATATCAATCTTAATAACTACCATTATTTTTTATTTAATCATTTATGAGTGCTATACAATAGTCCAGGAAAGCTGGAAGAGAAAAACAGGTCAAGAAGAACTGACAAAAAGAATTGCAAAATAATTAGGAAATAATGTGAAGATTAATTTTTAGTCAATTCTGCAAGACAGACTTTCAGGAAAGGAGGTGGAATAAAAATGAGCTCCTAAATCTTAATCCCAGATTCTGGAAGATATACTCCTCAAACGATCGAACAAGAGGAGGTGGTGCTGGTCCTTCACGAGTCACTCTAATCAGTTCATAAAGCCTATATATAAAGACTTAATATATAGTATTTCACAATACTTCATGGTATTCTAATTAAATCATTTTTTGGAATCTTAAGTCTCTCAGAGCCTGACACCGAGTAATTCTGGAGACTCCAGGAAAGTGGCAGTTCTGTAAAATGTTGGCGCTGGAGACTAAATGCTCCCTGATAGTTTCACACCTAATTCACTTAACACACACACACACACACACACATTACCCACAGTGACAGAGGGACAGAGTGACATCAGATGTATGATAGTTTTTTAATTTTCTATCATCCATATAGTGTTGTATAGTCATGAAACTATTGTCATGAGACCAGTCATTCTGAGGAAATATGCCTCAGAATGAATTGTCTTCTATGTGTACATTTTTTTTTTTGAAGTGTTTAGAAGCTGCACTTTAAAAAAAATAAAAAGACATTTACTGGTTCCTTTTTTACTATTATTTCAAAAAATCACCACGACAAAACCATTCAAGCTATCCAAAATTCATTCACACCTGTTCTGTAAGATTAATTCTTTAAACAGTGGTAAAAGAGGATGTGATGCTGAACCTTCAAGAGTCACTCAAAACGTATCTGTCCATAAAGCCTATAAAGAATTATTCTTAATATACAGTTCACAATACTTCAGCTTGTTATTCTAATTAAGTGAGGGTCATTTTATCAGTAAAATTCCTAAAATACATATTATTTTATTTGAAAGATTTCTATAAATGATTTAAATCATACTAGTTTCTACAATAATTATTTAAAAGTAATCCTATAGCTCCCTCTGGTGGCCATTATAGGTACTAAGAATTGCAAGCTTGATTTATAAGTTATGATAGTTTTAATTTTATGCTGGCTCTTGAAAAAAATAAAGCTATGAAACTTACTGTGCTTCCTTCAAATGAGGACTTCTACTTATATAAAAAATTATGAAGAGTTAGAATGAAAAATTGTAAAGATATAGTAAAATAACTATTGTATTTTTTTATGTTACTTTAATAAATCTCTATGGCAACACCATTTAAGCTATCCTAAACCCATTCACAATTTAACATCTCAGTATATTGGCATCATGTTGAAAAAGGAGTATGGAGTAGTATGAGGAGGAGTATGAATTCATTTACAGGCTGATTTTATCATAAATCCACAATAAAATTTCTGAGTTCTGTATCAATCTGTGTTGTTGTTTGTTTATTTTTATCTTTTATTTTTCATAGGAAGATAACTTACTCTCCTTTTTAATAAATGTGCTTATAAACCAAGGACAAGCTATTTATAGCTGTATTTATAAACTGCTTACTACTGACTATTAATATTGGGACAAGGCTTTATAAAGCATGAACTGACTATTTACTAATGAGTGCAGTTATTATAAAGTGTTATCAATGCATTTGCTAATGTTAACAAATTAGACATTATTTTACAGTGTTATCAAATCCTTAAATGACTCATAAGCATTTGTGAAAGTTCTGCTTGCATTACAGCTTAGTATTGATCTGTGAGCTGAACAGATGTACTGTTACATCCATGAGATTTTGTTTTTATTGTAATACACAAACTATGAAATTATACAAAATGTATAAAAAGGTAAATAAATAAATACGCACACATTAAAAAAGCAGCCAAGAATGAGTTTCCTTATTTATATAGATTACAATTGAAGACAGAAGCAAGTGGTAAATGTGGTCACTTTAATATTCAAATCCAGTAGATCCACTTCAGATTTATTTCTCAACAGTTTATGTTCACGTGGTTGTTTTCGTTTATATTCGCCAAGCTATTATGTGTTTTGAAATAATCTTGTCCGTGATGTGTTCGTTCGTACGACGAAAGACAGAAACCTGCGCTCAAGAGAGATTTGTTATTCTGCCAGTCGCGCTTTCAAATAGTCTTGCACACTTAAACAGGTCACAAACACCTGCATTTACTTCTTGTAGTGTTACAATGGGTTTATTGTGTGCATTTGTGGTAATATTTTATTTAAAAAAGCTCTTAAACAAGAATAAATTCGTTTGTTTTGAGCTCGACACTGTACGCGCTGATCGGAGGCGGTGATTTCAGATAGGCAGCCACAAATATTTCATTTTCACACAAACAGTTCAAAAACATCTGAATTTAGCTCTTGGTGTGTTCTAATTGGTTGATTGTGTGATATCGCTGTAATAATTTATTTTTAAAAGCTTTAAAACAGGAATAAATTCGTTTTTTTCTGAGCTCTTTACTCCAGACGCTCGTGGTCACAGCGGTGATTCATCTCTCCTACTTCTCACGTATCTCTGGCCAGAAATAATTTATCCATGAGCCCTGAACCGGTAATAATCAGATATGTTGGTTTAGCTTGTCAGTGTGAATTAAATCTAAGTATTTATTTGTATTTTTAACCGATTTAAAAGCGAAAGTAAAAGTCCGGTAATTGCACCTGTAGGGGCGCAATTTCTCTCAGACAATGGAAGTCTGAAGCACACATACTCAAACAGAGGGACAAAGTGAGATGAGATGTCTGACAGTTTTTTAGTTTTCTGTTATCCATACAGTGTTGTAAAGTCGTGAAACTATGCATATTTCCTCAGAATGACTTTTTCATCTGTATTAAAAAATTATTTGACGTGTTTGGAAGCTGCAATTTAAAAATACAATAATGATTCCCTTTGTAAGGTCATTTAAAAAAATCACAACGGCAAAATCATTCAAGCTATCCAAAATCCATTCACAATTTAAGTTCCTATCAGAAATACTGATGTGTGTTCAAAGTTTTGTGAAATTCTAAGTATGTTATTTGCCTCAAAATCACCTGAGAAGTATTCCAGTTTGACATGTTGCCACGCCAACAATTTTTTAGATATCAATATCCCCCTTGCAGATTTATATCGGCTGTGTTTTAACATTATTCTGATGAAGTTTGAAGCAAATCGAGTAATAATAAGATGCTGAATTCAAATCATTTTGAAAATGACACACTTCCTTCTGCCAGTTGGTGGCGCTATAACTTTGACTCCTAATAGTCACATATATGCGATCGACATCATACAACGAATAATCTGATGAAGTTTGATTAAAATCAGGAAATGTATGTGGACGGTATTAGACACTTCCTGTTTCTCATTTCTCGCCATAATTTCAACGCCTCGCCACGAGCAAACCGTTTGAGATATCAAAAATCCCCTGGCAATTTTTCATCCCCAGTGTCTTGAGATCATGTTGACCGAGTTTGGCGGCAATCGAGAAAAAAACCTATGACAAGTATTTCAAATTCCAGAGCATGCGCTTTTTACATAACTCTAAATAGCTGACTTCCTGTTGGGTGGAGCCTATGACATGCAATACGAAAGTTGTTCGGCACGATGAGATCTATATGTGTACTGAGTTTCATATGAATATGTGCAAGTATGTGTGAGCTATACATCAACATTTCTGACTGTGTTCCAGGGGGCGCCGTAGAGCCCCTGTGCCACGCCCGGGTCCCAGCCTCTGCAGGCTCCTAAAGGCCACCAAATTTTCAAGAGTTTTTGAGTATGTTAAGGACCCTAAAAGCCCCCACAACTTTGACGAAAAATTTGAATACTAAACCCTACATAGACAACTTCCTGTTGGGCGGAGCCTATGATATGCAATACAAAAGTTGTTTGGATTGATGAGATTTATATGTGTACCGAGTTTCATACGTCTACGAGCAAGAATGTATGATATATGGCCCTCCATATTCCAGGGGGCGCTGTAGAGCCCCTGTGCCACGCCCGTGTATCAGTCTCTGCCCGGCCCTAATGGCCGCAGGTTCCAATCTGTGTGCCAATTTTCAAGACTTTTTAAGCACGTTAAGGGCCCCAAAAGCCCCCGAGACGTTGGGAAAAAAATAATAATAATAATAATAATAATAATAAAAAATAATCCTAAGGAAAACAATAGGCCTCTCGCCCTTTGGGCTTGAGCCCTAATTAAAGCTGCAAGCAGCGATGAACGGGCCCTCGCACCCGGGCTCACCGCCATCGTGTGGCTTTAGTAAAAAGGTGTACGTTGAGAAATATGCATTTAAACTCATAAATATAAGTGCAATATATCAAAGTTTATTCTATATGTGTGCCAATCTTCCTGTTGCCAGCAGGTGGCGCTATCGTTATAATGGAATATTGGCCTTCAGATGTGTTCAAGCCAGGACCCTTATCACACATGTGAAGTTTGGGCAAGATCGGACATTTTATGTCTGAGTTATAACATCTTTTATTCCCATGGCGAGACATCGAACTTCGTCATGGCGACATGGACATGCCTTTTAACAAAAACTCAAGATCTTCACAACTAAACATCACACAGGTCTTTAGATTAAACTGACCACAAAAAAGACATTGATGTCATAAAATTTCTAGGAGTAGTTTGTCACAGTGTAAAATATGTCACTTCCAGTTGCCAATAGGTGGCGCTATGACTATAACTGAATATTGGCATGTAGATCTGTTCAGGTGAAGAGTCTTATCAAAAATGTGAAGTTTGGGGCGGATTGGACATTGTATGTGTGAGTTATAGCACCATCATTTTTCATGGCGAATCATCGAAATTTGTCAGGCCGCCATGGACACGCCCTTTAACGAAACCTCAATTCCTTCGCAATTTAACATGGCAAAAGACTTTAGATTCCACTGACCAAGTTTGGTGTTGATCTGAATAAATCTCTAGGAGGAGTTCGTTAAAATACAACCCCTGAAAATGACAAAAACAACACCAATTTTGCAGGGAAAATTAAAAATAACCGACTTCTTGTTGGGATTCGGGTTCCGTACCAAGAGACTTTTTTGTAGCTATTGGTGTGTTACATATGTTTACCGATTTTCGTACATGTATATGACATGTAGCTCGAGGCGCACTCCATTGAAAATGTATAGGTGGCGCTATCGAGCCATTTTGCCACACCCAATGGAATATTAGCCTCCAGATGTGTTCAGGTCAGTACTCTTATCAAACATTTGAAGTTTGGGCAAGATCTGATATTTTATGACTGAGTTACAACAACTTCTACTCCCATGGCGAGACATCGAACTTTGACATGGCGCCATGGACACGCCCTTTAACGAAAACTCAAGATCTTCTCAATTTAACATCGTACAGGCCTTTAGATTAGACTGACGACAAAAAAGACATTGATGTCAAAAATTTCTAGGAGTAGTTTGTCGCAGCGTAAAATATGTCACTTCCTGTTGCCAATAGGTGGCGCTATGACTATAACCGAATATGGTCATGTCAAACTGTTCAGGACAGGAGTCTCATCAAACATGTGAAGTTTGGGGCAGATTGGTCATTGTATGTCTGAGTTATAGCAACTTCCTGTTTCATGGCGAATCATCGAAATTCGCCAGGCCGCCACACACAGGCCCTTTAACGAAAACTCAAAAGCTTCGCAATTTAACATCGCAAAGGCCTTTAGATTAGGCATACCAAATTTGGTGTTGATCTCAATTAATTTCTAGGAGGAGTTCGTTAAAATACAACGCATGGAAATAACAAAAATGACACAAAATTTGCTCATAATATTAGAAATAACCGACTTCCTGTTGGGTTTCGGATTTTGCTCCAAGAGACTTTTTTGTAGGTATTGGAGAGTTACATGTGTATACTGATTTTCATACATGTACATGAAACGTAGCTCGAGGCGCACACCGTTGAACGTGTATAGGTGGCGGTGTTGAGCCATTTTGCCACACCCACTTCTGAAACCCATATCAGACGTAAATTTTCGCCAGTTCTGAGGTGTGTGCAAAGTTTCATGACTTTTCGAGCATGTTTAGGCCCTCAAAAATGCGATTCATCTTAGAGAAGAATAATAATAATAATAATAATAATAATAATTAAAGCTGCAAGCAGCGATGAACGGGCCCTCGCACCCGGGCTCACAGCCATCGTGTGGCTTTAGTAAAAAGGTGAACGTTGAGAAATATGCATTTAATGTCCTAAATATAAGTGGAATATATCAAAGTATATCCCATATATGTGCCAATCTTACCGTTGCCAGCAGGTGGCGCTATCATTATAATGGAATATTGGCCTTCAGAGGTGTTCAGGCCAGGACTCTTATCAAACATGTGAAGTTTGGGGAAGATTGAACATTTTATGCTTGAGTTACAACAACTTCTCTTGCTGTGGCAAGACATCAAATTTTGTCATGGCGCCATGGAAACGCCCTTTAACAAAAACTCAAGATCTCCAAAAGTTAACATTGCACAGGCCTTTAGATTAGACTGACCACAAAATATATGTTAATCTCAAAATAATTATAGGAGTAGTTTGTTGCAGCGTAAAACATGTCACTTCCTGTTGCCAATAGGTGGCGCTATGACTATAACTGAATGTGGGCATGTAGATCTGTTAAGGGCAGAAGTTTTATCTAACATGTGAAGTTTGGGGCAGATTGGACATTGTATGTCTGAGTTACAGCAACTTCCTTTTTCATGGCGAAACATCGAAATTTGTCAGGCCACCATGGACACGCCCTTTAACGAAATCTAAAGATCTTCGCAATTTAACATTGCAAAGGGCTTAAGATTACACTGACCAGGTTTGGTGTTGATCTGAATAAATCTCTAGGAGGAGTTCGTTAAAGTACAACCCCTGAAAATGGCAGAAACAACGCCAATTTTGCAGAGAAAATTCTAAATAACCGACTTCCTGTTGGGATTCGGATTTCGTACCAAGAGACTTTTTTGTAGGTATTGGTGTGTTACATGTGTATACCGATTTTTGTACATGTACGTGAAACATAGCTCGAGGCACACTCTGTTGAAAGTGTATAGGTGGCGCTATCGAGCCATTTTGCCACACCTGATGGAATTTTGGCCTTCAGATGTGTTCAGGCCAGGACTCTTATCACACATGTGCAGTTTGGGGAAGATCGGACATTTTATGCCTGAGTTATAACATCTTTTATTCCCATGGCGAGACATCGAACTTCGTGACGGCGCCATGGACACGCCTTTAAACGAAAACTCAAGATCTTCACAACTTAACATCGCACAGGCCTTTAGATTAGACTGACCACAAAAAATACATTGATGTCATAAAATTTCTAGGAGTAGTTCATTGCAGTGTAAAATATGTCACTTCCTGTTGCCAGTAGGTGGCGCTATGACTATAACTGAATATGGGCATGTCAATCTGTTCAGGTCAGGATTCTCATCAAACATGTGAAGTTTGGGGCAGATTGGTCATTGTATGTCTGAGTTATAGCAACTTCCTGTTTCATGGCGAATCATCGAAATTCGCCAGGCCGCCACGGACACGCCCATTAACGAAAACTCAAAAGCTTCGCAATTTAATATCGCAAAGGCCTTCAGATTAGGCATACCAAATTTGGTGTTGATCTGAATGAATCTCTAGGAGGAGTTCGTTAAAATACAACGCATGGAAATGACAAAAATGACACAAAATTTGCTCATAATATTAGTAATAACCGACTTCCTGTTGGGTTTCGGATTTTGCTCCAAGAGACTTTTTTGTAGGTATTGGAGAGTTACATGTGTATACCGATTTTCATACATGTACATGAAACGTAGCTCGAGGCGCACACCGTTGAACGTGTATAGGTGGCGCTGTTGAGCCATTTTGCCACACCCACTTCTGAAACCCATATCAGACGTAAATTTTCGCCAGTTCTGAGGTGTGTGCAAAGTTTCATGACTTTTCGAGCATGTTTAGGCCCTCAAAAATGCGATTCATTTTGGAGAAGAAGAATAATAATAATAATAATAATAATAATAATAATAATAATAAACGGAGCAATTCCAAGAGGGTCCTCACACCATCGGTGCTCGGGCCCTAATAATAATAAACGGAGCAATTCCAAGAGGGTCCTCACACCATCGGTGCTCGTGCCCTAATTAAAGCTGCAAGCAGCGATGAACGGGCCCTCGCACCCGGGCTCCCCGCCAGCGAGTGGCATTAGTAAAAAGGTTAACGGTGAGAAATATGCATTTAAAGTCATAAATATGATTGGAATATATCAAAGTATATTCCGTATATGTTCCAATCTTACCGTTGCCAGCAGGTGGCGCTATCATTATAATGGAATATTGGCCTTCAGAGGTGTTCAGGCCAGGACTCTTATCAAACATGTGAAGTTTGGGGAAGATTGAACATTTTATGCTTGAGTTACAACAACTTCTCTTGCTGTGGCAAGACATCAAATTTTGTCATGGCGCCATGGAAACGCCCTTTAACAAAAACTCAAGATCTCCAAAAGTTAACATTGCACAGGCCTTTAGATTAGACTGACCACAAAATATATCTTAATCTAAAAAAAAATTATAGGAGTAGTTTGTTGCAGCGTAAAACATGTCACTTCCTGTTGCCAATAGGTGGCGCTATGACTATAACTGAATGTGGGCATGTAGATCTGTTAAGGGCTGAAGTTTTATCTAACATGTGAAGTTTGGGGCAGATTGGACATTGTATGTCTGAGTTACAGCAACTTCCTCTTTCATGGCGAAACATCGAAATTTGTCAGGCCGCCATGGACACGCCCTTTAACGAAATCTAAAGATCTTCGCAATTTAACATCGCAAAGGGCTTAAGATTACACTGACCAGGTTTGGTGTTGATCTGAATAAATCTCTAGGAGGAGTTCGTTAAAGTACAACCCCTGAAAATGGCAAAAACAACGCCAATTTTGCAGAGAAAATTCTAAATAACCGACTTCCTGTTGGGATTCGGATTTCGTACCAAGAGACTTTTTTGTAGGTATTGGTGTGTTACATGTGTATACCGATTTTTGTACATGTACGTGAAACATAGCTCGAGGCGCACTCTATTGAAAGTGTATAGATGGCGCTATCGAGCCATTTTGCCACACCCGATGGAATTATGGCCTTCAGACGTGTTCAGGCCAGGACTCTTATCACACATGTGCAGTTTGGGGAAGATCGGACATTTTATGCCTGAGTTATAACATCTTTTATTCCCATGGCGAGACATCGAACTTCGTGACGGCGCCATGGACACGCCTTTTAACGAAAACTCAAGATCTTCACAACTTAACATCGCACAGGCCTTTAGATTAGACTGACCACAAAAAATACATTGATGTCATAAAATTTCTAGGAGTAGTTCATCGCAGTGTAAAATATGTCACTTCCTGTTGCCAGTAGGTGGCGCTATGACTATAACTGAATATGGGCATGTCAATCTGTTCAGGTCAGGAGTCTCATCAAACATGTGAAGTTTGGGGCAGATTGGTCATTGTATGTCTGAGTTATAGCAACTTCCTGTTTCATGGCGAATCATCGAAATTCGCCAGGCCGCCACGGACGCACCCATTAACGAAAACTCAAAAGCTTCGCAATTTAACATCGCAAAGGCCTTCAGATTAGGCATACCAAATTTGGTGTTGATCTGAATGAATCTCTAGGAGGAGTTCGTTAAAATACAACGCATGGAAATGACAAAAATGACACAAAATTTGCTCATAATATTAGTAATAACCGACTTCCTGTTGGGTTTCGGATTTTGCTCCAAGAGACTTTTTTGTAGGTATTGGAGAGTTACATGTGTATACCGATTTTCATACATGTACATGAAACGTAGCTCGAGGCGCACACCGTTGAACGTGTATAGGTGGCGCTGTTGAGCCATTTTGCCACACCCATTTCTGAAACCCATATCAGACGTAAATTTTCGCCAGTTCTGAGGTGTGTGCAAAGTTTCATGACTTTTCGAGCATGTTTAGGCCCTCAAAAATGCGATTCATTTTGGAGAATAATAATAATAATAATAAATATAGCTGCAAGCAGCGATGGCGGGCTCAAGCCACCAATGCCATCGCCACCCCGGTGGCATCAGGTAAACTGTGGCCAGCGGGCACATGCTTTCACAATATCCCTCTGGCAGTGAGGTTTTAAAGGATATGGCGGTTAAAGGGTTAATCCGAATCATCTAGACTTTAAAATCACATTCACAGAACAATATATATATATATATATATATATATATATATATATATATATATATATATATATATATATATATATATATATATATTTATGTATTTATATATTTAGTAACACTTTACAATAAGATTTCATTTATAAACATTATGTTAACATGAACAATATTTATATAGCATTCATTCATGTCAGTTAATATTCCAAACTTAAACATTAAAACATTGTTTTATTGTGATTTTTTTTCCAAGCACATTTTACCAATTCCAAACCATATCAATCTTAATAACTACCATTATTTTTTATTTAATCATTTATGAGTGCTATACAATATTCCAGGAAAGCTGGAAGAGAAAAACTCCTTATATTTATGTGCATAATTATTAGGCATGTTTTCTTTTACAGATGAAATGCGCTAAAAAAGAGTTTTAACTCAAACTGTTTTAACTCAAAGTCGAAAATTATGAAATACCCATGAGAAATATCAAACACAAATGCAATACAGAAATAGATAAGTTAAGACGTGACCATTGTACAAAAATGCTGACTGGGTCATGAGGTCAGAAAAGAAGAAGAAAAAAAAAACAGGTCAAGAAGAACTGACAAAAATAATTGCAAAATAATTAGGAATTAATGTGAAGATTAATTTTTAGTCAATTCTGCAAGACAGACTTTCAGGAAAGGAGGTGGAATAAAAATGAGCTCCTAAATCTTAATCCCGGATTCTGGAAGATATATTCCTCAAACCATCGGACAAGAGGAGGTGGTGCTGGTCCTTCACGAGTCACTCTAATCTGTTCATAAAGCCTATGTATAAAGTCTTAATATATAGTATTTCACAATACTTCATGGTATTCTAATTAAATCATTTTTTGGAATCTTAGATCTCTCAGAACCTGACACATTGTAATTCTGAGACTCCAGGAAAGTGGCAGTTCTGTAAAATGTTGGCACTGGAGACTAAATGCTCCCTGATAGTTTCACACCTAATTCACTTAACACACACACACACACACACACACACACACACACATACACAAACACACATTACCCACAGTGACAGAGGGACAGAGTGACATCAGATGTATGATAGTTTTTTAATTTTCTATCATCCATATAGTGTTGTATAGTCATGAAACTATGCATATTTCCTCAGAATGACTTGTCTTCTATGTGTACATTTTTTTGAAGCGTTTAGAAGCTGCACTTAAAAAAATAAAAGACATTTACTGGTTACTTTTTTACTGTTATTTCAAAAAATCACCACGACAAAACCATTCAAGCCATTCAAAATTCATCCGCACCTGTACTGTAAGATACATTCTTTAAACAGTGGTAAAAGAGGATGTGGTGCTGATCCTTCAAGAGTCACTCAAAACGTATCTGTCCATAAAGCCTATAAAGAATTATTCTTAATATACAGTTCACAATACTTCAGCTTGTTATTCTAATTAAGTGAGGGTCATTTTATCAGTAAAATACATAAAATTCATATTATTTTTCTTTGAAAGATTTCTATAAATGATTTAAATCATACTTGTTTCTACAATAATTATTTAAAAGTAATCCTATAGCTCCATCTGGTGGCCATTATTGGTACTAAGAATTGCAAGCTTGATTTATATGTTATGATAGTTTTAATTTTATGCTGGCTCTTGAAAATGATAAAGCTATGAAACTTACTGTGCTTCCTTCAAATGATGACTTCTACGTATATAAAAAATTATGAAGAGTTGGAATTAAAAATTTTAAAGATATAGTAAAATAACTATTGTATTTTTTATGTTACTTTAATAAATCGCTATGGCCACACCATTTAAGGTATCCTAAACCCATTCGCAATTTAACATCTTCAGTATATTGGCTTCATGTTAAAAAAGTTTGGTGTGAACTACTTGTGTCTTCTTGGAGAAGAATGAATTCATTTACAGGCTGAGTTTATCATAAATCCACAATAACATTTCTGAGTTCTGTATCAATCTGTGTTGTTGTTTGTTTATTTTCATTTTTTTTTTTTTTTTCATAGGAAGATAATTGACCCTTTACTCTCCTTTTTAATAAATGTGCTTATAAACCAAGAACAAGCTATTTATATCTGTATTTATAAACTGCTTACTACTGACTATTAATATTGGGACAAGGCTTTATGAAGCATGAACTGACTATTTACAAATGTGTGAAGTTATTATAAAGTGTTATCAATGCATTTGCTAATGTTAACAAATTAAATATTATTTTACAGTGTTATCAAATCCCTTAAATGATTTGTAAGTGTTTTGTAATGATTTTATTGGCCTACAAGCATTTATGAAAGTTCTGCTTGCATTACAGCTTAGTCTTGATCTGTGAGCTGAACAGATTTACTGTTACATCCACGAGATTATGTAAATTCAAATAAATATCATGTCACAGGATGTCATAGGTCAGTATAAAATTAGTTTGAAATTATTATATGCAGCACAAATAAGGTTTTTTTAGGATTTTTAAAAATCCCTAAAACTGTCAGAAAAGGATAAGGCCCAAGATTTCTATGTGAGTGGCTAAATTTGTTTGTTTTTATAACTATAATGCATAAACTATGAAACTATACAAAATGTATTAAAAAGTACAAGTTATTCTTTTCCAATGTTTTTTATTTATTTAATTTTTTTTTTTTTGGATTTACATTTTACAAAAATTAGCCTACGGCAATCATTCTAAACAGCTTGAATAAAACCTGTCAATATTTATTATAGACCACTATAACTGTGTATAATCTAACAAACAAGTTTATTATGAAAATAAAAGCGTGTACACCAGATAAATTGAACGATAAAGAAATTGCTAACAATAGTATAATAGAGCATGTTTTAGGTTTTTAGGCGTTTAGATGCAGAAAGGAAAAATCTAATGTAAAATAAAATGTAATTGATTTAATTAAATATAGATTAAGTCTTGTTAGAGCAAAATAATAAATAAATACGTACACACATTAAAAAAGCAGCCAAGATGAATGAGTTTAATTTTTTATTTAGATTAAAATTGAAGACAGAAGCAGCTGGTATATGCGGTCACTTAATATTAAAATCCAGTAGATCCACTTCAGATTTATTTCTCAACAGTTTATGTTCACGTGGCTGTTTTCGTTTATATTAGCCAAGCTATTATGTATTTTGAAATAATCTTGTCCGTGATGTGTTCGTTCTTACGATGAAAGGCGGAATCCTGCAGCTCCAGAGATACATGTTATTCTGCCAGTCGCGCTTTCAAACAGTCTTGCACACATAAACGGGTCACAACCACCTGCATTTAGCTCGTGTTGTGTTATAATGGATGTATTGTGTGCATTTATGGCAATAATTTATTTTAAAAAGATCTTAAACAAGAATAAATTCGTTAGTTTTGAACTTGTGACACTGTGCGCGCTGATCGGAGGCAGTGATTTCAGATAGGCAGCCGCAAATATTTCATTTTCACACAAACAGTTCAAAAACATCTTAATTTAGCTCTTGGTGTGCTCTAATTGGTGAATTGTGTGATATCGCTGCAATACTTTATTTTTAATAGCTATAAAACAAGAATAAACTCGTTTTTTCTGAGCTCGCCATTCCACACGCTCCTGCTCAGAGCGGTGATTCATCTCTCGTGTTTCTCACGTATCACTGACCACACATCAATTATTAATGAGCCCTGACCTGATAATAATCATATATGTTGGTTTAGCTTGTCAGTGTGAATTAAATCCAAGTATTTATTTGTATTTTAACCGATTTAAAAGTGAAACCAAAAGACAGTCTCCTCCCTTTTTTAGTCCGGTAACTGCACCTGTAGGGGCGCTATTTCTCTCAGACAATGGAAGTCTGAGCACACACACTCAAACAGATGGACAGAGTGAGATGAGATGTCTGACAGTTTTTTAATTTTCTGTTATCCATACAGTGTTGTAAAGTCATGAAACTATCCATATTTACTCAGAATAACTTTTTTTCTGTATGAAAAAAGGTTTTGAAGTGTTTGGAATTTAAAAATTAAGGAAAATTAATAATTCCATCTTTATTGTCATTTTAAAAAATCACCACGACAAAACCATCCAAGCTATCCAAAACCCATTCACAATTTAAGTTCCTCAATGTTTTTTCAACATGTACACCAAGTTTGGTGTGTATAGTGTTACTCTCCTCTGAGCAGTATGCATTAATTCACAGCTAAATGTAAAAAACAATCCACATTCAAATCAAAATAGCCGACTTCCTGTTGGTCGTAGCTGATGACTGTGAATTAGAAAGTTGTCCGTCTTGATAAGAACAATTTTTGTACTGAGTTTGGTGTCTGTAGCTAAAACTAACCCCCCCACTTTTGACAAAAGGTGGCGCTATAGAGTGCCTCTTCCGCGCCCTCTTATGAACTTTTGCCAGTGTCTAGCTGTCACTAATACTGCTATGTGTTCTGAGTTTGATGAAATTCTAAGTATGTTATATGACTCAAAATCACCTGAGAAGTATTCCAGTTTGACATGTTGCCACGGCAACAATATTTTTTAGATATCAATATCCCCCCAGCAGATTTATATCGGCTGTGTTTTAACATTATTCTGATGAAGTTTGAAGCAAATCGAGTAAAAATAAGATGCTGAATTCAAAGCATTTTGAAAATGACACACTTCCTGCTGCCAGTTGGTGGCGCTATAACTTTGACTCCTAATAGTCACATATATGCGATCGACATCATACAATGAATAATCTGATGAAGTTTGATTAAAATTAGGAAATGTATGTGGATGGTATTAGACACTTCCTGTTTCTCAATTCTCGCCATAAATGCAACGCCTCGCTACGAGCAAACCGTTCGAGATATCAAAAATCCCCTGGCAATTTTTCATCCCCAATGTCTTGAGATCATGTTGACCGAGTTTGGTGGCAATCGAGTAAAAAACCTATGACAAGTATATCAAATTCCAGAGCATGCGCTTTTTACATAACTCTAAATAGCTGACTTCCTGTTGGGCGGAGCCTATGACATGCAATACGCAAGTTGTTCGGCACAATGAGATCTATATGTGTACTGAGTTTCATATTAATACGTGCAAGTATGTGTGAGCTATACATCAATATTTATGACTGTGTTCCAGGGGGCGCCGTAGAGCCCCTGTGCCACGCCCGGGTCCCAACCTCTGCAGGCTCCTAAAGGCCACAGATCCAAAGGTGTGTGCAAATTTTCAAGAGTTTTTGAGTATGTTAAGGACTCCAAAAGCCCCCACAACTTTGACGACAAATATGAATAATAAACCCTAAATAGCCAACTTCCTGTTGGGCGGAGCCTATGATATGCAATACGAAAGTTGTTTGTATTGATGAGTTCTATATGTGTACCGAGTTTCGTATGTCTACGTACATGTATGATATATGGCCCTCCATATTCCAGGGGGCGCTGTAGAGCCCCTGTGCCACGCCCGTGTATCAGTCTCTGCCCGGCCCTAATGGCCGCAGGTTCCAATGTGTGTCCCAATTTTCAAGACTTTTTAAGCATGTTAAGGGCCCCAAAAGCCCTCGTAACGTTAGAAAAAAAAAAAATAAAAAAAAAAATAATAATAATAATAATAATAATAATAAAAAATAATCCTAAGGAAAACAATAGGGCTCTCGCCCTCCAGGCTTGAGCCCTAATAATAATAATAATAATAATAATAATTAAAGCTGCAAGCAGCGATGAACGGGCCCTCGCACCCGGGCTCACCGCCATCGTGTGGCTTTAGTAAAAAGGTGAACGTTGAGAAATATGCATTTAAACTCATAAACATAAGTGCAATATATCAAAGATTATTCCATATGTGTGCCAATCTTCCTGTTACCAGCAGGTGGCGCTATCTTTATAATGGAATATTGGCCTTCAGATGTGTTCAAGCCAGGACCCTTATCACACATGTGAAGTTTGGGCAAGATCGGACATTTTATGCCTGAGTTATAACATCTTTTATTCCCATGGCGAGACATCGAACTTCGTCATGGCGTCATGGACACGCCTTTTAACAAAAAACTCAAGATCTTCACAACTAAACATCACACAGGTCTCTAGATTAGACTGACCACAAAAAAGACATTAATGTCATAAAATTTCTAGGAGTAGTTTGTCACAGTGTAAAATATGTCACTTCCTGTTGCCAATAGGTGGCGCTATGACAATAACTGAATATTGGCATGTAGATCTGTTCAGGTCAAGAGTCTTATCAAACATGTGAAGTTTGGGGCAGATTGGACATTGTATGTCTGAGTTATGGCACCATCATTTTTCATGGCGAATCATCGAAATTTGTCAGGCCGCCATGGACACGCCCTTTAACAAAACCTCAATTCCTTCGCAATTTAACATCACAAAGGGCTTTAGATTACACTGACCAAGTTTGGTGTTGATCTGAATAAATCTCTAGGAGGAGTTCGTTAAAATACAACCCCTGAAAATGACAAAAACAACACCAATTTTGCAGGGGAAATTAAAAATAACCGACTTCCTGTTGGGATTCGGATTTCGTACCAAGAGACTTTTTTGTAGCTATTGGTGTGTTACATATGTTTACCGATTTTCGTACATGTACATGACATGTAGCTCGAGGCGCACTCCATTGAAAATGTATAGGTGGCGCTATCGAGCCATTTTGCCACATCGAATGGAATATTAGCCTCCAGATGTGTGCAGGTCAGTACTTTTATCAAACATGTGAAGTTTGGGCAAGATCTGATATTTTATGCCTGAGTTACAACAACTTCTACTCCCATGGCGAGACATCGAAATGTGACATGACGCCATGGACACGCCCTTTAACGAAAATTCAAGATCTTCACAATTTAACATCGTACAGGCCTTTAGATTAGACTGACCACAAAAAAGACATTGATGTCATAAAATTTCTAGGAGTAGTTCTTCGCAGCGTAAAATATGACACTTCCTGTTGCCAATAGGTGGCGCTATGAATATAACTGAATATGGGCATGTCAATCTATTCAGTTTCAGAGTCTTATCAACCATGTGAAGTTTGGGGCAGATTGGACATTGCATGTCTGAGTTATAGCAACTTCATTTTTCCTTCGACGAAAACTCAAAATCTTCGCAATTTAACATCGCAAAGGCCTTTAGATTAGGCATACCAAACTTGGTGTTGATCTGAATAAGTCTCTAGGAGGAGTTCGTTAAAATACAATGCATGGAAATGGCAAAAATGACACAAAATTTGCTCATAATATTAAAAATAACCGACTTCCTGTTGGGTTTAGAATTTTGCTCTAAGAGACTTTTTTGTAGGTACTGGAGAGTTACACATGTGTACCGATTTTCATACATGTACGTGAAACATAGCTCGAGGCGCACACCGTTGAACGTGTATAGGTGGCGCTGTCGAGCCATTTTGCCACACCCACTTCTGAAACCCATATCAGATGTAAATTTTCGCCAGTTCTGAGGTGTGTGCTAAGTTTCATGACTTTTTGAGTATGTTTAGGCCCTCAAAAATGCGATTCATTTTGGAGAAGTATAATAATAATAATAAATATAGCTGCAAGCAGCGATGGCGGGCTCAAGCCGTCAGTGCAACACCACCCCGGTGGCATCGGGAAAACTGTGCCCAGAAGGCATAAGCATTTACAGTAACCCTCTGGCAATCAAATTTTAAGGGATATGGCAGTATTTTAATATATATAAAAAATGTATAAGTTGTGCATCGTAGCTGACACCTAAATGAACACATTACAATTGGTTTATGACTGCAAGTCTTTCTCCTCAAATGCTATTGAGCTTCAAATTTGCTTTTGAGCCCATGTGAAAAAGTAGCATAATTTACATATGACTTACAGTTTGTTTTAATAAATATCAAACATTCAATTTAATGGTGCATTATAGCTGTCACCTAGATGAACAATTACAGTTGTTTTTATGACTGTAAGTCATTCTCTTCAAATGCTACTGACGTTAGAAAAGTGTATAACAATATCACATGTAACTTTAGAGACGGTCCCTAAATTTGAGACTCTCGAATGTCCAATGTCAAGCCAACTTTATGCCTGTTTTTGTTTTGTTTTTTACTTTATTTTTCTTTTCTCTGTGCCGGATTGCTGATGTCTTTTACCCGGGCATAGATGTCCATCCATCAATTACGAACATTCATCCGCAAATGTCCGAGCGGTCGCGAGCACGGATGGGAGAATGGCGCATGTTTTATTTTTTTTGAGCTACTGGGATGGTGCCCCCTCTGGGAGTTGGTGCCCTACGAAGACTGCGTATTCTGCATATAGGGAGCGGCGGTACTATCTGGAAGATATATTCCTCAAACCGTCGTATAAGAGGAGGTGATGCTAGTACTTCAAGAATCTCTCAAAACCTATCTGTTCATAAAGCCTATATATAAAGTCTTAATATAGTGTTCCACAATATGTTGTGCTATTCTAATATTATTGTGGTTTTTTATTGACATTGTTATTTGCTGTTATTTTTTTGTTTTAATATTGTTACTGTTGTTACTTGTTGTACTGTCACCTTGAGTGGTTTGAAAGGCGCCTTAAATAAAATGCATTATTATTATTATTATTATTATTATTAGCTGTACACTTGATAAAAAAAAAATATATATAAACTTATGCAATTGTATATATATATATATATATAGTGTACAGTTTTCTTTTATTGCATCTTGAAATAAATGTTTCTGAGTTCTGTGTTTGTTTATTTATTTTTTTTTATTTTTTTTATTTTTTTTAGGAAGATTACAGCCTTTAATCTCCTCAAAATAAATGTGCATATAAACCCTGAACAATTTAATTATAGCTGTATTTATAAAATGCTTACTAATGACTATTAATTTTGGGAGTAGGCTAGCAACAGTTGATGTTGAGCCCTAAGATATTTCTTAAGCTGTAATGATGAAAAAACAACAACAACACCAAATTGCTTTTTTTTTCTGCTGGTGATTAAAGAGATGATTAAGTCTCCCTCCCTCTCTCTCTCTCTCTCTCTCTCTGACACCAAGCCCATCCCCTCTCCCACACATTCATACAAACTCAGCACACACACTTAACACACACACACTTAACACACACACACACACATTACCCAGAGGGACAGAGTGACATCAGATGTATGGTAGTTTTTTAATTTTCTATCATCCATATAGTGTTGTATAGTCATGAAACTATGCATATTTCCTCAGCATACATTTTGTTGAAGTGTTTAGAAGCTGCACTTAAAAAAATAAAAGACATTTACTGGTTCCTTTTTTACTGTTATTTCAAAAAATCACCATGACAAAAACATTCAAGCTATCCAAAATTCATTTGCACCTGTTCTGTAAGATAAATTCTTTAAACAGTGGTAAAAGAGGATGTGGTGCTGATCCTTCAAGAGTCACTCCAAACTTATCTGTCCATAAAGCCTATAAAGAATTATTCTTAATACACAGTATTTCACAATACTTCAGCATATTATTCTAATTAAGTGAGGGTTATTTTATCAGTAAAATACATATAATTTTTCTTTGAAAGATTTCTATAAATGATTTAAATCATACTTGTTTCTACAATAATTATTTAAAAGTAATCATATACTTTTTTTTACGCCATCTGGTGGCCATTATTGGTACTAAGAATTGCAAGCTTGATTTATATGTTATGATAGTTTTAATTTTAAGCTGGCTCTTGAAAATGATAAAGCTATGAAACTTACTGTGCTTCTTTCAAATGATGACTTCTACGTATATAAAAAATTATGAAGAGTTGGATTGAAGAATGCTAAAGATATAGTAAAATAACTATTGTATTTTTTTATGTTACTTTAATAAATCGGTATGGCCACACCATTTAAGCTATCCTAAACCCATTCGCAATTTAACATCTTCAGTATATTGGCATCATGTTGAAAAAGTTTGGTGTGAACTACTTGTGTCTTCTTGGAGGAGTATGATTCATTTACAGGCTGATTTGATCATAAATCCACAATAAAATTTCTGAGTTCTGTATCAATCTGTGTTGTTGTTTTTTTATTTTCATTTTTTTATTTTTCATAGGAAGATAACTGACCCTTTACTCTCCTTTTAAATAAATGTGCTTATAAACCAAGATCAAGCTATTTATAGCTGTATTTATAAGCTGCTTATTAATGACTATTTAAGTTGGGACAAGACTTTATAAAGCATGAACTGACTATTTACTAATGAGTGCAGTTATTATAAAGTGTTACCAATGCATTTACTAATGTTAACAAATTAGACATTATTTTACAGTGTTATAAAATCCTTTAATGACTTATAAGCATTTGTGAAAGTTCTGCTTGCATTACAGCTTAGTCTTCATCTGTGAGCTGAACAGTTTTACTGTTACATCCATGAGATTATGTAAATTAAGATAAATGTCATGTCACAGGATGGAATAGGTCAGTATCAAATGAGATTGAAATTATTATTTGCAGCACAAATAAGTATTTTTAGAATTTTGTTTTTAATTCCTGAAACTGTCAGAAAAGGATAAGGCCTAAGAGATTTCTTAAGCTGTAATGAAAACAGCAATGTTAGCAAAAGCAACAAAAAATAACAATTTAAAATACATTTTTTTTCTGGTGATTAAAGAGATGATTAAGTCTCTCTCTCTCTCTCTCATTGTGTCTGCCACTCAGCTCATGCCCATCCCCCACTCACAGACACACACACACACACACACACACACACACACTCAGTCAGCACACATACATTCCTCAAACAGAGGGACAGAGTGAGTTGAGATGTCTGACAGTTTTTAAATTTTCTTTTAATCATACAGTGTTGTAAAGTCATGAAACTATGAATATGTCCTCAGAATGATTTGATCTCTGTATGATTTTTTTTTAAAGTGTTTGGAAGCTGCAATTTAAAAATACAAGACAATTAATGATTCCCTTTTTACTGTCATTTCAAAAAATCACCACAACAAAACCGTTCAAGCTAACCAAAATCCGTTCGCAATTTAAGTTCCTCAATGTTTTTTCAACATGTAGACAAAGTTTGGTGAGTATAGTGAACATTTCCTGTGAGGAGTATGCATTAAATCAGAGCTCAATTTAAATATTCAAATCAAAATAATCGACTTCCTGTTGGTCGTAGCTGATGACTGTGAATTAGAAAGTTGTCCGTCTTGAAAAGAACAAGTTATGTACCAAGTTTGGTGTCTGTAGCTAAAACTAACCCCCCCACTTTTGACAAAAGGTGGCGCTATAGAGTGCCTCCTTCACGCCCTTTTAAAAGCTTTTGCCATTGTCTAGCTATCACTAATACTGATATGTGTTTTGAGTTTCATGTAAATCTGAGCTTGTTGTCTGCCTCAAACTCACCATAACAGAACATTCAAGTTTGACACGTTGCCATGGCAACACTATATCAGATATCAATATCCCCACAACAGATTTTCATCGGCCGTGTTTTGTCATTATTCTGATGAAGTTTTAAGTAAATCGAGTAAAAATAAAATGCTGAATTCAAAGCATTTGGAAAATGACACACTTCCTGCTGCCAGTTGGTGGCGCTATAATGTTGACTCTTAATAGTCACATATATACGATCAATATCATACAACGAACAAACCAATGAAGTTTGATCAAATTCAGGAAATGTATGTGGATGTTATTAGACATTTCCTGTTTCTCATTTCTCGCCATAATTTCAACGCCTCGCCACGGGCAAACCGTTCGAGATATCAAAAATCCCCTCGCAATTTTTCATCCCCAATGTCTTGACATCATGTTCACAGAGTTTCGTGGCGAACGGGTTGAAAACCTCAGAGGAGTATTTCAAATTGCAGAGCATGCTTTTTTTAAACAGCCCTGAATAGCTGACTTCCTGTTGGGCGGAGCCTATGACATAAAGTGGGAAAGTTGTTCGGCTCAATGAGATCTATAAGTGTACCGAGTTTCATATAAATACATGCAAGTTTGTGTGAGCTATGGTTCAAGATTTCTGACTGTGTTCCAGGGGGCGCTGTAGAGCCCCTGTGCCACGCCCGGGTCCCAGCCTCTGTAGCATCCTGATGGCCGCAGATTCCAATGTGTGTACCAATTTTCAAGAGTTTTTGAGCATGTTAAGGCCCCCAAAAACCCCCGGAAGGTTTAATAAAAAATAAAAAAAATAATAAGAAGAAGAAGAATAATCCTTAGAAGAACAATAGGGCTCTTCGCCCCTTTGGGCTTGAGCCCTAATTAAAGCTGCAAGCAGCGATGAACGGGCCCTCGCACCCGGGCTCACCGCCATCGTGTGGCTTTAGTAAAAAGGTGAACGTTGAGAAATATGCATTTAAACTCATAAATATAAGTGCAATATATCAAAGTTTATTCCATATGTGTGCCAATCTTCCTGTTGCCAGCAGGTGGCGCTATCGTTATAATGGAATATTGGCCTTCAGATGTGTTCAAGCCAGGACCCTTATCACACATGTGAAGTTTGGGCAAGTTTGGACATTTTATGCCGGAGTTATAACATCTTTTATTCCCATGGCGAGACATCGAACTTCGTCATGGCGCCATGGACATGCCTTTTAACAAAAACTCAAGATCTTCACAACTAAACACCACACACGTCTTTAGATTAGACTGACCACAAAAAAAGACATTGATGTCATAAAATTTCTAGGAGTAGTTTGTGACAGTGTAAAATGTGTCACTTCCTGTTGCCAATAGGTGGCACTATGACTATAACTGAATATTGGCATGTAGATCTGTTCAGGTCAAGAGTCTTATCAAACAAGTGAAGTTTGGGGCAGATTGGACATTGTATGTCTGAGTTAAAGCACCATCATTTTTCATGGCGAATCATCGAAATTTGTCAGGCCGCCATGGACACGCCCTTTAACGAAACCTCGAGTCCTTCGCAATTTAACATCGCAAAGGGCTTTAGATTACACTGACCAAGTTTGGTGCTGATCTGAATAAATCTCTAGGAGGAGTTCGTTAAAATACAACCCCTGAAAATGACAAAAACACCACCAATTTTGCAGGGAAAATTAAAAATAACTGACTTCCTGTTTGGATTCGGATTTTGTACCAAGATACTTTTTTGTAGGTATTGGTGAGTTACATGTGTGTACCAATTTTTGTACATCTACGTGAAACATAGCTCGAGGCGCACTCCGTTGAAAGGGTATAGGTGGCGCTATCGAGCCATTCTGCCACACCCGGTGGAATATTGGCCTGCACATCTGTTCAGGTCAGGACTCTTATGACACATGTGAAGTTTGGGGAAGATCGGACATTTTATGCCTGAGTTATAACATCTTTTATTCCCATGGCGAGACATCGAACATCGTCATTGCGCCATGGATACGCCTTTTAACAAAAACTCAAGATCTTCACAACTGAACATCGCACAGGCCTTTAGACTAGACTGAGCTCAAAAAAGACATTGATGTCAAAAAATTTCTAGGAGTAGTTCGTCGCAGTGTAAAATATGTCACTTCCTGTTGCCAATAGGTGGCGCTATGACTAAAACTGAATATGGGCATGTAAATCTGTTCAGGTTTAGAGTCTCATCAAACATGTGAAGTTTGGGGCAGATTGGACATTGTATGTGTGAGTTATAGCAACTTCATTTTTCATGGCGAATCATCGAAATTCGCCAGGCCGCCACGGACACGCCCTTCAACGAAAACTCAAGATCTTCGCAATTTAACATCGCAAAGGCCTTTAGATTAGGCATACCAAATTTGGTGTTGATTTGAAGAACTCTCTAGGAGGAGTTTGTTAAAATACAACATATGGAAATGACCAAAATTACAAAAAATTTGCTCATAATATTACAAATAACCGACTTCCTGTTGGTTTTAGAATTTTGCTCCAAGAGTCTTTTTTGTAGGTATTGGTGTGTTACATATGTGTGCCAATTTTCGTGCATGTACGTGAAACATAGCTCGAAGGCTGTTGATTTTCTTCGTATAGGTGGCGCTGTCGAGCCATTTTGCCACACCCTCTTCTGAATCCTATATCAGACGAAAATTTTCACCTGGTTTTACGCGTGTGCAAAGTTTCATGACTTTTTGAGCATGTTTAAGTCCTCAAAAATGCGATTCATTTTGGAGAAGCGGAAGAATAATAATAATAATTAAAGCTGCAAGCAGCGATGAACGGGCCCTCGCACCCGGGCTCACCGCCATCGTGTGGCTTTAGTAAAAAGGTGAACGTTGAGAAATATGCATTTAATGTCCTAAATATAAGTGGAATATATCAAAGTATATCCCATATATGTGC
Organism: Carassius gibelio; assembly: GCF_023724105.1. NCBI lineage: Eukaryota > Metazoa > Chordata > Actinopteri > Cypriniformes > Cyprinidae > Carassius > Carassius gibelio. Next base: position 3,055,227 of record NC_068372.1, read on the forward strand.
CAATCTTACCGTTGCCAGCAGGTGGCGCTATCATTATAATGGAATATTGGCCTTCAGATGTGTTCAGGCCAGGACTCTTATCAAACATGTGAAGTTTGGGGAAGATTGAACATTTTATGCTTGAGTTACAACAACTTCTCTTGCTGTGGACAAGACATCAAATTTTGTCATGGCGCCATGGAAACGCCCTTTAACAAAAACTCAACATCTCCAAAAGTTAACATTGCACAGGCCTTTAGATTAGACTGACCACAAAATATATGTTAATCTCAAAAAAATTATATGAGTAGTTTGTCGCAGCGTAAAACATGTCACTTCCTGTTGCCAATAGGTGGCGCTATGACTATAACTGAATGTGGGCATGGAGATCTGTTAAGGGCAGAAGTTTTATCTAACATGTGAAGTTTGGGGCAGATTGGACATTGTATGTCTGAGTTACAGCAACTTCCTTTTTCATGGCGAAACATCGAAATTTGTCAGGCCGCCATGGACACACCCTTTAACGAAATCTAAAGATCTTCGCAATTTAACATCGCAAAGGGCTTAAGATTACACTGACAAGGTTTGGTGTTGATCTGAATAAATCTCTAGGAGGAGTTCGTTAAAGTACAACCCCTGAAAATGGCCAAAAAAACGCCAATTTTGCAGAGAAAATTCTAAATAACCGACTTCCTGTTGGGATTCGGATTTCATACCAAGAGACTTTTTTGTAGGTATTGCTGTGTTACATGTGTATACCGATTTTTGTACATGTACGTGAAACATAGCTCGAGGCGCACTCTGTTGAAAGTGTATAGGTGGCGCTATCGAGCCATTTTGCCACACCTGATGGAATTTTGGCCTTCAGATGTGTTCAGGCCAGGACTCTTATCACACATGTGCAGTTTGGGGAAGATCGGACATTTTATGCCTGAGTTATAACATATTTTATTCCCATGGCGAGACATCGAACTTCGTGACGGCGCCATGGACACGCCTTTTAACGAAAACTCAAGATCTTCACAACTTAACATCGCACAGGCCTTTAGATTAGACTGACCACAAAAAATACATTGATGTCATAAAATTTCTAGGAGTAGTTCATCGCAGTGTAAAATATGTCACTTCCTGTTGCCAATAGGTGGCGCTATGACTATAACTGAATATGGGCATGTCAATCTGTTCAGGTCAGGAGTCTTATCAAACATGTGAAGTTTGGGGCAGATTGGTCATTGTATGTCTGAGTTATAGCAACTTCCTGTTTCATGGCGAATCATCGAAATTCGCCAGGCCGCCACGGACACGCCCATTAACGAAAACTCAAAAGCTTCGCAATTTAACATCGCAAAGGCCTTCAGATTAGGCATACCAAATTTGGTGTTGATCTGAATGAATCTCTAGGAGGAGTTCGTTAAAATACAACGCATGGAAATGACAAAAATGACACAAAATTTGCTCATAATATTAGTAATAACCGACTTCCTGTTGGGTTTCGGATTTTGCTCCAAGAGACTTTTTTGTAGGTATTGGTGTGTTACATGTGTATACCGATTTTCATACATGTACATGAAACGTAGCTCGAGGCGCACACCGTTGAACGTGTATAGGTGGCGCTGTTGAGCCATTTTACCACACCCACTTCTGAAACCCATATCAGACGTAAATTTTCGCCAGTTCTGAGGTGTGTGCAAAGTTTCATGACTTTTCGAGCATGTTTAGGCCCTCAAAAATGCGATTCATTTTGGAGAAGAATAATAATAATAATAATAATAATAATAATAATAATAATAATAATAATAAACGGAGCAATTCCAAGAGGGTCCTCACACCATCGGTGCTCGGGCCTTAATAATAAACAGAGCAGATACAATAGGGTCCTCACAGCATCGGTGCTCGGGCCCTAATTAAAGCTGCAAGCAGCGATGAACGGGCCCTCGCACCCGGGCTCACCGGCAGCGAGTGGCTTTAGTTAATAGGTGAACGGTGAGAAATATGCGTTTAAACTCATAAATATAAGTAGAATATATCAATGTTTATTCCATATATGTGCCAATCTTCCTGTTGCCAGCAGGTGGCGCTATCATTATAATGGAATATTGGCCTTCAGATGTGTTCAGGTCAGGACCCTTATCACACAAGTGAAGTTTGGGCAAGATCGGACATTTTATTTATGAGTTATAACAACATCCTATTTCATGGCGAAACATCGAAATTTGTCAGGCCGCCATGGACACGCCCTTTAACAAAACCTCAAGATCTTCGCAATTTAAGATCGCAAAAGGCTTTAGATTACACTGACCAAGTTTGGTGTTGATCGGAATAAATCTCTAGGAGGAGTTTGTTAAAGTACAACCCCTGAAAATGGCCAAAACAACACTAATTTTGCAGAGAAAATTCTAAATAACTGACTTCCTGTTGGGATTCGGATTTCGTACCAAGAGACTTTTTCGTAGATATTGGTGTGTTACATGTGTGTACCGATTTTTGTACATGTATGTTAAACATAGCTCGAGGCGCACTCCGTTTAAAGTGTATACGCACTCCGTTGAAAGTGTATAGGTGGCGCTATCGAGCCATTTTGCCACACTCGATGGAATATTGGCCTTCAGATCTGTTTAGGCCAGGACCCTTATCACACAAGTGAAGTTTGGGCAAGATCGGACATTTTATGCCTGAGTTATAACATCTTTTATTCCCATGGCGAGACATCGAACTTCATCACGGCGCCATGGACACACCTTTTAACAAAACTCAAGATCTTCACAACTTAACATCGCACAGGCCTTTAGATTAGACTGACCACAAAAAAGACATTGATGTCATAAAATTTCTATGAGTAGTTTGTCGCAGTGTAAAATATGTAACTTCCTGTTGCCAATAGGTGGCGCTATGACTATAACTGAATATTGGCATGTAGATCTGTTCAGATCAAGAGTCTTGTCCAACATGTGAAGTTTGGGGCAGATTGGACATTGTATGTCTGAGTTACAGCAACTTCCTTTTTCATGGCGAAACATCGAAATTTGTCAGGCCGCCATGGACCCGCCCTTTAACGAAACCTCAAGTCCTTCGCAATTTATTATCGCAAAGGGCTTTAGATTACACTGACCAAGTTTGGTGTTGATCTGAATAAATCTCTAGGAGGAGTTCGTTAAAGTACAACCCCTGAAAATGGCAAAAACAACACCAATTTTGAAGGGAAAATTCAAAATAACCGACTTCCTGTTGGGATCCGGATTTCGTACCAAGAGACTTTTTTGTAGGTATTGGAGTGTTACATGTGTGTACCAATTTTTGTACATGGACGTGAAACATAGCTCGAGGCGCACTCCGTTAAAAGTGTATAGGTGGCGCTATAGAGCCATTCTGCCGCACCCAGTGGAATATTGGCCTGCAGATCAGTTCAGGCCAGGACTCTTATCACACATGTGAAGTTTGGGGAAGATCAGACATTTTATGCCTGAGTTATAACATCTTTTATTCCCATGGCGAGACATTGAACTTCGTCACGGCGCCATGGACACGCCTTTTGACGAAAACTCAAGATCTTCACAACTTAACATCGCACAGGCCTTTAGATTAGACTGACCACAAAAAAGACATTGATGTCATAAAATTTCTGTGAGTAGTTTGTCGCAGTGTAAAATATGTCCCTTCCTGTTGCCAATAGGTGGCGCTATGACTATAACTGAATATGGGCATGTCAATCTGTTCAGTTTGGGAGTCTCATAAAACATGTGAAGTTTGGGGCAGATTGGACATTGTATGTCTGAGTTATAGCAACTTCATTTTTCATGGCGAATCATCGAAATTCGCCAGGCCGCCACGGACACGAACTTGAACGAAAACTCAAGATCTTCACAATTTAACATCGCAAAGGCCTTTAGATTAGGCATACCAAATTTGGTATTGATCTAAATTAATCTCTAGGAGGAGTTCGTTAAAATACAACGCATGGAAATGGCAAAAATGACAAAAAATTTGCTCATAAAATAAAAAATATCTGACTTCCTGTTGGGTTTAGAATTTTGCTCCAAGAGTCTTTTTTGTAGGTCTTGGTGTGTTACATGTGTGTACCGATTTTCATACATGTGCGTGAAACGTAGCTTGAGGCGCACACCGCTGAACGTGTATAGGTGGCGCTATCGAGCCATTTTGCCACGCCCACTTCTGAAACCCATATCAGACGTAAATTTTCGCCACTTCGGAGGTGTGTGCAAATTTTCCTGACTTTTTGAGTATGTTTAGGCCTTCAAAAAGGCGATTCATTTGGCACCGTAATAATAATAATAATAATTAAAGCTGCAAGCAGCGATGAACGGGCCCTCGCACCCGGGCTCCCCGCCAGCGAGTGGCATTAGTAAAAATGTGAACGGTGAGAAATATGCATTTAAAGTCATAAATATAATTGGAATATATCAAATTATATTCCATATAAGTTCCAATCTTCCTGTTGCCAGCAGGTGGTGCTATCATTTTAATGGAATATTGGCCTTCAGATGTGTTTAGGGAAGGACTCTTATCGAACATGTGAAGTATGGGGAAGATCGAACATTTTATGCCTGAGTTACAACAACTTCTCTTGCTGTGGCGAGACATCAAATTGTGCCAAGGCGTTATGGACACGCCGTTTAACAAAAACTCAAGATCTCCATAATTAAACATTGCACAGGCCTTTAGACTAGACTGACCACAAAAAAATTACACTTCTGTCAAAAGATTTCTAGGAGTAGCTTGTCGCAGCATAAAACATGTCATTTCTGTTGCCAGCAGGTGGCGCTATGACTATAACTGAATATGGGCATGTAGATCTGTTAAGGGCAGAAGTCTTATCTAACATGTGAAGTTTGGGGCAGATTGGACATTGTATGTCTGAGTTACAGCAACTTCCTTTTTCATGGTGAAACATAGTAATTTGTCAGGCCGCCATGGACACGCCCTTTATCGAAACCTCAAGATCTTCACAATTTAACATTGCAAAGGCCTTTAGATTTAACTGACCAAGTTTGGTGTTGATCGGAATAAATTTCTAGGAGGAGTTCGTTAAAGTACAACCCCTGAAAATGGCAAAAAAAACGCCAATTTTGCAGAGAAAATTCTAAATAACCGACTTCCTGTTGGGATTCGGATTTCGTACCAAGATACTTTTTTGTAGGTATTGGTGTGTTACATATGTGTACCGATTTTTGTAAATGCACGTGAAACATAGCTCAAGGTGCACTCCGTTGAAAATGTATAGGTGGCGCTATGGAGCCATTTCGCCACACCCAATGGAATATTGGCCTTCAGTTGTGTTCAGGCCAGGACTCTTATCAAACATGTGAAGTTTGGGGAAGATCAGACATTTTATGCCTGAGTTACAAATTTTATTCCCATGGCGAGACATCAAACTTTGTCACGTCGCCAAGGACACACCCTTTATCAAAAACTCAAGATAATCACAATTCACTATCGCAAAGGCCTTTAGATTAAACTGACCATAACACAATTTAGATTTTATTAGATTTCTAGGAGTAGTTCATTGCAGCGTAAGGCATTCACTTCCTGTTGCCAGCAGGTGGCGCTATGACTATAACTAAATTTGGGAATGTTGATCTGTTCAGGTCAGGAGTCTTATCAACCATGTGAAGTTTGGTGCAGATTGGACATTTTATGTCTAAGTTATAGCAACTTCATTTTTCATGGCGAAACATCGAAATTCGCCAAGCCGCCACAGACACGCCCTCAAACGAAAACTCTAGATCTTCGCAATTTAACATCGCAAAGGCCTTTAGATTACACTGACAAACTTTGGTGTTGATCTGAATAAATCTCTAGGAGGAGTTCGTTAAAGTACAACCCCCGGAAATGGCAAAAATGAAAAAATTTCGGATGAGAAAAAAAATAATAACTGACTTCCTGTTGGGATTTGGATTTCGTACCAAGAGACTTTTTTGTAGATATTGGTGTGTTACATGTGTGTACCGATTTTCATACAAGAACGTGAAACGTAGCTCAAGATGCACTTCGTTGAAAATTTATAGGTGGCGCTGTCGAGCCATTTTGCCACACCCACCTTAGCAAACCATTGCATACCTAATATTTTTCCAGCTCTGACGTGTGTGCCAAGTTTCATGACTTTTCGAGAAAGTTTCAGAAAAATAATAATAATAATAATAATAAATAAAGCTGCAAGCAGCGATGAACGGGCCCTCGCACCCGGGCTCACCGGCAGCGAGTGGCTTTAGTAAATAGGTGAACGGTGAGAAACATTCATTTAAACTCATAAATATAAGTGGAATATATCAAAGTTTACTCCATATTTGTGCCAATCTTTGTGTTGCCAGTAGGTGGTGCTCTCATTATAATGGACTATTTGTCTTCAGATGTGTTTAGGGCAGGACTCTTATCGAACATGTGAAGTTTGGGGAAGATCGAACAAATTATGCCTGAGTTACAACAACTTCTCTTGCTGTGGCGAGACATCAAAATTTGTCATGACGCCATGGACATGCCCTTTAACAAAAACTCAAGATCTCCACAAGTTAACATTGCACAGGCCTTTAGATTAGACTGGCTACAAAAAATACATTAATCTCAAAAAAATTCTAGGAGTAGTTTGTCACAGCATACAACATGTCACTTCCTGTTGCCAGCAGGTGGCGCTATGACTATAACTGAATATGGGCATGTAGATCTGTTAAGGGCAGAAGTCTTATCTAACATGTGAAGTTTGGGGCAGATTGGACATTGTAAGTCTGAGTAACAGCATCTTCCTTTTTCATGGCGAAACATCGAAATTTGTCAGGACCGCCATGGACACGCCCTTTAACGAAACCACAAAATCTATGCAATCTAACATCGCAAATACCTTTAGATTTAACTGACCAAGTTTGGTGTTGATCTGAATATATCTCTAGGAGTAGTTTGTTAAAGTACAACCAATTTTGCAGAGAAAATTCTAAATAACCGACTTCCTGATGGGATTCGGATTTCGTACCAAGAGACTTTTTTGTAGGTATTGGTGTGTTACATGTGTGTACCGACTTTTGTACATGTACGTGAAAAATAGCTCGAGGTGCACTCCATTGAATGTGCATATGCACTCCGTTGAAAGTATATAGGTGGCGCTATCGAGCCATTTTGCCACACCCAATGGAATATTGGCCTTAAGATCTGTTCAGGCCAGGACCCTTATCACACATGTGAAGTTTGGCCAAGATCGGACAATTTATGCCTGAGTTATAACATCTTTTATTCCCATGACGAGACATCGAACTTCGTCACGGCGCCATGGAAACGCCTTTTAACAAAAACTCAAGATCTTCACAACTAAACATCAAACAGGTTTTTAGATTAGACTGACCACAAAAAAGACATTGATGTCATACAATTTCTAGAAATAGTCTGTCACAGTGTAAAATATGTCACTTCCTGTTGCCAATAGGTGGCGCTATGACTATAACTGAATATGGGCATGTAGATCTGTTCAGGTCAAGAGTCTCATCCAACATGTGAAGTTTGGGGCAGATTGGACATTGTATGTCTGAGTTACAGCAACTTCCTTTTTCATGGCGAAACATCAAAATTTGTCAGGCCGCCGTGGACACGCCCTTTAACGAAACCTCAAGTCCTTCGCAATTTAACATCACAAATGACTTTAGATTACACTGACCAAGTTTGGTGTTGATCTGAATAAATCTCTAGGAGGAGTTAGTTAAAGTACAACCCCTGAAAATGGCAAAAACAACACCAATTTTGCGGGGAAAATTCAAAGTAACCGACTTCCTGTTGGGATTCAGATTTCGTACCAAGAGACTTTTTTGTAGATATTGCTGAGTTACATGTGTGTACCAATTTTTGTACATGTACGTGAAACATAGCTCGAGGCACACTCCGTTGAAAGTGTATAGGTGGCGCTATCGAGCCATTCTGCCACACCCGGTGGAATATTGGCCTGCAGATCTGTTCAGGTCAGGACTGTTATCACACATGTGAAGTTTGGGGAAGATCTGACATTTTATGCCTGAGTTATAACATCTTTTATTCCCATGGCGAGACATCGAACTTCATGACGGCGCCATGGACACGCCTTTTAACGAAAACTCAAGATCTTCACAACTTAACATCGCACAGGCCTTTAGATTAGACTGACCAAAAAAAAGACATTGATGTCATAAAATTTCTAGGAGTAGTTCGTCGCAGCGTAAAATATGTCACTTCCTGTTGCCAATAGGTGGCGCTATGACTATAACTGAATATGGGCATGTCAATCTGTTCAGGTTCGGAGTCTCATCAAACATGTGAAGTTTGGGGCAGATTGGACATTGTATGTGTGAGTTATAGCAACTTCATTTTTCATGGCGAATCATCGAAATTCGCCAGGCCGCCACGGACACGCCCTTCAACGAAAACTCAAGATCTTCGCAATTTAACATCGCAAAGGCCTTTAGATTAGGCATACCAAATTTGGTGTTGATTTGAATAACTCTCTAGGAGGAGTTCGTTAAAATACAACACATGGAAATGACCAAAATTACACAAAATATGCTCATAATATTAAAAATAACCGACTTCCTGTTGGGTTTAGAATTTCGCTCCAAGAGTCTTTTTTGTAGGTATTGGTGTGTTACATATGTGTGCCAATTTTCGTGCATGTACGTGAAACATAGCTGGAAGGCTGTTGATTTTCTTGGTATAGGTGGCGCTGTCGAGCCATTTTGCCACACCCTCTTCTGAATCCTATATCAGACGAAAATTTTCACCAGGTTTGACGCGTGTGCAAAGTTTCATGACTTTTTGAGCATGTTAAAGCCCTCAAAAATGCGATTCATTCGGGAGAAGAAGAATAATAATAATAATAATAATAATAAATATAGCTGCAAGCAGCGATGGCGGGCTCAAGCCGTCAGTGCAACGCCACCCCGGTGGCATCGGGAAAACTGTGCCCAGCGGGCATAAGCATTTACAGTAACCCTCTGGCAATCAAGTTTTAAGGGATATGGCAGTTAAAGGGTTAATCCGACCCATCTAGACTTTGAAATCAGATACACAGAACAATATATATAACTTTAGTAACAATTTATTTTAATATATATATAAAATTTATAAGGTGTGCATTGTAGCTGACACCTAAATTAACACATTAAAATTGTTTTATGACTGCAAGTCTTTATCATCAAATGCTATTGAGCTTCAAATTTGCTTTTGAGTCCATGTGAAAAAGTAGCATAATTTACATATGACTTACAATTTGTTTTAATAAACATTAAACATTCAATTTAATTGTGCATTATAGCTGTCACGTAGATGAACAATTACAGTTGTTTTTATGACTGTAAGTCATTATCTTCAAATGCTACTGATGTTAGAAAAGTGTATAACAATATCACATGTAACTTTAGAGACGGTCCCTAAATTTGAGACTCTCGAATGTCCAATGTCAAGCCAAATTTATGCCTGTTTTTTTTTTTTTTTTTTTTACTTTCTTTTTTCTTTTCTCTGTGCCTGATTGCTTATGTCCTTTACCCGGGCTGATGTCCATCCAAAATTAAAAAATTCAGCCGCAAACATGAGGGGCGAGTGATCGCGAGCGCGGATGGGAGAATGGTGGATGTTTTTTTTTTTTTTTAGCAACTGGGATGGTGTCCCCTCTGGAAGTCGGTGCCCTATGAAGACTGCATACTCTGCATATAGGGAGTCGGGGTACTATCTGGAAGATATATTCCTCAAACCGTCGTACAAGAGGAGGGGATGCTAGTCCTTCAAGAATCACTCAAAATATTCTGTTCATAAAGCCAATATATAAATAAATTCTTAATATATAGTATTCCACAATACATCATGCTATTCTAATTAAGTCCTTTTTTGGGATCTTTTACATCTCTCAGAACCTGACACATTGTAATTCTGAGAGTCAAGGAAAGTTGCAGTTCTGAAAAATGGTGGCACTCTAGACTAAATGCTCCATTATAGTGTCACACCTAATTCTTCACTTTAATTATTTTGCAGTTTAGGTGTTTCTGTTCTTCTCCACCTGTTTTTTTTCTTTCTGACCCTTCTGACCCAGTAAGCATTTTGCTGTCCAGTGGTCATGTCTTTACTTTGTGATTACTGTAGTGATCTAATTTTGAATATTTCTCATGAGGATCTAATAATTTTGTTTTCTTTTCAGTCTGAGTGAAATGTCTTTTTTTGGCTCATTTTATCAGTAAAGGAAAAGTGCCTTTATAGTTATTTTTTTCTCTTCCAGTCTTCATGGTCAACTACGTGTATATCACACTCGTTGCCTTCTCTAGTGCAGCTGAACCAATTCACATCCCATTCGTCAATATTTGTGATATCACAAATCCCGGAAAATGCTTGTTGTAGTCCAAACAATTTTTTTTGTTGTAGTTTTTAAAAAGTGATTTTTGTATAATTGCGCATGTTTATATTTCATATATATATATATATATATATATATATATATATATATATATATATATATATATATATATATAATACCACAGCACCACCAAGTGGACAAAACCTTTACCATCCCCAATGTGTCTCCTACTAATATATATATATATATATATATATATATACATATATAATTCAAGTGTACAGTTTACTTTTATTGCATATTGAAATAAATATTTCTGAGTTCTGTATCAATCTGTGTTGTTGTTTGTTTATTTTAATTTTTCTTAGGAAGATAACTGACCCTTTCCTTTGTAATAGATGTGCTTATAAACCAAGAACAAGCTATTTATAGCTGTATTTATAAACTGCTTAGTATTGACTATTAATGTTAAGACAAGGCTTTATAAAGCATAAACTGACTATTTACTAATGAGTGCAGTTATTATAAAGTGTTACCAATGCATTTACTAATGTTAACAAATTAGACATTATTTTACAGTGTTATCAAATCCTTAAATGTTTTTAAAAGTTTTTTTTTTACAATGATTTTATTAACCTATAAGCATTTGTGAAAGTTCTGCTTGCATTACAGCTTAGTCTTGATCTGTGAGCTGAACAGATTTACTGTAACATCCATGAGATTATGTAAATTCAAATAAATATCATGTCACAGGATGTCATAGGTCAGTATCAAATGAGTTTGAAATTATTATTTGCAGCACAAATAAGGTTTTTTAGGATTTTTAAAAATTCCTAAAACTGTCAGAAAAGGATAAGGCCTAAGATATGTCTATGTAAGTGGCTAAATGTATTTATGTTTTTATAATTATTATGCATAAACTATGAAATTATACAAAATGTATAAAAAAGTAAATAAATAAATACGCACAGACATTTTAAAAAAGCAGCCAAGACGAATGAGTTTCCTTTTATATATATATAGATTAAAGTTGAAGACAGAAGCAGGTAAATGCGGTCACGTAATATTCAAACCCAGTAGATCCACTTCAGATTTATTTGAAAAGTTTATATTCACGTGGCTGTTTTCGTTTATATTAGCCAAGCTATTATGTATTTTGAAATAATCTTGTCCGTGATGTATTCGTTCTTACGACGAAAGGCAGAATCCTGCAGCTGGAGAGATATATGTTATTCTGCCAGTCGGACTTTCAAATAGTCTTGCACACTTAAACGGGTCACAAACACCTGTATTTAGCTCGTGTTGTGTTATAATGGGTGTATTGTGTGCATGTATGGCAATAATTTATTTTAAAAAGCTCTTAAACAAGAATAAATTCGTTAGTTTTGAACTAGTGACACTGTACGCGCTGATCGGAGGCAGTGATTTCAGATAGGCAGCCGCGAATATTTCATTTTCACACAAACAGTTCAAAAACATCTGAATTTAGCTCTTGGTGTGTTCTAATTGGTGAATTGTGTGATATCGCTTTAATATTTTAATTTTAAAAGCTATAAAACAAGAATAAACACGTTTTTTTCTGAGCTCATCATTCCACACGCTCATGCTCAGAGCGGTGACTCATCTCTCGTGTTTCTCACGTATCACTGACCACACATCCATTATTAATGAGTCCTGACCTGGTAATAATCATATATGTTGGTTTAGCTTGTCAGTGTGAATTAAATCTAAGTATTTATTTGTATTTTAACCGATTTAAAAGTGAAACTAAAAGAGAGTCTCCTCCCTTTCAGTCGAATTTCCCTTTCAGGAATTGCACCTGTAGGGGCGCATTTTCTCTCAGACAATGTAAGTCTAAGCACATAATACTCAAACAGAGGGACAGAGTGAGATGAGATGTCTGACAGTTTTTTAATTTTCTTTTACCCATACAGTGTTGTAAAGTCGTGAAACTATCCATATTTACTCCGAATGACTTTTTTTTTCTGTATGAAAAAAGGTTTTGAAGTGTTTGGAGTTAAAAAATGCAGGACAATTAATAATTCCCTTTTTACTGTCATTTAAAAAAATCACCACGTCAAAACCGTTCAAGCTATCCAAAATCCATTGGCAATTTAAGTTCCTCAATGTTTTTGCATCATGTAGACCAATTTTTGTGTGTATAGTGTTACTCTCCGCTGAGCAGTATGCATTAATTCACAGCTAAATGTAAAAAAAATCCACATTCAAATCAAAATAGCCGACTTCCTGTTGGTCGTAGCTGATGACTGTGAATTAGAAAGTTGTCCGTCTTGATAAGAAGAATTTATGTACCGAGTTTGGTGTCTGCAGCTAAAAGTAACCCCCCCACTTTTGACAAAAGGTGGCGCTATAGAGTGCCTCTTCCACGCCCTCTTATGAACTTTTGCCAGTGTCTAGTTATCATAAATACTGATATGTGTTCTGAGTTTGATGAAATTCTAAGCATGTTATATTCCTCAAAATCACATGAGAAGTATTCCAGTTTGACATGTTGCCACGGCAACAATATTTTTAGATATCAATATCCCCCAAGCAGATTCATATCTGCTGTGTTTTAACATTATTCTGAGGAAGTTTGAAGCAAATCGAGTAAAAATAAGATGCTGAATTCAAAGCATTTTGAAAATGACACACTTCCTGCTGCCAGTTGGTGGCGCTATAACTTTGACTCCTAATAGTCACATATATGCGATCGACATCATACAACGAATAATCTGATGAAGTTTGATTGAAATCAGGAAATGAATGTGGATGGTATTAGACACTTCCTGTTTCTCATTTCTCGCCATAATTTCAACGCCTCGCCACGAGCAAACCGTTCGAGATATCAAAAATCCCCTGGCAATTTTTCATCCCCAATGTCTTGAGATCATGTTGACCGAGTTTGGTGGCAATCGGGTAAAAAACCTATGACAAGTATATCAAATTCCAGAACATGTGCTTTTTACATAACTCTAAATAGCTGACTTCCTGTTGGGCGGAGCCTATAACATGAAATACTCAAGTTATTCGGCACAATGAGATCTATATGTGTACTGAGTTTCATATTAATACGTGCAAGTATGTGTGAGCTATACATCAACATTTATGACTGTGTTCCAGGGGGCGCCGTAGAGCCCCTGTGCCACGCCCGGGTCCCAGCCTCTGCAGGCTCCTTAAGACCAAAGATTCCAAAGTGTGCACAAATTTTCAAGAGTTTTTGAGTATGTTAAGGACGCCAAAAGCCCCAACAACTTTGACGACAAATATGATTAATAAACCCTAAATAGCCAACTTCCTGTTGGGCGGAGCCTATGATATGCAATATGAAAGTTGTTTGTATTGATGAGTTCTATATGTGTACCGAATTTCGTACATCTACGTGCAAGTATGTATGATATATGGCCCTCCATTTTCCAGGGGGCGCTGTAGAGCCCCTGTGCCACGCCCGTGTATCAGTCTCTGCCCGGCCCTAATGGCCGCAGGTTCCAATGTGTGTGCCAATTTTCAAGACTTTTTAAGCATGTTAAGGGCCCCAAAAGCCCCCGAAACCTTGAAGAAAAATAATAATAATAAATAATAATAATAATAATAACAAATAATCCTAAGGAAAACAATAGGGCTCTCGCCCTCCAGGCTTGAGCCCTAATTAAAGCTGCAAGCAGCGATGAACGGGCCCTCGCACCCGGGCTCACCGCCATAGTTTGGCTTTTGTAAAAAAGTGAACGGTGAGAAATATGCATTTAAAGTCTTAAAAATAAGTGGAATATGTCAAAGTCATTTATTTGTACCAGTCCTCCTGTTGCCAGCAGGTGGCGCTATCATTATAATGGAATATTGGCCTTCAGATGTGTTCAGGGCAGAATTCTTATCTAACATGTGAAGTTTGGGGGAGATCGAACATTTTATGCCTGAGTTACAACAACTTCTCTTGCTGTGACGAGACATCAAATTTTGTCATGGTGCCATGGACACGTCCTTTAACAAAAACTCAAGTTCTCCACAATTTAACATTGCACAGACCTTTAGATTAGACTGACCACAAAAAATACATTAATGTCAAAAGATTTCTAGGAGTAGTTTGTCGCAGTGTAAAACATGTGACTTCCTGTTGCCAGCAGGTGGCGCTATGACTATAACTGAATATGGGCATGTAGATCTGTTAAGTGCAGAAGTCTTATCTAACATGTGAAGTTTGGGGCAGATTGGACATTGTATGTCCGAGTTACAGCAACCTCCTTTTTCATGGCGAAACATCGAAATTTGCCAGGCCGCCATGGTCACGCCCTTTAACAAAACCTCAAGATCTTCGCAATTTAACATCGCAAAGGCCTTTAGATTTAACTTACCAAGTTTGGTGTTGATCTGAATAAATCTCTAGGAGGAGTTCGTTAAAGTACAACCCCTGAAAATGGCAAAAACAACGCCAATTTTGCAGAGAAAATTCTAAATAACCGACTTCCTGTTGGGATTCGGATTTTGTACCAAGAGACTTTTTTGTAGGTATTGGTGTGTTACATATGTATACCGATTTTTGTACATGTATGTGAAACATAGCTCGAGGCGCACTCTGTTGAAAGTGTATAGGTGGCGCTATCGAGCCATTTTGCCACACCTGATGGAATTTTGGCCTTCAGATGTGTTCAGGCCAGGACTCTTATCACACATGTGCAGTTTGGGGAAGATCGGACATTTTATGCCTGAGTTATAACATATTTTATTCCCATGGCGAGACATCGAACTTCGCGACGGCGCCATGGACACGCCTTTTAACGAAAACTCAAGATCTTCACAACTTAACATCGCACAGGCCTTTAGATTAGACTGACCACAAAAAATACATTGATGTCAAAATTTCTAGGAGTAGTTCATCGCAGTGTAAAATATGTCACTTCCTGTTGCCAATAGGTGGCGCTATGACTATAACTGAATATGGGCATGTCAATCTGTTCAGGTCAGGAGTCTCATCAAACATGTGAAGTTTGGGGCAGACTGGTCATTGTATGTCTGAGTTATAGCAATTTCCTGTTTCATGGCGAGTCATCGAAATTCGCCAGGCCGCCACGGACACGCCCATTAACGAAAACTCAAAAGCTTCGCAATTTAACATCGCAAAGGCCTTCAGATTAGCCATACCAAATTTGGTGTTGATCTGAATGAATCTCTAGGAGGAGTTCGTTAAAATACAACGCATGGAAATGACAAAAATGACACAAAATTTGCTCATAATATTAGTAATAACCGACTTCCTGTTGGGTTTCGGATTTTGCTCCAAGAGACTTTTTTGTAGGTATTGGAGAGTTACATGAGTATACCGATTTTCATACATGTACATGAAACGTAGCTCGAGGCGCACACCGTTGAACGTGTATAGGTGGCGCTGTTGAGCCATTTTGCCACACCCACTTCTGAAACCCATATCAGACGTAAATTTTCGCCAGTTCTGAGGTGTGTGCAAAGTTTCATGACTTTTCGAGCATGTTTAGGCCCTCAAAAATCCGATTCATTTTGGAGAAGAAGAATAATAATAATAATTAAAGCTGCAAGCAGCGATGAACGGGCCCTCGCACCCGGGCTCACCACCATCGTGTGGCTTTAGTAAAAAGGTGAACGTTGAGAAATATGCATTTAAACTCATAAATATAAGTGCAATATATCAAAGTTTATTCCATATGTGTGCCAATCTTCCTGTTGCCAGCAGGTGGCGCTATCGTTATAATGGAATATTGGCCTTCAGATGTGTTCAAGCCAGGACCCTTATCACACATGTGAAGTTTGGGCAAGATCGGACATTTTATGCCTGAGTTATAACATCTTTTATTCCCATGGCGAGACATCGAACTTCGTCATGGCGACATGGACATGCCTTTTAACAAAAATTCAAGATCTTCACAACTAAACATCACACAGGTCTTTAGATTAGACTGACCACAAAAAAGACATTGATGTCATAAAATTTCTAGGAGTAGTTTGTCACAGTGTAAAATATGTCACTTCCAGTTGCCAATAGGTGGCGCTATGACTATAACTGAATATTGGCATGTAGATCTGTTCAGGTGAAGAGTCTTAACAAAAATGTGAAGTTTGGGGCGGATTGGACATTGTATGTCTGAGTTATAGCACCATCATTTTTCACGGCGAATCATCGAAATTTGTCAGGCCGCCATGGACACGCCCTTTAACGAAACCTCAATTCCTTCGCAATTTAACATGGCAAAGGGCTTTAGATTACACTGACCAAGTTTGGTGTTGTTCTGAATAAATCTCTAGGAGGAGTTCGTTAAAATACAACCCCTGAAAATGACAAAAACAACACCAATTTTGCAGGGAAAATTAAAAATAACCGACTTCCTGTTGGGATTCGGATTTCGTACCAAGAGACTTTTTTGTAGCTATTGGTGTGTTACATATGTTTACCGATTTTCGTACATGTATATGACATGTAGCTCGAGGCGCACTCCATTGAAAATGTATAGGTGGCGCTATCGAGCCATTTTGCCACACCCAATGGAATATTAGCCTCCAGATGTGTTCAGGTCAGTACTCTTATCAAACATTTGAAGTCTGGGCAAGATCTGATATTTTATGACTGAGTTACAGCAACTTCTACTCCCATGGCGAGACATCGAACTTTGACATGGCGCCATGGACACGCCCTTTAACAAAAACTCAAGATCTTCTCATTTTAACATCGTACAGGCCTTTAGATTAGACTGACGACAAAAAAGACATTGATGTCAAAAATTTCTAGGAGTAGTTTGTCGCAGCTTAAAATATGTAACTTCCTGTTGCCAATAGGTGGCGCTATGACTATAACTGAATATTGTCGTGTCAAACTGTTCAGGACAGGAGTCTCATCCAACATGTGAAGTTTGGGGCAGATTGGTCATTGTATGTCTGAGTTATAGCAACTTCCTGTTTCATGGCGAATCATCGAAATTCGCCAGGCCGCCACACACAGGCCCTTCAACGAAAACTCAAAAGCTTCGCAATTTAACATCGCAAAGGACTTTAGATTAGGCATACCAAATTTGGTGTTGATCTGAATTAATCTCTAGGAGGAGTTCGTTAAAATACAACGCATGGAAATGACAAAAATGACACAAAATTTGCTCATAATTTTTGAAATAACCGACTTCCTGTTGGGTTTCGGATTTTGCTCCAAGAGACTTTTTTGTAGGTATTGGAGAGTTACATGTGTATACCGATTTTCATACATGTACATGAAACGTAGCTCGAGGCGCACACCGTTGAACGTGTATAGGTGGCGCTGTTGAGCCATTTTGGCACACCCACTTCTGAAACCCATATCAGACGTAAATTTTCGCCAGTTCTGAGGTGTGTGCAAAGTTTCATGACTTTTCGAGCATGTTTAGGCCCTCAAAAATGCGATTCATCTTAGAGAAGAAGAATAATAATAATAAGAATAATAATAAACGGAGCAATTCCAAGAGGGTCCTCACACCATCGGTGCTCGGGCCCTAATTAAAGCTGCAAGCAGCGATGAACGGGCCCTCGCACCCGGGCTCACCGGCAGCGAGTGGCTTTAGTTAATAGGTGAACGGTGAGAAATATGCGTTTAAACTCATAAATATAAGTAGAATATATCAATGTTTATTCCATATATGTGCCAATCTTCCTGTTGCCAGCAGGTGGCATTATCATTATAATGGAATATTGGCCTTCAGATGTGTTCAGGGCAGGACCCTTATCACACAAGTGAAGTTTGGGCAAGATCGGACATTTTATGCCAGAGTTATAACAACATCCTATTTCATGGCGAAACATCGAAATTTGTCAGGCCGCCATGGACACGCCCTTTAACGAAACCGCAAGATCTTCGCAATTTAAGATCGCAAAAGGCCTTAGATTACACTGACCAAGTTTGGTGGTGATCTGAATAAATGTCTAGGAGGAGTTTGTTAAAGTACAACCAATGAAAATGGCCAAAACAACACTAATTTTGCAGAGAAAATTCTAAATAACTGACTTCCTGTTGGGATTCGGATTTCGTACCAAGATACTTTTTCGTAGATATTGGTGTGTTACATGTGTGTACCGATTTTTGTACATGTATGTGAAACATAGCTCGAGGCTCACTCCGTTTAAAGTGTATACGCACTCTGTTGAAAGTGTATAGGTGGCGCTATCGAGCCATTTTGCCACACTCGATGGAATATTGCCCTTCAGATCTGTTTAGGCCAGGACCCTTATCACACATGTGAAGTTTGGACAAGATCGGACATTTTATGCCTGAGTTATAACATCTTTTATTCCCATGGCGAGACATCGAACTTCATCACGGCGCCATGGACACACCTTTTAACAAAAACTCAAGATTTTCACAACTAAACATCACACAGGTCTTTAGATTAGACTGACCACAAAAAAGACATTGATGTCATAAAATTTCTAGGAGTAGTTTGTCGCAGTGTAAAATATGTAACTTCCTGTTGCCAATAGGTGGCACTATGACTATAACTGAATATTGGCATGTAGATTTGTTCAGGTCAAGAGTCTTATTCAACATGTGAAGTTTGGGGCAGATTGGACATTGTATGTCTGAGTTACAGCAACTTCCTTTTTCATGGCCAAACATCGAAATTTGTCAGGCCGCCATGGACCCGCCCTTTAACGAAACCTCAAGTCCTTCGCAATTTATTATCGCAAAGGGCTTTAGATTACACTGACCAAGTTTGGTGTTGATCTAAATAAATCTCTAGGAGGAGTTCGTTAAAGTACAAACCCTGAAAATGCCAAAAACAACACCAATTTTGAAGGGAAAATTCAAAATAACCGACTTCCTGTTGGGATCCGGATTTCGTACCAAGAGACTTTTTTGTAGGTATTGGAGTGTTACATGTGTGTACCAATTTTTGTACATGTACGTGAAACATAGCTCGAGGCGCACTCCGTTGAAAGTGTATAGGTGGCGCTATAGAGCCATTCTGCCACACCCGGTGGAATATTGGCCTGCAGATCTGTTCAGGCCAGGACTCTTATCCCACATGTGAAGTTTGGGGAAGATCAGACATTTTATGCCTGAGTTATAACATCTTTTATTCACATGGCGAGACATCGAACTTCGTCACGGCGCCATGAACAAGCCTTTTAACGAAAACTCAAGATCTTCACAACTGAACATCGTACAGGCCTTTAGATTAGACTGACCACAAAAAAGACATTGATGTCATAAAATTTCTAGGAGTAGTTCGTCGCAGCGTAAAATATGTCACTTCCTGTTGCCAATAGGTGGCGCTATGACTATAACTGAATATGGGCATGTCAATCTGTTCAGGTTCGGAGTCTCATCAAACATGTGAAGTTTGGGGCAGATTGGTCATTGTATGTGTGAGTTATAGGAACTTCATTTTTCATGGCGAATCATCGAAATTCGCCAGGCCGCCACGGACACGCCCTTCAACGAAAAGTCAGGATCTTCGCAATTTAACATCACAAAGGCCTTTAGATTAGGCATACCAAATTTGGTGTTGATTTGAAGAACTCTCTAGGAGGAGTTCGTTAAAATACAACACATGGAAATGACAAAAATTACACAAAATATGCTCATAATATTAAAAATAACCGACTTCCTGTTGGGTTTAGAATTTCGCTCCAAGAGTCTTTTTTGTAGGTATTGGTGTGTTACATATGTGTGCCAATTTTCGTGCATGTACGTGAAACATAGCTGGAAGGCTGTTGATTTTCTTGGTATAGGTGGCGCTGTCGAGCCATTTTGCCACACCCTCTTCTGAATCCTATATCAGACGAAAATTTTCACCAGGTTTGACGAGTGTGCAAGTTTCATGACTTTTTGAGCATGTTAAAGCCCTCAAAAATGCGATTCATTCGGGAGAAGAAGAAGAAGAAGAAGAATAATAATAATAATAAAAAACAAAGCAGATACAAGAGGGTCCTCGCACCTCGGTGCTCGGGCCCTAATTAAAGCTGCAAGCAGCGATGAACGGGCCCTCGCACCCGGGCTCACTGCCATCGTGTTGCTTTAGTAAAAAGGTGAACGTTGAGAAATATGCATTTAATGTCCTAAATATAAGTGGAATATATCAAAGTATATCCCATATATGTGCCAATCTTACCGTTGCCAGCAGGTGGCGCTATCATTATAATGGAATATTGGCCTTCAGATGTGTTCAGGCCAGGACTCTTATCGAACATGTGAAGTTTGGGGAAGATTGAACATTTTATGCTTGAGTTACAACAACTTCTCTTGCTGTGGCAAGACATCAAATTTTGTCATGGCGCCATGGAAACGGCCTTTAACAAAAACTCAAGATCTCCAAAAGTTAACATTGCACAGGCCTTTAGATTAGACTGACCACAAAATATATGTTAATCTCAAAAAAATTATAGGAGTAGTTTGTTGCAGCGTAAAACATGTCACTTCCTGTTGCCAATAGGTGGCGCTATGACTATAACTGAATGTGGGCATGTAGATCTGTTAAGGGCAGAAGTTTTATCTAACATGTGAAGTTTGGGGCAGATTGGACATTGTATGTCTGAGTTACAGCAACTTCCTTTTTCATGGCGAAACATCGAAATTTGTCAGGCCACCATGGACACGCCCTTTAACGAAATCTAAAGATCTTCGCAATTTAACATCGCAAAGGGCTTAAGATTACACTGACCAGGTTTGGTGTTGATCTGAATAAATCTCTAGGAGGAGTTCGTTAAAGTACAACCCCTGAAAATGGCAAAAACAATGCCAATATTGCAGAGAAAATTCTAAATAACCGACTTCCTGTTGGGATTCGGATTTCGTACCAAGAGACTTTTTTTTAGGTATTGGTGTGTTACATGTGTATACCGATTTTTGTACATGTACGTGAAACATAGCTCGAGGCGCACTCTGTTGAAAGTGTATTGGTGGCGCTATCGAGCCATTTTGCCACACCTGATGGAATTTTGGCCTTCAGATGTGTTCAGGCCAGGACTCTTATCACACATGTGAAGTTTGGGGAAGATCGGACATTTTATGCCTGAGTTATAACATCTTTTATTCCCATGGCGAGACATCGAACTTCGTGACGGCGCCATGGACACGCCTTTTAACGAAAACTCAAGATCTTCACAACTTAACATCGCACAGGGCTTTAGATTAGACTGACCACAAAAAATACATTGATGTCATAAAATTTCTAGGAGTAGTTCATCGCAGTGTAAAATATGTCACTTCCTGTTGCCAATAGGTGGCGCTATGACTATAACTGAATATGGGCATGTCAATCTGTTCAGGTCAGGAGTCTCATCAAACATGTGAAGTTTGGGGCAGATTGGTCATTGTATGTCTGAGTTATAGCAACTTCCTGTTTCATGGCGAATCATCGAAATTCGCCAGGCCGCCACGGACACGCCCATTAACGAAAACTCAAAAGCTTCGCAATTTAACATCGCAAAGGCCTTCAGATTAGGCATACCAAATTTGGTGTTGATCTGAATGAATCTCTAGGAGGAGTTCGTTAAAATACAACGCATGGAAATGACAAAAATGACACAAAATTTGCTCATAATATTAGTAATAACCGACTTCCTGTTGGGTTTCGGATTTTGCTCCAAGAGACTTTTTTGTAGGTATTGGAGAGTTACATGTGTATACCGATTTTCATACATGTACATGAAACGTAGCTCGAGGCGCACACCGTTGAACGTGTATAGGTGGCGCTGTTGAGCCATTTTGCCACACCCACTTCTGAAACCCATATCAGACGTAAATTTTCGCCAGTTCTGAGGTGTGTGCAAAGTTTCATGACTTTTCGAGCATGTTTAGGCCCTCAAAAATGCGATTCATTTTGGATAATAATAATAATAATAATAATAATAATAATAATTAAAGCTGCAAGCAGCGATGAACGGGCCCTCGCACCCGGGCTCACCGCCATCGTGTGGCTTTAGTAAAAAGGTGAACGTTGAGAAATATTCATTTAATGTCCTAAATATAAGTGGAATATATCAAAGTATATCCCATATATGTGCCAATCTTACCGTTGCCAGCAGGTGGCGCTATCATTATAATGGAATATTGGCCTTCAGAGGTGTTCAGGCCAGGACTCTTATCAAACATGTGAAGTTTGGGGAAGATTGAACATTTTATGCTTGAGTTACAACAACTTCTCTTGCTGTGGCAAGACATCAAATTTTGTCATGGCGCCATGGAAACGCCCTTTAACAAAAACTCAAGATCTCCAAAAGTTAACATTGCACAGGCCTTTAGATTAGACTGACCACAAAATATATGTTAATCTCAAAATAATTATAGGAGTAGTTTGTTGCAGCGTAAAACATGTCACTTCCTGTTGCCAATAGGTGGCGCTATGACTATAGCTGAATGTGGGCATGTAGATCTGTTAAGGGCAGAAGTTTTATCTAACATGTGAAGTTTGGGGCAGATTGGACATTGTATGTCTGAGTTACAGCAACTTCCTTTTTCATGGCGAAACATCGAAATTTGTCAGGCCACCATGGACACGCCCTTTAACGAAATCTAAAGATCTTCGCAATTTAACATCACAAAGGGCTTAAGATTACACTGACCAGGTTTGGTGTTGATCTGAATAAATCTCTAGGAGGAGTTCGTTAAAGTACAACCCCTGAAAATGGCAAAAACAACGCCAATTTTGCAGAGAAAATTCTAAATAAACGACTTCCTGTTGGGAATCGGATTTCGTATCAAGAGACTTTTTTGTAGGTATTGGTGTGTTACATGTGTATACCAATTTTTGTACATGTACGTGAAACATAGCTTGAGGCGCACTCTGTTGAAAGTGTATAGGTGGCGCTATCGAGCCATTTTGCCACACCTGATGGAATTTTGGCCTTCAGATGTGTTCAGGCCAGGACTCTTATCACACATGTGCAGTTTGGGGAAGATCGGACATTTTATGCCTGAGTTATAACATCTTTTATTCCCATGGCGAGACATCGAACTTCGTGACGGCGCCATGGACACGCCTTTTAACGAAAACTCAAGATCTTCACAACTTAACATCGCACAGGCCTTTAGATTAGACTGACCACAAAAAATACATTGATGTCATAAAATTTCTAGGAGTAGTTCATCGCAGTGTAAAATATGTCACTTCCTGTTGCCAGTAGGTGGCGCTATGACTATAACTGAATATGGGCATGTCAATCTGTTCAGGTCAGGAGTCTCATCAAACATGTGAAGTTTGGGGCAGATTGGTCATTGTATGTCTGAGTTATAGCAACTTCCTGTTTCATGGCGAATCATCGAAATTCGCCAGGCCGCCACGGACACGCCCATTAATGAAAACTCAAAAGCTTCGCAATTTAACATCGCAAAGGCCTTCAGATTAGGCATACCAAATTTGGTGTTGATCTGAATGAATCTCTAGGAGGAGTTCGTTAAAATACAACGCATGGAAATGACAAAAATGACACAAAATTTGCTCATAATATTAGTAATAACCGACTTCCTGTTGGGTTTCAGATTTTGCTCCAAGAGACTTTTTTGTAGGTATTGGAGAGTTACATGTGTATACCGATTTTCATACATGTACATGAAACGTAGCTCGAGGCGCACACCGTTGAACGTGTATAGGTGGCGCTGTTGAGCCATTTTGCCACACCCACTTCTGAAACCCATATCAGACGTAAATTTTCGCCAGTTCTGAGGTGTGTGCAAAGTTTCATGACTTTTCGAGCATGTTTAGGCCCTCAAAAATGCGATTCATTTTGGAGAATAATAATAATAATAATAATAATAATAATAATAATAATAATAATAATAATAATAATAATAAACGGAGCAATTCCAAGAGGGTCCTCACACCATCGGTGCTCGGGCCCTAATCAATCAATCAATCAATCACCTTTATTTATATAGTGCTTTAAACAAAATACATTGCGCCAAAGCACTGAACAACATTCATTTGGAAAACAGTGTCTCAATAATGCAAAATGATAGTTAAAGGCAGTTCATCATTGAATTCATTGATGTCATCTCTGTTCAGTTGAAATAGTGTCTGTTTTAATTTGCAATCAAGTCAACGATATCGCTGTAGATGAAGTGACCCCAACTAAGCAAGCCAGAGGCGACAGCGGCAAGGAACCGAAACTCCATCGGTGACAGAATGGAGAAAAAAACCTTGGGAGAAACCAGGCTCAGTTGGGGGGCCAGTTCTCCTCTGACCAGACGAAACCAGTAGTTCAATTCCAGGCTGCAGCAAAGTCAGATTGTGCAGAAGAATCATCTGTTTCCTGTGGTCTTGTCCTGGTGCTCCTCTGAGACAAGGTCTTTACAGGGGATCTGTATCTGGGGCTCTAGTTGTCCTGGTCTCCGCTGTCTTTCAGGGCAGTAGAGGTCCTTTCTAGGTGCTGATCCACCATCTGGTCTGGATACGTACTGGATCCGGGTGACTGCAGTGACCCTCTGATCTGGACACAGACTGGATCTGGTGGCCACGGTGACCTCGGAACAAGAGAGAAACAGACAAATATTAGCGTAGATGCCATTCTTCTAATGATGTAGAAAGTACGGTGTTATGTGAAGTGTTCCGGTTCCAGTTTACCTAATTAATGCAGCCTAATAATCCTTTAACGGATTTGGATATTAAAAGCATATTAGTATGTTATGTGTATGCCAGGTTAAAGAGATGGGTCTTTAATCTAGATTTAAACTGCAAGAGTGTGTCTGCCTCCCGAACAATGTTAGGTAGGTTATTCCAGAGTTTAGGTGCCAAATAGGAAAAGGATCTGCCGCCCGCAGTTGATTTTGATATTCTAGGTATTATCAAATTGCCTGAGTTTTGAGAACGTAGCGGACGTAGAGGAGTATAATGTAAAAGGAGCTCATTCAAATACTGAGGTGCTAAACCATTCAGGGCTTTATAAGTAATAAGCAATATTTTAAAATCTATACGATGTTTGATAGGGAGCCAGTGCAGTGTGGACAGGACCGGGCTAATATGGTCATACTTCCTGGTTCTAGTAAGAACTCTTGCTGCTGCATTTTGGACTAGCTGTAGTTTGTTTACCAAGCGTGCAGAACAACCACCCAATAAAGCATTACAATAGTCTAACCTTGAAGTCATAAATGCATGGATTAACATTTCTGCATTTGACATTGAGAGCATAGGCCGTAATTTAGATATATTTTTGAGATGGAAAAATGCAGTTTTACAAATGCTAGAAACGTGGCTTTCTAAGGAAAGATTGCGATCAAGTAGCACACCTAGGTTCCTAACTGATGACGAAGAATTGACAGAGCAACCATCAAGTCTTAGACAGTGTTCTAGGTTATTACAAGTAGAGTTTTTAGGCCCTATGATTAACACCTCTGTTTTTTCTGAATTTAGCAGTAAGAAATTACTCGTCATCCAATTTTTTATATCGACTATGCATTCCATTAGTTTTTCAAATTGGTGTGTTTCACCGGGCTGCGAGGAAATATAGAGCTGCGTATCATCAGCATAACAGTGAAAGCTAACACCATGTTTCCTGATGATATCTCCCAAGGGTAACATATAAAGCGTGAAGAGTAGCGGCCCTAGAACTGAGCCTTGAGGTACTCCATACTGCACTTGTGATCGATATGATACATCTTCATTCACTGCTACGAACTGATGGCGGTCATATAAGTACGATTTAAACCATGCTAATGCACTTCCACTGATGCCAACAAAGTGTTCAAGTCTATGCAAAAGAATGTTGTGGTCAATTGTGTCAAACGCAGCACTAAGATCCAATAAAACTAATAGAGAGATACACCCACGATCAGATGATAAGAGCAGATCATTTGTAACTCTAAGGAGAGCAGTTTCAGTACTATGATACGGTCTAAATCCTGACTGGAAATCCTCACATATACCATTTTTCTCTAAGAAGGAATATAATTGTGAGGATACCACCTTTTCTAGTATCTTGGACAGAAAAGGGAGATTCGAGATTGGTCTATAATTAACTAGTTCTCTGGGGTCAAGTTGTGGCTTTTTTATGAGAGGCTTAATAACAGCCAGTTTGAAGGTTTTGGGGACATGTCCTAATAACAATGAGGAATTAATAATAGTCAGAAGAGGACCTATGACTTCTGGAAGCACCTCTATTAAGAGCTTAGATGGTATAGGGTCTAACATACATGTTGTAAGTTTGTAATAATAATAATAATAAAAATAAACGGAGCAATTCCAAGAGGGTCCTCACACCATCGGTGCTCGGGCCCTAATAAAAAACAAAGCAGATACAAGAGGGTCCTCGCACCTCGGTGCTCGGGCCCTAATAATAAAAAACAAAGCAGATACAAGAGGGTCCTCGCACCTCGGTGCTCGGGCCCTAATTAAAGCTGCAAGCAGCGATGAACGGGCCCTCGCACCCGGGCTCACCGCCATTGTGTGGCTTTAGTAAAAAGGTGAACGTTGAGAAATATGCATTTAAACTCATAAATATAAGTGCAATATATCAAAGTTTATTCCATATGTGTGCCAATCTTCCTGTTGCCAGCAGGTGGCGCTATCATTATAATGGAATATTGGCCTTCAGATGTGTTCAAGCCAGGACCCTTATCACACATGTGAAGTTTGGGCAAGATCGGACATTTTATGCCTGAGTTATAACATCTTTTATTCCCATGGCGAGACATCGAACTTCGTCATGGCGACATGGACATGCCTTTTAACAAAAATTCAAGATCTTCACAACTAAACATCACACAGGTCTTTAGATTAGACTGACCACAAAAAAGACATTGATGTCATAAAATTTCTAGGAGTAGTTTGTCACAGTGTAAAATATGTCACTTCCAGTTGCCAATAGGTGGCGCTATGACTATAACTGAATATTGGCATGTAGATCTGTTCAGGTGAAGAGTCTTAACAAAAATGTGAAGTTTGGGGCGGATTGGTCATTGTATGTGTGAGTTATAGCACCATCATTTTTCACGGCGAATCATCGAAATTTGTCAGGCCGCCATGGACACGCCCTTTAACGAAACCTCAATTCCTTCGCAATTTAAAATGGCAAAGGGCTTTAGATTACACTGACTAAGTTTGGTGTTGATCTGAATAAATCTCTAGGAGGAGTTCGTTAAAATACAACCCCTGAAAATGACAAAAACAACACCAATTTTGCAGGGAAAATTAAAAATAACCGACTTCCTGTTGGGATTCGGATTTCGTACCAAGAGACTTTTTTGTAGCTATTGGTGTGTTACATATGTTTACCAATTTTCGTACATGTATATGACATGTAGCTCGAGGCGCACTCCATTGAAAATGTATAGGTGGCGCTATCGAGCCATTTTGCCACACCCAATGGAATATTAGCCTCCAGATGTGTTCAGGTCAGTACTTTTATCAAACATTTGAAGTTTGGGCAAGATCTGATATTTTATGACTGAGTTACAGCAACTTCTACTCCCATGGCGAGACATCGAACTTTGACATGGCGCCATGGACACGCCCTTTAACGAAAACTCAAGATCTTCTAAATTTTCACATCGTACAGGCCTTTAGATTAGACTGACGACAAAAAAGACATTGATGTCAAAAATTTCTGGGAGTAGTTTGTCGCAGCGTAAAATATGTCACTTCCTGTTGCCAATAGGTGGCGCTATGACTATAACTGAATATGGTCGTGTCAAACTGTTCAGGACAGGAGTCTCATCCAACATGTGAAGTTTGGGGCAGATTGGTCATTGTATGTCTGAGTTATAGCAACTTCCTGTTTCATGGCGAATCATCGAAATTCGCCAGGCCGCCACACACAGGCCCTTCAACGAAAACTCAAAAGCTTCGCAATTTAACATCGCAAAGGCCTTTAGATTAGGCATACCAAATTTGGTGTTGATCTGAATTAATCTCTAGGAGGAGTTCGTTAAAATACAACGCATGGAAATGACAAAAATGACACAAAATTTGCTCATAATATTAGAAATAACCGACTTCCTGTAGGGTTTCGGATTTTGCTCCAAGAGACTTTTTTGTAGGTATTGGAGAGTTACATGTGTATACCGATTTTCATACATGTACATGAAACGTAGCTCGAGGCGCACACCGTTGAACGTGTATAGGTGGCGCTGTTGAGCCATTTTGGCACACCCACTTCTGAAACCCATATCAGACGTAAATTTTCGCCAGTTCTGAGGTGTGTGCAAAGTTTCATGACTTTTCGAGCATGTTTAGGCCCTCAAAAATGCGATTCATCTTAGAGAATAATAATAATAATAATAATAATAATAATAATTAAAGCTGCAAGCAGCGATGAACGGGCCCTCGCACCCGGGCTCACCGCCATCGTGTGGCTTTAGTAAAAAGGTGAACGTTGAGAAATATGCATTTAATGTCCTAAATATAAGTGGAATATATCAAAGTATATCCCATATATGTGCCAATCTTACCGTTGCCAGCAGGTGGCGCTATCGTTATAATGGAATATTGGCCTTCAGATGTGTTCAAGCCAGGACCCTTATCACACATGTGAAGTTTGGGCAAGATCAGACATTTTATGCCTGAGTTATAACATCTTTTATTCCCATGGCGAGACATCAAACTTCGTCATGGCGACATGGACATGCCTTTTAACAAAAACTCAAGATCTTCACAACTTAACATCACACAGGTCTTTAGATTAGACTGACCACAAAAAAGACATTGATGTCATAAAATTTCTAGGAGTAGTTTGTCACAGTGTAAAATATGTCACTTCCAGTTGCCAATAGGTGGCGCTATGACTATAACTGAATATTGGCATGTAGATCTGTTCAGGTGAAGAGTTTTATCAAAAATGTGAAGTTTGGGGCGGATTGGACATTGTATGTGTGAGTTATAGCACCATCATTTTTCATGGCGAATCATTGAAATTTGTCAGGCCGCCATGGACACGCCCTATAACGAAACCTCAATTCCTTCGCAATTTACCATGGCAAAGGGCTTAAGATTACACTGACCAAGTTTGGTGTTGATCTGAATAAATCTCTTGGAGGAGTTCGTTAAAGTACAACCCCTGAAAATGGCAAAAACAACACCAATTTTGCAGGGAAAATTCAAAATAACCAACTTCCTGTTGGGATTCGGATTTCGTACCAAGAGACTTTTTTGTAGATGTTGGTGAGTTACATGTGTGTACCAATTTTTGTACATGTACGTGAAACATAGCTCGAGGCACACTCCGTTGAATGTGTATAGGTGGCGCTATCGAGCCATTCTGCCACACCCGGTGGAATATTGGCCTGCAGATCTGTTCAGGTCAGGACTCTTATCATACATGTGAAGTTTGGGGAAGATCGGACATTTTATGCCTGAGTTATAACATCTTTTATTCCCATGGCGAGACATCGAACTTCGTCGCGGTGCCATGAACAAGCCTTATAACTAAAACTCAAGATCTTCACAACTGAACATCGCACAGGCCTTTAGATTAGACTGACCACAAAAAAGACATTGATGTCATAAAATTTCTAGGAGTAGTTCGTTGCAGCGTAAAATATGTCACTTCCTGTTTCCAATAGGTGGCGCTATGACTAAAACTGAATATGGGCATGTCAATCTGTTCAGGACAGGAGTCTCATCAAACATGTGAAGTTTGGGGCAGATTGGACATTGTATGTCTGAGTTATAGCAACTTCATTTTTCATGGCGAATCATCGAAATTCGCCAGGCCGCCACGGACACGCCCTTCAACGAAAACTCAAGATCTTCGCAATTTAACATCGCAAAGGCCTTTAGATTAGGCACACCAAATTTGGTGTTGATTTGAAGAAATCTCTAGGAGGAGTTCGTTAAAATACAACGTATGGAAATGACCAAAATTACACAAAATTTGCTCATAATATTACAAATAACCGACTTCCTGTTGGTTTTAGAATTTTGCTCCAAGAGTCTTTTTTGTAGGTATTGGTGTGTTACATGTGTGTACCGATTTTCATACATGTACGTGAAATGTAGCTCGAGGCGCACACCGCTGAACGTGCATAGGTGGCGCTGTCGAGCCATTTTACCACGCCCACTTCTGAAACCCATATCAGACGTAAATTTTCGCCAGTTCGGAGGCGTGTGCAAAATTTGGTGACTTTTTGAGCATGTTTAGGCCCTCAAAAATGCGATTCATTTTGGAGAAGCGGAATAATAATAATAATAAACGGAGCAATTCCAATAGGGTCCTCACACCATCGGTGCTCGGGCCCTAATAATAAACGGAGCAATTCCAAGAGGGTCCTCACACCATCGGTGCTCGGGCCCTAATTAAAGCTGCAAGCAGCGATGAACGGGCCCTCGCACCCAGACTCACCGGCAGCGAGTGGCTTTAGTTAATAGGTGAACGGTGAGAAATATGCGTTTAAACTCATAAATATAAGTAGAATATATCAATGTTTATTCCATATATGTGCCAATCTTCCTGTTGCCAGCAGGTGGCGCTATCATTATAATGGAATATTGGCCTTCAGATGTGTTCAGGCCAGGACTTTTATCGAACATGTGAGGTTTGGGGAGGATTGGACATTTTATGCCATTTTATGAGTTAGAACAACATCCTATTTCATGGCGAAACATCGAAATTTGTCAGGCCGCCATGGACACGCCCTTTAACGAAACCTCAAGATCTTCGCAATTTGAGATCGCAAAAGGCTTTAGATTACACTGACCAAGTTTGGTGTTGATCTGAATAAATCTCTAGGAGGAGTTCGTTAAAGTACAACCCCTGAAAATGGCCAAAACAACACTAATTTTGCAGAGAAAAATCTAAATAACTGACTTCCTGTTGGGATTCGGATTTCATACCAAGAGACTTTTCCGTAGATATTGGTGTGTTACATGTGTGTACCGATTTTTGTACATGTACATGAAACATAGCTCGAGGCGCACTCCGTTTAAAGTGTATACGCACTCCGTTGAAAGTGTATAGGTGGCGCTATCGAGCCATTTTGCCACACTCTATGGAATATTGGCCTTAAGATCTGTTTAGGCCAGGAACCTTATCACACATGTGAAGTTTGGGCAAGATCGGACATTTTATGCCTGAGTTATAACATCTTTTATTCCCATGGCGAGACATCGAACTTCATCACGGCGCCATGGACACGCCTTTTAACAAAAACTCGAGATCTTCACAACTAAACATCACACAGGTCTTTAGATTAGACTGACCACAAAAAAGACATTGATGTCATAAAATTTCTAGGAGTAGTTTGTCGCAGCGTAAAATATGTAACTTCCTGTTGCCAATAGGTGGCACTATGGCTATAACTGAATATTGACATGTAGATCTGTTCAGGTCAAGAGTCTTATCCAACATGTGAAGTTTGGGGCAGATTGGACATTGTATGTCTGAGTTACAGCAACTTCCTTTTTCATGGCGAAACATCAAGATTTGTCAGGCCGCCATGGACCCGCCCTTTAACGAAACCTCAAGTCCTTCGCAATTTATTATCGCAAAGGGCTTTAGATTACACTGACCAAGTTTTGTGTTGATCTGAATAAATCTCTAGGAGGAGTTCGTTAAAGTACAACCCCTGAAAATGGCAAAAACAACACCAATTTTGAAGGGAAAATTCAAAATAACCGACTTCCTGTTGGGATCCGGATTTCGTACCAAGAGACTTTTTTGTAGGTGTTGGAGTGTTACATGTGTGTACCAATTTTTGTACATGTACGTGAAACATAGCTCGAGGCGCACTCCGTTGAAAGTGTATAGGTGGCGCTATAGAGCCATTCTGCCACACCCGGTGGAATATTGGCCTTCAGATCTGTTCAGCCCAGGACTCTTATCACACATGTGAAGTTTGGGGAAGATCGAATATTTTATGCCTGAGTTATAACATCTTTTATTCCCATGGCGAGACATCAAACTTCGTCGCGGCGCCATGAACACGCCTTTTAAAGAAAACTCAAGATCTTCACAACTGAACATCGCACAGGCCTTTAGATTAGACTGACCACAAAAAAGACATTGATGTCATAAAATTTCTAGGAGTAGTTTGTCGCAGCGTAAAATATGTCACTTCCTGTTGCCAATAGGTGGCGCTATGACTATAACTGAATATGGGCATGTCAATCTGTTCAGGCTCGGAGTCTCATCAAACATGTAAAGTTTGGGGCAGATTGGACATTGTATGTCTGAGTTATAGCAACTTCATTTTTCATGGCGAATCATCGAAATTCGCCAGGCCGCCACGGGCACGCCCTTCAACGAAAACTCAAGATCTTCGCAATTTAACATCGCAAAGGCCTTTAGATTAGGCATACCAAATTTGGTGTTGATTTGAAAAACTCTCTAGGAGGAGTTCGTTAAAATACAACATATGGAAATGACCAAAATTACACAAAATATGCTCATAATATTACAAATAACCGACTTCCTGTTGGGTTTAGAATTTCGCTCCAAGAGTCTTTTTTGTAGGTATTGGTGTGTTACATATGTGTGCCAATTTTCGTGCATGTAGGTGAAACATAGCTGGAAGGCTGTTGATTTTCTTGGTATAGGTGGCGCTGTCGAGCCATTTTGCCACACCCTCTTCTGAATCCTATATCAGACGAAAATTTTCACAAGGTTTGACGCGTGTGCAAAGTTTCATGACTTTTTGAGCATGTTAAAGCCCTCAAAAATGCGATTCATTCGGGAGAAGAAGAAGAAGAATAATAATAATAATAAAAAACAAAGCAGATACAAGAGGGTCCTCGCACCTCGGTGCTCGGGCCCTAATTAAAGCTGCAAGCAGCGATGAACGGGCCCTCGCACCCGGGCTCACCACCAGCGAGTTGCTTTAGTAAAAAGGTGAACGGTGAGAAATATGCATTTAATGTCATAAATATAAGTGGAATATATCAAAGTATATCCCATATATGTGCCAATCTTACCGTTGCCAGCAGGTGGCGCTATCATTATAATGGAATATTGGCCTTCAGATGTGTTCAGGCCAGGACTGTTATCAAACATGTGAAGTTTGGGGAAGATCGAACAAATTATGCCTGAGTTACAACAACTTCTGTTACTGTGGCGAGACATAAAAATTTGTCATGGCGCCATGTACACGCCCTTTAACAAAAACTCAATATCTCCACAAGTTAACATTGCACAGGCCTTTAGATTAGACTGACCACAAAATATATGTTAATCTCAAAAAAATTATAGGAGTAGTTTGTCGCAGCGTAAAACATGTCACTTCCTGTTGCCAATAGGTGGCGCTATGACTATAACTGAATGTGGGCATGTAGATCTGTTAAGGGCAGAAGTTTTATCTAAAATGTGAAGTTTGGGGCAGATTGGACATTGTATGTCTGAGTTACAGCAACTTCCTTTTTCATGGCGAAACATCGAAATTTGTCAGGCCGCCATGGACACGCCCTTTAACGAAATTTAAAGATCTTCGCAATTTAACATCGCAAAGGGCTTAAGATTACACTGACCAGGTTTGGTGTTGATCTGAATAAATCTCTAGGAGGAGTTCGTTAAAGTACAACCCCTGAAAATGGCAAAAACAACGCCAATTTTGCAGAGAAAATTCTAAAAAACTGACTTCCTGTTGGGATTCGGATTTCGTACCAAGAGACTTTTTTGTAGGTATTGGTGTGTTACATGTGTATACCGATTTTTGTACATGTACGTGACACGTAGCTCGAGGCGCACTCCATTGAAAGTGTATAGGTGGCGCTATCGAGCCATTTTGCCACACCCAATGGAATATTGGCCTCCAGATGTGGGCAGGTCAGTACTCTTATCAAACATGTGAAGTTTGGGCAAGATCTGATATTTTATGCCTGAGTTACAACAACTTCTACTCCCATGGCGAGACATCGAACTTTGTCACCGCGCCATGGACACGCCCTTTAACGAAAACTCAAGATCTTCACAATTTAACATTGCACAGGCCTTTAGATTAGACTGACCACAAAAAAGACATTGATGTCATAAAATTTCTAGGAGTAGTTCTTCGGAGCATAAAATATGACACTTCCTGTTGCCAATAGGTGGCGCTATGACTATAACTGAATATGGGCATGTCAATCTGTTCAGTTCCAGAGTCTTATCAACCATGTGAAGTTTGGGGCAGATTGGACATTGTATGTCTGAGTTATAGCAACTTCATTTTTCATGGCGAGTCATCGAAATTCGCCAGGCCGCCACGGACACGCCCTTCAACGAAAACTCAAAATCTTCGCAATTTAACATCGCAAAGGCCTTTAGATTAGGCATACCAAATTTGGTGTTGATTTGAAGAAATCTCTAGGAGGAGTTCGTTAAAATACAACGCATAGAAATGGCAAAAATGACACAAAATTTGCCCATAATATTAAAAATAACCGACTTCCTGTTGGGTTTAGAATTTTGCTCCAAGAGTCTTTTTTGTAGGTATTGATGTGTTACATGTGTGTACCGATTTTCATACATGTACGTGAAATGTAGCTCGAGGCGCACACCGCTGAACGTGCATAGGTGGCGCTGTCGAGCCATTTTACCACTCCCACTTCTGAAACCCATATCAGACGTAAATTTTCGCCAGTTCGGAGGCGTGTGCAAAATTTGGTGACTTTTTGAGCATGTTTAGGCCCTCAAAAATGCGATTCATTTTGGAGAAGCGGAATAATAATAATAAATATAGCTGCAAGCAGCGATGGCGGGCTCAAGCCACCAATGCCATCGCCACCCCGGTGGCATCAGGTAAACTGTGCCCAGCGGGCACATGCATTCACAATATCCCTCTGGCAGTGAGGTTTTAAAGGATATGGCAGTTAAAGGGTTAATCCGAATTATCTAGACTTTAAAATCACATTCACAGAACAATATATATATATATATATATATATATATATATATATATATATATATATATATATATATATATATATATAACTTTAGTAACACTTTACAATAAGATTCCATTTATAAACATTATGTTAACATGAACAATATTTATATAACATTCATTCATGTCAGTTAATATTCCAAACGTAAACATTAAAACATTGTTTTATTGTGATTTTTTTCCAAGAACATTTTACCAATTCCAAACCATATCAATCTTAATAACTACCATTATTTTTTATTTAATCATTTATGAGTGCTATACAATAGTCCAGGAAAGCTGGAAGAGAAAAACAGGTCAAGAAGAACTGACAAAAAGAATTGCAAAATAATTAGGAAATAATGTGAAGATTAATTTTTAGTCAATTCTGCAAGACAGACTTTCAGGAAAGGAGGTGGAATAAAAATGAGCTCCTAAATCTTAATCCCAGATTCTGGAAGATATATTCCTCAAACCATCGAACAAGAGGAGGTGGTGCTGGTCCTTCACGAGTCACTCTAATCTGTGCATAAAGCCTATATATAAAGTCTATATATAAAAAATACTTCATGGTATTCTAATTAAATCATTTTTTGGAATCTTAAGTCTCTCAGAGTCCGACACCGAGTAATTCTGGAGACTCCAGGAAAGTGGCAGTTCTGTAAAATGTTGGCGCTGGAGACTAAATGCACCCTGATAGTTTCACACCTAATTCACTTAACACACACACACACACACACATTACCCACAGTGACAGTGGGACTGAGTGACATCAGATGTATGATAGTTGTTTATTTATTTTCTATCATCCATATAGTGTTGTATAGTCATGAAACTATGGTCATGAGACCAGTCATTCTGAGGAAATATGCCTCAGAATGACTGGTCTTCTATGTGTACATTTTTTTTTTTTTTTAAGTGTTTAGAAGCTGCACTTTAAAAAAATAAAAAGACATTTACTGGTTCCTTTTTTACTATTATTTCAAAAAACATCACGTCAAAACCATTCAAGCTATCCAAAATTCATTCACACCTATTCTGTAAGATTAATTCTTTAAACAGTGGTAAAAGAGGATGTGGTGCTGATCCTTCAAGAGTCACTCAAAACGTATCTGTCCATAAAGCCTATAAAGAATTATTCTTAATATACAGTTCAAAATACTTCAGCTTGTTATTCTAATTAAGTGAGGGTCATTTTATCAGTAAAATATATACAATTCATTATTTTTTTTGAAAGATTTCTATAAATGATTTAAATCATACTCGTTTCTACAATAATTATTTAAAAGTAATCCTATAGCTCCCTCTGGTGGCCATTATAGGTACTAAGAATTGCAAGCTTGATTTATAAGTTATGATAGTTTAAATTTTATGCTGGCTCTTGAAAGTGATAAAGCTATGAAACTTACTGTGCTTCCTTCAAATGAGGACTTCTACTTATATAAAAATTTTTGAAGATTTAGAATGAAAAATTGTAAAGATATAGTAAAATAACTATTGTATTTTTTTATGTTACTTTAATAAATCTCTATGGCAACACCATTTAAGCTATCCTAAACCCATTCACAATTTAACATCTCAGTATATTGGCATCATGTTGAAAAAGGAGTATGGAGTAGTATGAGTAGGAGTATGAATTCATTTGCAGGCTTTATCATAAATCCACAATAAAATTTCTGAGTTCTGTATCAATCTGTGTTGTTGTTTGTTTATTTTTATCTTTTATTTTTCATAGGAAGATAACTTACTCTCATTTTTAATAAATGTGCTTATAAACCAAGGACAAGCTATTTATAGCTGTATTTATAAACTGCTTACTACTGACTATTAATATTGGGACAAGGCTTTATAAAGCATGAACTGACTATTTAATAATGAGTGCAGTTATTATAAAGTGTTATCAATGAATTTGCTAATGTTAACAAATTAGACATTATTTTACAGTGTTATCAAATCCTTAAATGACTCATAAGCATTTGTGAAAGTTCTGCTTGCATTACAGCTTAGTATTGATCTGTGAGCTGAACAGATTTACTGTTACATCCATGAGATTATGTAAATTAAAATAAATATAATGTCACAGGATGTCATAGGTCAGTATCAAATGAGTTTGAAATTATTATTTGCAGCACAAATAAGGTTTTTTTAGGATTTTTAAAAATCCCTAAAACTGTCAGAAAAAGGTTAAGGCCTAAGCTATTTCTATGTGAGTGGCTAATTTTATTTTTGTTTTTATAATTGTAATACACAAACTATGAAATTATACAAAATGTATAAAAAGATAAATAAATAAATACGCACACATTAAAAAAGCAGCCAAGTCGAATGAGTTTCCTTTTTTATATAGATTAAAATTGAAGACAGAAGCAAGTGGTAAATGTGGTCACTTTAATATTCAAATCCAGTAGATCCAGTTTATGTTCACGTGGCTGTTTTCGTTTATATTCGCCAAGCTATTATGTATTTTGAAATAATCTTGTCCGTTATGTGTTCGTTCGTACGACGAAAGCCAGAATCCTGCAGCTCGAGAGATATGTTATTCTGCCAGTCGCGCTTTCAAATAGTCTTGCACACTTAAACAGGTCACAAACACCTGCATTTACCTCTTGTTGTGTTACAATGGGTTTATTGTGTGCATTTGTGGTAATATTTTATTTAAAAAAGCTCTTAAACAAGAATAAATTCGTTTGTTTTGAGCTGGACACTGTACGCGCTGATCGGAGGCGGTGATTTCAGATAGGCAGTTGCAAATATTTCATTTTCACACAAACAGTTCAAAAACATCTTAATTTAGCTCTTGGTGTGTTCTAATTGGTTGATTGTGTGATATCGCTGTAATAATTTATTTTTAAAAGCTTTAAAACAGGAATAAATTCGTTTTCTCTGAGCTCTTTACTCCAGACGCTCGTGATCACAGCGGTGATTCATCTCTCCTATTTCTCACGTATTTCTGGCCAGAAATAATTTATCCATGAGCCCTGAACCGGTAATAATCAGATATGTTGGTTTAGCTTGTCAGTGTTGAATTAAATCTAAGTATTTGTTTGTATTTTTAACCGATTTAAAAGTGAAAGTAAAAGTCCGGGAATTGAACCTGTAGGGGCGCTATTTCTCTCAGACAATGGAAGTCTGAAGCACATATACTCAAACAGAGGGACAGAGTGAGATGAGATGTCTTACAGTTTTTTTAATTTTCTGTTATCCATACAGTGTTGTAAAGTCGTTAAACTATGCATATTTCCTCAGAATGACTTTTTCATCTGTATGAAAAAATTCTTTGACGTGTTTGGAAGCTGCAATTTAAAAATACAATAATGATTCCCTTTGTAAGGTCATTTAAAAAAATCACCACGGCAAAACCATTCAAGCTATCCAAAATCCATTCACAATTTAAGTTCGTATCAGAAATACTGATGTGTGTTCAGAGTTTTGTGAAATTCTAAGTATGTTATTTGCCTCAAAATCACCTGAGAAGTATTCCAGTTTGACATGTTGCCACGCCAACAATTTTTTAGATATCAATATCCCCCTTGCAGATTTATATCGGCTGTGTTTTAACATTATTCTGATGAAGTTTGAAGCAAATCGAGTAATAATAAGATGCTGAATTCAAATCATTTTGAAAATGACACACTTCCTTCTGCCAGTTGGTGGCGCTATAACTTTGACTCCTAATAGTCACATATATGCGATCGACATCATACAACGAATAATCTGATGAAGTTTGATTAAAATCAGGAAATGTATGTGGACGGTATTAGACACTTCCTGTTTCTCATTTCTCGCCATAATTTCAACGCCTCGCCACGAGCAAACCTTTCGAGATATCAAAAATCCCCTGGCAATTTTTCATCCCCAGTGTCTTGAGATCATGTTGACCGAGTTTGGCGGCAATCGAGAAAAAATCCTATGACAAGTATTTCAAATTCCAGAGCATGCGCTTTTTACATAACTCTAAATAGCTGACTTCCTGTTGGGTGGAGCCTATGACATGCAATACGAAAGTTGTTCGGCACGATGAGATCTATATGTGTACTGAGTTTCATATGAATATGTGCAAGTATGTGTGAGCTATACATCAACATTTTTGACTGTGTTCCAGGGGGCGCCGTAGAGCCCCTGTGCCACGCCCGGGTCCCAGCCTCTGCAGGCTCCTAAAGGCCACAGATTCCAAAGTGTGCGCAAATTTTCAAGAGTTTTTGAGTATGTTAAGGACCCCAAAAGCCCCCACAACTTTGACGAAAAATTTGAATACTAAACCCTAAATAGCCAACTTCCTGTTGGGCGGAGCCTATGATATGCAATACAAAAGTTGTTTGGATTGATGAGATTTATATGTGTACCGAGTTTCATACGTCTACGAGCAAGAATGTATGATATATGGCCCTCCATATTCCAGGGGGCGCTGTAGAGCCCCTGTGCCACGCCCGTGTATCAGTCTCTGCCCGGCCCTAATGGCCGCAGGTTCCAATCTGTGTGCCAATTTTCAAGACTTTTTAAGCACGTTAAGGGCCCCAAAAGCCCCCGAGACGTTGGAAAAAAAAAATAATAATAATAATAATAATAATAATAATAATAATAAAAAATAATCCTAAGGAAAACAATAGGCCTCTCGCCCTTTGGGCTTGAGCCCTAATTAAAGCTGCAAGCAGCGATGAACGGGCCCTCGCACCCGGGCTCACCACCATCGTGTGGCATTAGTAAAAAGGTGAACGTTGAGAAATATGCATTTAATGTCCTAAATATAAGTGGAATATATCAAAGTATATCCCATATATGTGCCAATCTTACCGTTGCCAGCAGGTGGCGCTATCATTATAATGGAATATTGGCCTTCAGATGTGTTCAGGCCAGGACTCTTATCAAACATGTGAAGTTTGCGGAAGATTGAACATTTTATGCTTGAGTTACAATAACTTCTCTTGCTGTGGCAAGATATCAAATTTTGTCATGGCGCCATGGAAACACCCTTTAACAAAAACTCAAGATCTCCAAAAGTTAACATTGCACAGGCCTTTAGATTAGACTGACCACAAAATATATGTTAATCTCAAAAAAATTATAGGAGTAGTTTGTCGCAGCGTAAAACATGTCACTTCCTGTTGCCAATAGGTGGCGCTATGACTATAACTGAATGTGGGCATGTAGATCTGTTAAGGGCAGAAGTTTTATCTAACATGTGAAGTTTGGGGCAGATTGGACATTTTATGTCTGAGTTACAGCAACTTCCTTTTTCATGGTGAAACATCGAAATTTGTCAGGCCGCCATGGACACGCCCTTTAACGAAATCTAAAGATCTTAGCAATTTAACATCGCAAAGGGCTTAAGACTACACTGACCAGGTTTGGTGTTGATCTGACTAAATCTCTAGGAGGAGTTCGTTAAAGTACAACCCCTGAAAATGGCAAAAACAACGCCAATTTTGCAGAGAAAATTCTAAATAACCGACTTCCTGTTGGGATTCGGATTTCGTACCACGATACTTTTTTGTAGGTATTGGTGTGTTACATATGTATACCGATTTTTGTACATGTACGTGAAACATAACTCGAGGCGCACTCTGTTGAAAGTGTATAGGTGGCGCTATCGAGCCATTTTGCCACACCTGATGGAATTTTGGCCTTCAGATGTGTTCAGGCCAGGACTCTTATCACACATGTGCAGTTTGGGGAAGATCGGACATTTTATGCCTGAGTTATAACATATTTTATTCCCATGGCGAGACATCGAACTTCGTGACGGTGCCATGGACACGCCTTTTAACGAAAACTCAAGATCTTCGCAACTTAACATCGCACAGGCCTTTAGATTAGACTGACCACAAAAAATACATTGATGTCATAAAATTTCTAGGAGTAGTTCATCGCAGTGTAAAATATGTCACTTCCTGTTGCCAATAGGTGGCGCTATGACTATAACTGAATATGGGCATGTCAATCTGTTCAGGTCAGGAGTCTCATCAAACATGTGAAGTTTGGGGCAGATTGGTCATTGTATGTCTGAGTCATAGCAACTTCCTGTTTCATGGCGAGTCATCGAAATTCGCCAGGCCGCCACGGACACGCCCATTAACGAAAACTCAAAAGCTTCGCAATTTAACATCGCAAAGGCCTTCAGATTAGGCATACCAAATTTGGTGTTGATCTGAATGAATCTCTAGGAGGAGTTCGTTAAAATACAACGCATGGAAATGACAAAAATGACACAAAATTTGCTCATAATATTAGTAATAACCGACTTCCTGTTGGGTTTCGGATTTTGCTCCAAGAGACTTTTTTGTAGGTATTGGAGAGTTACATGAGTATACCGATTTTCATAAATGTACATGAAACGTAGCTCGAGGCGCACACCGTTGAACGTGTATAGGTGGCGCTGTTGAGCCATTTTGCCACACCCACTTCTGAAACCCATATCAGACGTAAATTTTCGCCAGTTCTGAGGTGTGTGCAAAGTTTCATGACTTTTCGAGCATGTTTAGGCCCTCAAAAATGTGATTCATTTTGGAGAAGAAGAATAATAATAATAATTAAAGCTGCAAGCAGCGATGAACGGGCCCTCGCACCCGGGCTCACCGCCATCGTGTTGCTTTAGTAAAAAGGTGAACATTGAGAAATATGCATTTAATGTCCTAAATATAAGTGGAATATATTGAAGTATATCCCATATATGTGCCAATCTTACCGTTGCCAGCAGGTGGCGCTATCATTATAATGGAATATTGGCCTTCAGATGTGTTCAGGCCAGGACTCTTATCAAACATGTGAAGTTTGGGGAAGATTGAACATTTTATGCTTGAGTTACAACAACTTCTCTTGCTGTGGCAAGACATCAAATTTTGTCATGGCGCCATGGAAACACCCTTTAACAAAAACTCAAGATCTCCAAAAGTTAACATTGCACAGGCCTTTAGATTAGACTGACCACAAAATATATGTTAATCTCAAAAAAATTATAGGAGTAGTTTGTCGCAGCGTAAAACATGTCACTTCCTGTTGCCAATAGGTGGCGCTATGACTATAACTGAATGTGGGCATGCAGATCTGTTAAGGGCAGAAGTTTTATCTAACATGTGAAGTTTGGGGCAGATTGGACATTGTATGTCTGAGTTACAGCAAATTCCTTTTTCATGGAGAAACATCGAAATTTGTCAGGCCGCCATGGACACGCCCTTTAACGAAATCTAAAGATCTTCGCAATTTAACATCGCAAAGGGCTTAAGATTACACTGACCAGGTTTGGTGTTGATCTGAATAAATCTCTAGGAGGAGTTCGTTAAAGTACAACCCCTGAAAATGGCAAAAACAACGCCAATTTTGCAGAGACAATTCTAAATATCCGACTTCCTGTTGGGATTCGGATTTCGTA
Organism: Carassius gibelio; assembly: GCF_023724105.1. Classification (NCBI taxonomy): domain Eukaryota; kingdom Metazoa; phylum Chordata; class Actinopteri; order Cypriniformes; family Cyprinidae; genus Carassius; species Carassius gibelio. Next base: position 3,097,626 of record NC_068372.1, read on the forward strand.
CCAAGAGACTTTTTTGTAGGTATTGGTGTGTTACATGTGTATACCGATTTTTGTACATGTACGTGAAACATAGCTCGAGGCGCACTCTGTTGAAAGTGTATAGGTGGCGCTATCGAGCCATTTTGCCACACCTGATGGAATTTTGGCCTTCAGATGTGTTCAGGCCAGGACTCTTATCACACATGTGCAGTTTGGGGAAGATCGGACATTTTATGCCTGAGTTATAACATCTTTTATTCCCATGGCGAGACATCAAACTTCGTCACGGCGCCATGGACACGCCTTTTAACCAAAACTCAAGATCTTCACAATTTAACATCGCACAGGCCTTTATATTAGACTGACCACAAAAAAGACATTGATGTTGTAAAATTTCTAGGAGTAGTTTGTCGCAGTGTAAAATATGCCACTTCCTGTTGCCAATAGGAGGCGCTATGACTTTAACTGAATATGGGCATGTCAATATGTTCAGGGTCAGAGTCTCATCAAACATGTGAAGTTTGGGGCAGATTGGACATTGTATGTCTGAGTTATAGCAACTTCATTTTTCATGGCGAATCATCGAAATTCGCCAGGCCGCCACGGACACGAACTTGAACGAAAACTCAAGATCTTCGCAATTTAACATCGCAAAGCCCTTTAGATTAGGCATACCAAATTTGGTGTTGATCTGAATAAATCTCTAGGAGGTGTTCGTTAAAATACAATGCATGGAAATGGCAAAAATGACAAAAAATTTGCTCATAAAATAAAAAATATCTGACTTCCTGTTGGGTTTAGAATTTTGCTCCAAGAGTCTTTTTTGTAGGTCTTGGTGTGTTACATGTGTGTACCGATTTTCATACATGTGCGTGGAACGTAGCTCGAGGCGCACACCGCTGAACGTGTATAGGTGGCGCTATCGAGCCATTTTGCCACGCCCACTTCTGAAACCCATATCAGACGTAAATTTTCGCCAGTTCGGAGGTGTGTGCAAATTTTCCTGACTTTTTGAGTATGTTTAGGCCTTCAAAAAGGCGATTCATTTGGCACCGTAATAATAATAATAATAATAATAATAATAAACGAAGCAGATACAATAGGGTCCTCACACCTTCGGTGCTCGGGCCCTAATAAACGGAGCAATTCCAATAGGGTCCTCACACCATCGGTGCTCGGGCCCTAATAATAATAATAATAATAATAATAATAATAAACGGAGCAATTCCAAGAGGGTCCTCACACCATCGGTGCTCGGGCCCTAATAAACAAAGCAGATACAAGAGGGTCCTCGCACCTCGGTGCTCGGGCCCTAATAATAATAAACAACACAGAAACAAGAGGGTCCTCACACCATCGGTGCTCGGGCCCTAATAATAAACGAAGCAGATACAACAGGGTCCTCACACCTTCGGTGCTTGGGCCCTAATAATAATAATAAACGGAGCAATTCCAAGAGGGTCCTCACACCATCGGTGCTCGGGCCCTAATAAAAAATAATCCTAAGGAAAACAATAGGCCTCTCGCCCTTTGGGCTTGAGCCCTAATAAATAATAAATAATAAAACGTGATAGGCATTACCTTTTAAATATAACTAACATGCAAACTTACAAAGAACAATAAAAGTAGTCATCCGAACGGCTCAAAGCAACTCTGATTGATGCTACGTGCCTGTAGGCTACACAAAAGATGGCGTTAAATGCATATCACAATCTGGATGAAATTAGCTCCTTAGCGGAAAGGTTAGGATCATTCCTTCGTACAATGGATGACATCAGTCTTATGTTTGGTTAAAGTGAAACAAGACAAACAGTGTCACTTAACATACTTATTTTGTTATAGTGCCAAGAATTCCGGGTAGGTATTTAAAGGACAATTCATATGCATTGCTGGTTCAGTGTAGTCTATATATACGCAAATATTAATTTTCATATTTATTTGTACAGCACTCTTCAAAATACATATCACTGCAGCCTTACAGAACATGCATGCAGGGCCACTGCTGGCCAAATGGGAGCCCTAAGCAGGTTTGTATTGTTGTGCCCCCCTTCCTCAAATATGATGATGGAAAAAAAACACCTACTATAGGGGTGAAAATAGAACTTTAATCAAATAAAAAAGTGAATGAATAAATTGTATTATTTACAATTTACAATTGTAGCTCTCAACATTTACCTGTGGCTATAACTTTATTATAACTCTAATTTATTTTACAGTCTCAAGCATTCAGAAATAATGGAAAATGAAATTAAGCAGTTTTACTATGATAAAACCATGGTTTATTTTTGTAAGGGTTGTGATATGCACATTTTTTGTTGAAGAAATTATAGAGGCTGTGTCATCTATGGCAAAAAGGTGTCCAAAAATGAAAGATTAAGCGAATATTTGAAATAAATGTTTAGTCATAGCCTAATCCAGGATTTGATTGTCCTGTAAGTGTAACAGCAGCAACCACATGGCATTTGGTTCCGTTTGCAGACATTTGTAATAACATGTACATAAATTGTTTATTTTGTATTTGCCTACATTATGTATTTTAACAGTGTTTTTATTAAACAAATTATTATATTCACTGTTTTTTTATATATAATGCATTTTAAGTCATTGTAAAGGCTATTGATGGCTTAGGTCTGCTTTTATAGTGACAACAACAACAACAACAAAAATTACAGTATATTAATACTTCTTTGCAAATTATTATTTGCAGCACAAATAAGGTTTTTTAGGATTTTTAAAAATCCCTAAAACTGTCAGAAAAGGATAAGGCTAAATTTATTTGTTTTTATAACTATAATGCATAAAATATGAAATTATACAAAATGTATAAAAAAGTACAACAGTTATTGTTTTCCAATGTTTTTTATTTATTTAATTTTTTTTTACATTTCAAAAAATTAGCCTACTGCAGTCATTCTAAACAGCTTGAACAAAACCTGTTAATATTTATTATAGACCACTGTAACTGTGTATAATCTAACAAACAAGTTTATTATGAAAATAAAAGTGTGTTCACCAGATAAATTGGACAATAAAGAAATTGCTAACAATAGTATAATAGAGCGTGTTTTAGTTTTTTAGGCGTTTAGATGCAGAAATGGACAAATCAAATGTAAAATAAAATGTAATTGATTTAATTAAATATAGATTAATTCTTGTTAGAGCAAAATAATAAATAAATACACACATTAAAAAAGCAGCCAAGATTAATGAGTTTCATTTTTTATATAGATTAAAATTGAAGACAGAAGCAGCTGGTATATGCGGTCACTTAATATTCAAATCCAGTAGTTTTCGTTTATATTCGCCAAGCTATTATGTGTTTTGAAATAATCTTGTCGGTGATGTGTTCGTTCTTACGACGGAAGGCAGAATCCTGCAGCTCGAGAGATATATGTTATTCTGCCAGTCGCGCTTTCAAATAGTCTTACACACTTAAACTGGTCACAAACACCTGCATTTAGCTCTTGTTGTGTTATAATTGGTGTATTGTGTGCATTTATGGCAATGATTAATTTTAAAAAGCTCTTAAACAAGAATAAATTCGTTTGTTTTGAACTTGTGACACTGTGCGCGCTGATCGGAGCGGTGATTTCAGATAGGCAGCAGCGAATATTTCATTTTTACACAAACAGTTCAAAAACATCTTAATTTAGCTCTTGGTGTGTTCTAATTGGTGAATTGTGTGATATCGCTGGAATACTTTATTTTTAATAGCTATATATCAAGAATAAACTCATTTTTTCTGAGCTCATCATTCCACACGCTCATGCTCAGAGCGGTGATTCATCTCTCGTGTTTCTCACGTATCACTGACCACACATCAATTATTAATGAGCCCTGACCTTGTAATAATCATATATGTTGCTTTAGCTTGTCAGTGTGAATTAAATCCAAGTATTTATTTGTATTTTAACCGATTTAAAAGTGAAACCAAAAGAGAGTCTCCTCCCTTTTTTATTGCACCTAGGGGCGCTATTTCTCTCAGACAATGGAAGTCTGAAGCACATATACTCAATCAGATGGACAGAGTGAGATGAGATGTCTGACAGTTTTTAAATTTTCTGTTATCCATACAGTGTTGTAAAGTCGTGAAACTATGCATATTTCCTCAGAATGACTTTTTCATCTGTATGAAAACATTCTTTGACGTGTTTGGAAGCTGCAATTTAAAAATACAATAATGATTCCCTTTGTAAGGTCATTTCAAAAAATCACCACGGCAAAACCATTCAAGCTATCCAAAATCCATTCACAATTTAAGTTCCTATCAGAAATACTGATGTGTGTTCAGAGTTTTGTGAAATTCTAAGTATGTTATTTGCCTCAAAATCACCTGAGAAGTATTCTAGTTTGACATGTTGCCACGGCAACAATTTTTTAGATATCAATATCCCCCTTGCAGATTTATATCGGCTGTGTTTTAACATTATTCTGATGAAGTTTGAAGCAAATCGAGTAATAATAAGATGCTGAATTCAAATCATTTTGAAAATGACACACTTCCTTCTGCCAGTTGGTGGCGCTATAACTTTGACTCCTAATAGTCACATATATGCGATCGACATCATACAACGAATAATCTGATGAAGTTTGATTAAAATCAGGAAATGTATGTGGATGGTATTAGACACTTCCTGTTTCTCATTTCTCGCCATAATTTCAACGCCTCACCACGAGCAAACCGTTCGAGATATCAAAAATCCCCTGGCAATTTTTCATCCCCAGTGTCTTGAGATCATGTTGACCGAGTTTGGCGGCAATCGAGCAAAAAACCTATGACAAGTATTTCAAATTCCAGAGCATGCACTTTTTACATAACTCTAAATAGCTGACTTCCTGTTGGGCGGAGCCTATGACATGCAATACGAAAGTTGTTCGGCACGATGAGATCTATATGTGTACTGAGTTTCATATGAATATGTGCAAGTATGTGTGAGCTATACATCAACATTTCTGACTGTGTTCCAGGGGGCGCCGTAGAGCCACTGTGCCACGCCCGGGTCCCAGCTTCTGCAGGCTCCTAAAGGCCACAGATTCCAAAGTGTGCGCAAATTTTCAAGAGTTTTTGAGTATATTAAGGACCCCAAAAGCCCCCACAACTTTGACGAAAAATTTGAATACTAAACCCTAAATAGCCAACTTCCTGTTGGGCGGAGCCTATGATATGCAATACAAAAGTTGTTTGGATTGATGAGATTTATATGTGTACCGAGTTTCATACGTCTACGAGCAAGAATGTATGATATATGGCCCTCCATATTCCAGGGGGCGCTGTAGAGCCCCTGTGCCACGCCCGTGTATCAGTCTCTGCCCGGCCCTAATGGCCGCAGGTTCCAATCTGTGTGCCAATTTTCAAGACTTTTTAAGCATGTTAAGGGCCCCAAAAGCCCCAGCGACGTTGGAAAAAAAAAATAAAAATAAAAAAAATAATAATAATAATAATAAAAAATAATCCTAAGGAAAACAATAGGCCTCTCGCCCTTTGGGCTTGAGCCCTAATAATAATTAAAGCTGCAAGCAGCGATGAACGGGCCCTCGCACCCGGGCTCACCGCCATCGTGTGGCTTTAGTAAAAAGGTGAACGTTGAGAAATATGCATTTAAACTCATAAATATAAGTGCAATATCAAATCCATATGTGTGCCAATCTTCCTGTTGCCAGCAGATGGCGCTATCATTATAATGGAATATTGGCCTTCAGATGTGTTCAAGCCAGGACTCTTATCACACATGTGAAGTTTGGGCAAGATTGGACATTTTATGCCTGAGTTATAACATCTTTTATTCCCATGGAGAGACATCGAAATTCGTCATGGCGCCATGGACATGCCTTTTAACAAAAACTCAAGATCTTCACAACTAAACATCACACAGGTCTTTAGATTAGACTGACCACAAAAAAGACATTGATGTCATAAAATTTCTAGGAGTAGATTGTCACAGTGTAAAATATGTCACTTCCTGTTGCCAATAGGTGGCGCTATGACTATAACTGAATATTGGCATGTAGATCTGTTCAGGTCAAGAGTCTTATCAAACATGTGAAGTTTGGGGCAGATTGGACATTGTATGTCTGAGTTATAGCACCATAATTTTTCATGGCGAATCATCGAAATTTGTCAGGCCGCCATGGACCCGCCCTTTAACAAAACCTCAATTCCTTCGCAATTTAACATCGCAAAGGGCTTTAGATTACACTGATCAAGTTTGGTGTTGATCTGAATAAATCTCTAGGAGGAGTTCGTTAAAATACAACCCCTGAAAATGACAAAAACAACACCAATTTTGCAGGGAAAATTAAAAATAACCAACTTCCTGTTGGGATTCGGATTTCGTAACAAGAGACTTTTTTGTAGCTATTGGTGTGTTACATATGTTTACCGATTTTCGTACATGTACATGACATGTAGCTCGAGGTGCACTCCATTGAAAATGTATAGGTGGCGCTATCGAGCCATTTTGCCACACCCAATGGAATATTACCCTTCAGATCTGTGCAGGTCAGTACTCTTTTCAAACATGTGAAGTTTGGGCAAGATCAGATATTTTATGCCTGAGTTATAACATGTTTTATTCCCATGGCGAGACATTGAACTTTGTCATGGCGCCATGGACACGCCTTTTAACAAAAACTCAAGACAAATTTGCCACACCCAATGGAATATTGGCCTTCAGATCTGTTCAGGCCAGGACTCTTATCACACATGTGAAGTTTGGGGAAGATTGAACATTTTATGCCTGAGTTATAACATCTTTTATTCCCATGGCGAGACATCGAACTTTGTCACGGAGCCATGGACACGCCTTTTAACAAAAACTCAAGATCTTCACAACTGAACATCACACAGGCCTTTAGATTAGACTAATCACAAAAAAGACATTGATATCATAAAATTTCAAGGAGTAGTTCGTCGCAGTGTAAAATATGTCACTTCCTGTTGCCAATAGGTGGCGCTATGACTTTAACTGAATATGGGCATGTCAATCTGTTCAGGTCAGGAGTCTTATTAAACATGTGAAGTTTGGGGCAGACTGGACATTGTATGTCTGAGTTATAGCAACTTCATTTTTCATGGCGAATCATCGAAATTCGCCAGGACGCCACGGACACGCCCTTCAACAAAAACTCAAGATCTTCGCAATTTAACATCACAAAGGCCTTAAGATTAGGCATACCAAATTTGGTGTTGATCTGAATTAATCTCTAGGAGGTGTTCGTTAAAATACAACACATGGAAATGGCAAAAATGACAAAAAATTTGCTCATAAAATAAAAAATATCTGACTTCCTGTTGGGTTTACAATTTTGCTCCAAGAGTCCTTTTTGTAGGTCTTGGTGTGTTACATGTGTGTACCAATTTTCATACATGTGCTTGAAACGTAGCTCGAGGCGCACACCGCTGAACGTGTATAGGTGGTGCTATCGAGCCATTTTGCCACGCCCACTTCTGAAACCAATATCAGACGTAAATTTTCGCCAGTTCGGAGGTGTGTACAAATTTTCCTGACTTTTTGAGTATGTTTAGGCCTTCAAAAATGCAATTCATTGGGGAGAATAATAATAATAATAATAATAAACGGAGCAGATACAATAGGGTCCTCACACCTTCGGTGCTCGGGCCCTAATTAAAGCTGCAAGCAGCGATGAACGGGCCCTCGCACCCGGGCTCACCACCAGCGAGTTGCTTTAGTAAAAAGGTGAACGGTGAGAAATATGCATTTAATGTCATAAATATAAGTGGAATATATCAAAGTATATCCCATATATGTGCCAATCTTACCGTTGCCAGCAGGTGGCGCTATCATTATAATGGAATATTGGCCTTCAGATGTGTTCAGGCCAGGACTCTTATCAAACATGTGAAGTTTGGGGAAGATTGAACATTTTATGCTTGAGGTACAACAACCTCTCTTGCTGTGGCAAGACATCAAATTTTGTCATGGCGCCATGGAAACGCCCTTTAACAAAAACTCAAGATCTCCAAAAGTTAACATTGCACAGGCCTTTAGATTAGACTGACCACAAAATATATGTTAATCTCAAAAAAATTATAGGAGTAGTTTGTCGCAGCGTAAAACATGTCACTTCCTGTTGCCAATAGGTGGCGCTATGACTATAACTGAATGTGGGCATGTAGATCTGTTAAGGGCAGAAGTTTTATCTAACATGTGAAGTTTGGGGCAGATTGGACATTGTATGTCTGAGTTACAGCAACTTCCTTTTTCATGGCGAAACATAGAAATTTGTCAGGCCGCCATGGACACGCCCTTTAACGAAATCTAAAGATCTTCGCAATTTAACATCGCAAAGGGCTTAAGATTACACTGACCAAGTTTGTTGTTGATCTGAATAAATCTCTAGGAGGAGTTCGTTAAAGTACAACCCCTGAAAATGGCAAAAACAACGCCAATTTTGCAGAGAAAATTCTAAATAACCGACTTCCTGTTGGGATTCGGATTTCGTGCCAAGATACTTTTTTGTAGGTATTGCTGTGTTACATGTGTATACCGATTTTTGTACATGTACGTGAAACATAGCTCGAGGCACACTATGTTGAAAGTGTATAGGTGGCGCTATCGAGCCATTTTGCCACACCTGATGGAATTTTGGCCTTCAGATGTGTTCAGGCCAGGACTCTTATCACACATGTGCAGTTTGGGGAAGATCGGACATTTTATGCCTGAGTTATAACATCTTTTATTCCCATGGCAAGACATCGAACTTCGTGACGGCACCATGGACACGCCTTTTAACGAAAACTCAAGATCTTCACAACTTAACATCGCACAGGCCTTTAGATTAGACTGACCACAATAAAGACATTGATGTCATAAAATTTCTAGGAGTAGTTCTTCGCAGCATAAAATATGACACTTCCTGTTGCCAATAGGTGGCGCTATGACTATAACTGCATATGGGCATGTCAATCTATTCTGTTCCAGAGTCTTATCAACCATGTGAAGTTTGGGGCAGATTGGACATTGTATGTCTGAGTTATAGCAACTTCATTTTTCATGGCGAGCCATCGAAATTCGCCAGGCCGCCACGGACACGCCCTTCAATGAAAACTCAAAATCTTCGCAATTTAACATCGCAAAAACCTTTAGATTAGGCATACCAAATTTGGTGTTGATTTGAAGAAATCTCTAGGAGTTCGTTCGTTAAAATACAACGCATGGAAATGGCAAAAATGACACAAAATTTGCTCATAATATTAAAAATAACCGACTTCCTGTTAGGTTTAGAATTTTGCTCCAAGAGTCTTTTTTGTAGGTATTGATGTGTTACATGTGTGTACCGATTTTCATACATGTACGTGAAATGTAGCTCGAGGCGCACACCGCTGAACGTGCATAGGTGGCGCTGTCGAGCCATTTTACCACGCCCACTTCTGAAACCCATATCAGACGTAAATTTTCGCCAGTTCGAAGGCGTGTGCAAAATTTGGTGTCTTTTTGAGCATGTTTAGGCCCTCAAAAATGCGATTCATTTTGGAGAAGCGGAATAATAATAATAATAAACAGAGAAATTCCAATAGGGTCCTCACACCATCGGTGCTCGGGCCCTAATTAAAGCTGCAAGCAGCGATGAACGAGCCCTCGCACCCGGGCTCACCGGCAGCGAGTGGCTTTAGTTAATAGGTGAACGGTGAGAAATATGCGTTTAAACTCATAAATATAAGTAGAATATATCAATGTTTATTCCATATATGTGCAAATCTTCCTGTTGCCAGCAGGTGGCGCTATCATTATAATGGAATATTGGCCTTCAGATGTGTTCAGGGCAGGACTTTTATCGAACATGTGAGGTTTGGGGAGGATTGGACATTTTATGCCTGAGTTACAACAACATCCTATTTCATGGCGAAACAACAAAATTTGTCAGGCCGCCATGGACACGCCCTTTAACGAAACCTCAAGATCTTCGCAATTTAAGATCGCAAAAGGCTTTAGATTACACTGACCAAGTTTGGTGTTGATCTGAATAAATATCTAGGAGGAGTTCGTTAAAGTACAACCCCTGAAAATGGCCAAAACAACACTAATTTTGCAGAGAAAATTCGAAATAACTGACTTCCTGTTGGGATTTGGATTTCGTACCAAGAGACTTTTTCGTAGATATTGGTGTGTTACATGTGTGTACCGATTTTTGTACATGTACGTGAAACATAGCTCGAGGCGCACTCCATTTAAAGTGTATACGCACACCGTTGAAAGTGTATAGGTGGCGCTATCGAGCCATTTTGCCCCACTCGATGGAATATTGGCCTTCAGATCTGTTCAGGCCAGGACCCTTATCACACAAGTGAAGTTTGGGCAAGATCAGACATTTTATGCCTGAGTTATAACATCTTTTATTCCCATGGCGAGACATCGAACTTCATCACGGCGCCATGGACACACTTTTTAACAAAAACTCAAGATCTTCACAACTAAACATCACACATGTCTTTAGATTAGACTGACCACAAAAAAGACATTAATGTCATAAAATTTCTAGGATTAGTTTGTCACAGTGTAAAATATGTAACTTCCTGTTGCCAATAGGTGGCGCTATGACTATAACTGAATATTGGCATGTAGATCTGTTCAGGTCAAGAGTCTTATCCAACATGTGAAGTTTGGGGCAGATTGGACATTGTATGTCTGAGTTACAGCAACTTCCTTTTTCATGGCGAAACATCGAAATTTGTCAGGCCGCCATGGACCCGCCCTTTAACGAAACCTCAAGTCCTTCGCAATTTATTATCGCAAAGGGCTTTAGATTACACTGACCAAGTTTGGTGTTGATCTGAATAAATCTCTAGGAGGAGTTTGTTAAAGTACAACCCCTGAAAATGGCAAAAACAACACCAATTTTGAAGGGAAAATTCAAAATAACCGACTTCCTGCTGGGATCCGGATTTCGTACCAAGAGACTTTTTTGTAGGTATTGGAGTGTTACATGTGTGTACCAATTTTTGTACATGTACGTGAAACATAGCTCGAGGCGCACTCCGTTGAAAGTGTATAGGTGGCGCTATAGAGCCATTCTGCCACACCCGGTGGAATGTTGGCCTGCAGATCTGTTCAGGTCAGGACTCTTATCACACATGTGAAGTTTGGGGAAGATCGGACATTTTATGCCTGAGTTATAACATCTTTTATTCCCATGGCGAGACATTGAACTTCGTCGCGGCGCCATGAACAAGCCTTTTAACGAAAACTCAAGATCTTCACAACTGAACATCGCACAGGCCTTTAGATTAGACTGACCACAAAAAAGACATTGATGTCATAA